>NW_027556291.1:39873378-40208378 GCF_003287225.1 Phascolarctos cinereus
TCAAGACACGTAAACAAATCCAAAAGAATGAAAAATTAGAAAACAATGTGAAATATCTCATTGGAAAAACAACTGACCTGGAAAATAGATCCAGGAGAGAGAATTTAAAAATTATTGGACTATCTGAAAGCCATGATCAAAAAAAAGAGCCTAGACATCATCTTTCAAGAAATTATCAAGGAAAACTGCCCTGATATTTTAGAACCAGAGGGCAAAATAGAAATTGAAAGAATCCTCCTGAAAGAAATCCCCAAAGGAAAACTCCTAGGAATATTGTAGCCAAATTCCAGAGTTCCCAGGTCAAGGAGAACATATTGCAAGTAGCCAGAAAGAAACAATTCAAGTATGTGGAAACACAATCAGGATAACACAAGATTTAGCAGCTTCTACATTAAGGACCGAAGGGCATGGAATATAATATTCCGGAGGGCAAAGGAGATAGGATTACAACCAAGAATCACCTACCCAGCAAAACTGAGTATAATCCTTCAGGGGAAAAAATGGTCATTCAGTGAAATAGAGGACTTTCAAGCATTCTTGATGAAAAGACCAGAGCTGAATAGAAAATTTGACTTTCAAATACAAGACTCAAGTGGAACATGAAGAGGTAAACAGGAAAGAGAAATCATAAGAGACTTATTAAGGCTGAACTGTTTACATTCCTGCATGGAAAGATGATATTTATAACTCATGAGACCTTTGTCAGTATTAGGGTAGTGGGAGGGGGAAAATTATATGTATATAGATAGATAGTAGATAGATAGATAGATAGATAGATAGATAGATAGATAGATAGATAGATAGATAGAAGGGCACAGGGTGAGTTGAAGATGAAGGGGTGATATCTGGAGAATAAAATTAAGGGGTGAGAGAGGATTATACTAGGAGAAGGAGAAAGGGAGAGGTAGAATGGGGTACATTATCTGCACAAAACAGACAAGAAAAGGTTCTTACAGTGGAGGGGAAACAGGGGAAGGTGAGAGGAAATGAGGGAATCTTATTCTCATAGGATTTGGCTTAAGGAGGGAATAACATACACACTCAATTGGGTATGGAAATCTGTCTTACCCTACAGGAAAAGGGGGGAAGGGGACAAGAGAGCAGGGGGATGATAGAGAGAAGGGCAGATTGGGAAAGGGGTAATCAGAAGGAAGTACTTCTGAGGAGGGACAGGGTCAAAAGAAAGAATAGAATAAATGGGGGGGCAGGATAGGATTAAGGGAAATAGAGTTAGTTTTTCACAACATGTCTACTATGGAAGTGTTTTGCATAACTGCACATGTATGGCCTGTATTGAGTTGCTTGCCTTTTCAATGAGGGTGGGTGGGGTTGGAGAAAGGGAGAAAATTTGGAACCCAAAGTTTTAAAAACACATGTCTAAAAAAAATGTTTTCACATGCAACTGGGAAATAAGAAATACAGGAAATGAGGTACAGAAATCTCTCCTGCCCTACAGGAAAATAGAAGGGGAAGGGGATAAGAGAAGGGGGAGAAGAGATAGAAGGGAGGGCAGACTAGGAGAAGGGGTATTCAGAATGCATGCCATCTTGGGGTGGGGGAGGGGCAAGATGGGGTGAAAATTTGGAATTCAAAATCTTGTGGAAGTAAATGTTGAAAACTAAAAATAAACAAATTTATATTAAAAAAATTAAAAATAAAAAAAACACTCTTAGGAAGACTTGTAGGTGTTCTTTTACCTCAACTAGACTCTAAGCCCTATGAAGGCAGGGGCTTCTTTGTATCTTCAGTCAGTGGTGAATACATGTTTATTGTCAATGATGACAATGAAAAATTATCTTGACTATTTCTGTGAAAGGTATTATTTTTGAGGGGTGGGCCCAACAGCTTCCCAATTATGTTACTTTCCCTTGTATGTGTGGACTTCTAGATTTCAGACAATTTTTAAAAATCACAGGATCATAGTTTAGGCATCTTAGAGATCATTTTATTCAGTCCCTTCATTTTACCGATAAGGAAGTTGAGGCCTGTAGTGGTAAGCTGGTTTGATAGAAGTAATATCTGCCATCACATGGGTGAGGCCCATGCTCCTCTTTCCCTGGTTTTACCTAAAAGGACACCAAGTGATTCCAGGGACTTGATTGGCCCCCAGCTTTCCTAATAAGCTTCCTCAGGGCATACAAAGCCCCATGCAATTGGGGTTTAAGCCCCTCCAACTTGGTGGATTCCTAGAGATAATGAGAATCACCATACCCTGCTCTGGTACTCTGCCTTTCCAACAGGCATATTTCTATGTGGAGACAAGGGAGGGCCTGCATCAGAAACTAGGTGCTCCTGGGTCTTGTAACATATCCTTACTGTGTTAGGACAAAGTAAACCTCCATTTATTAACAATTCAGGGACTTTTGAATGCCTCATTTCATCCCAACATTGAACCTGAACTAAGAGAATGCTAGTGTCAGACCTGCCTGTAAGAGCTGGGGATACAAACCCAACCCCAAATTCAGTGCTTCCTCTATTGTAACACTGTGTTTCATTTATACTATTCTGCAAATGTTGAGAGTTGACTCATGGGAAAACAGCCTTTTTTCTACAAGAGATTCCTAAACTTTTTTTGTATCATTGGACCCCTTCTCAGAATAATGTTTTTAACTGCATAAAAGAAGTTACATCGTATTACAGAGGAAACCAAACGTTAATGAAAATAAAGGTATGATGTTTTCCCATCCAAATTTCTGGCCCCCCTGCTATCGATCTGGGGACCCCAAGGTTAAGAACCCTTCCTCTAAATCCAGTATCACCACTCCTAAATAGAGCTGAGGATGGCTTTCAAGTCAAAGATGGAGTTGTACCAAAATATGGTATTACTCACTTCACTTACAGAGATGACATAGAAGTATGAGGCTCTACTGACAAGTATACTCAGCTTTCCCATCTTATGGAGACTTTATTAGGGACACTAGGTGGTTCAGTGGATACAACACCAGCCTTGGAGTCAGGAGGACCTGAGTTCAAATCCAGCCTCAGACACTTGACATTTACCAGCTGTATGACCCTAGGCAAGTCACTTAACCCTGATTGCCTCATAAAAAAAGACTTTATCTTCTACCATCCTGAAGTCAAAGATTGACAAGAACACATTTAGAACTGTTAATAGCCACATAGTATCAGTCTTAACATATGCCTTTTAAGAAGGAACTATCCTAACCCTGCCCATCCATACAAGTCAGTCTAGTTCTTTTTCTAAAGGTATTGAAACCCATCCTAGAGACTTGACTGGCACAGGGGGCTAAAGGCTCAGACTGCTGACCTCACTTCCTGGTTGCCCGAGCACAAAAGAAATGGCTGTGTTCTATGTATCAGAACATGGGGTGGCAGTGGGATGCAGTGGAAAGATTCTGGCTTCCAATCCTACCTTGGCCACTTCCTGGCTGTAACACTGGCAAGTCACAACTTCTCTGGGTCCCAATTTTTCTTCATCTATAAAATAACAGTTGGACTAGATGATCAGTGAAGTCCCTTCCAGCTCTAAATCTATGAGATTGTCATCAGACAATTTCAGTCTATGAGTGAACCAAAAAAAGTGCATTTTCCTGTTTTCAGTGGTCACAAATGTACGTAGACACTCTTATTTTGCCAAATCGAAAACATAGTAGACTTCCATATTTTAGACGCTATAGAGTGCTGGGTCTCTTGGTTTCATTCAATCACAAGCAGATCATTTATTTCATCTCAATTCTAATACATAAAGTAAAAAGAGGAATAATTGCCTGATCTCTTCTGTCCTCTTTCCTTCTTCTCTTTTCCCCCCTCTCCTCTCTCTCCTTCCCTTTTTCTCCTCTCCTATGTTTCCCTATCCCTTCCTTACCCTTCTCTTCTTTCTTTTTCTTCCTGTCTCCTTTGTCCCTTCTTTTTTGCCTCTACTCTTTTTTTCTCTCTCTCCTTTCTGCCCCTTTCCCTTCCTTTTTCCTTCCCTCTTCTTTTTCCCTTTCTTTTCCTCTCCTCCTTCCCTTACTTTCTCTCCCTTTGTCCCTCTTCTTTCTCACTTCCTCTTTGCTTTCTCCTCTCCCTCCTTTTCTTCCTTTCTTATCCATCCCTACAAAGCCAGTAGAAAGTTTCTAGATTTGTACTTCCTGCAAGTCAAGCGAATGAGTGAGTTGGTCCTTTACTCATACTTTGTTCAGCATTATTGGAGGGGAGGAGTGGTCATTTGACAAAACAATTAATCTTGTTGTCATCAATGGAAAGTTGATTAGAATGAGTGATTTCTCTTAATGCATAAGGGTTTGATAATTAACCTTTCTAAATAATATTACTCTGAATTTTCCCCAACTCTTCGGTCAACACAACTGTGCTCTAAATCCCCTGTTTTGGAACATCCTTTAGAACAAGTTAGCATCAGGGACCTTTGTAGCTTCTAGTCTGGTTCCTCTGGTGGGCGAGTATGCCTTGGGTATGGATCTATTGGTTAGTTAAGAATTTAAAGTGCAAAGACAGTTTGTTGTGGGGTATAATAAACTGGGCTCACAGTCAGAAAGACCTGGGTTCAAGTCCTGTTTCTGACATGCTAGCTGGTGGGCAAATGTATGAACAATGGGGGGCAAATCACTTAACCCCTCAGTACTCTAGGCCAATGGTGTCAAACTCAAATTGAAATGGATCTCTGTGGCAGCATAATGACTTTAAAAACCACATAGTAACATTATCTACATTGTAGAGTATCTTTATTTATTCTGTTAAGTTTTTCCCAATGACATTTAAATCTGGTTGGGGCTGTACTTGGTAGTATTGCTGGTGGCATGCTTGACACCTCTGCTGAAGGCAACTGAGACAGGGGTTCTTATTAACCTGGGTTTTTGAGCTTGTTTGAAGAAGAAACATGTCGATAATTGTATTTAAATATCACTGGTCTCCTTTGCAATTTGATGATATGTCTAAAAACATGGTTATGAGAGAAGAGGTCCATGGGCTTCACCAGACTGCCAAAGGGGTCCAGGATACTCCAAAAGTTCAGAAACCCTGCTCTGGAAGAGGGAGTTCCCTCACATAGGAGTCCCTCACCTATACCAATCCAGTGAAATCACGAGTCTAATCCTCATGCTTAGTCCTGAAGCTTGTGATATTAGTGAGATAAAGACTGGTGATGTTTTTGTAACCCGGCTTTTAAGTATTCTCAAATTTCACATAGTTTTTTTTGGAGGGGCAGTTCTTTCAGTGGCTTATCATGTATTTACACCGTGTATTATAGTGATCTGTGTTTGTATCTTATCCCCCTAGTAGAGTATTAAGTCCCATGAGGGCAGGACTCAAGTCTTATCTGACTTAGTATCTGAATAAACACATGCTAAATGAATGATCCCTATCTATAAGGCTAGATTAATATAAAATTGAAGAAGTCAATAGCACGTTGTTTAATGAAATGAAGTGAGGTCTCCTACAGGTTGACTATTAAGCACTTTGCTCTTGGCTGTATAGAAAGATAAGACAAGAGCTTTCATTAAGCACTTATCAGGAGCCAGGCACTGTGCTAAGCACTGGAGATACAAATACAATCAAGCAGGGTAGTCCCTCCCCTCCAGGAGCTTCTGGTCTAATAGGGGAAGGCAACTCAAAAAGGGGAGCTGGAAAGGTGTTGGGGGAGGAAGGTAAGGAGCAAGGAGGTAGAGAACTTTGCAGAGGGAGTCATCAGGAGTGAAGGGAGTATGCCAGGGCGGGCCTCATGAAATGTGTGTGTGGGGGGGGGGGAAATCAAGCAGTGGCCAAACCTTAAAGTAAATGGGAAGTCATCGTTTCATGATTGATCTAATAAAGCATATTAAAAATGAAAGGCAGCCTGCCAAGGTGGCCCTGGGGTCAGGAAGACCTGGGTTCAAGTCCTGCCTGTGACCTGTGCAAGTTGGTTGTCTGGCAGCAAGTCTCAGCATTCCCAGGGATCTCTTCAAACCTATAAATGGGGACAAGTAGGTGATACAGTGGATAGAGCACCAGCCCTGGAGTCTGGAGGACCTGAGTTCAAATCTGGCCTCAGACACTTGACACTTACTACCTGTGTGATCCTGGGCAAGTTACTTAACCCCATTGCCTAGCCAAAAAAAATTTTTTTAAACCCTATAAATGACAAATGAGCTCCCTATCTCTATAGATGGTAGGGCTTTCCATGCTGGAAGTTTCCTATACTGATAAAAACATAGGTCTGGGCCAAAACATTATTGTTAATCATTATTAAAATGGCAACAAATATTACTGTTCTGTGATGACTTAAAAAGTTGATTTTCAGGGGCAGCTAAGTGGCAGAGTGGATAGAAACGGGCCCTGAAGTCAGGAGGATCTGAGTTCGAATCGATCTCAGACCAAGCACTTGACACTTACTAGCTGTGTGACCCTGGACAAGTCACTTAACCCCAATTGCCTTGCAAAAAAAGAAAAAGAAAAGAAAGAAAAGTTGATTTTCATCAAGCTTACAAGAATCAAAGATATATTTAGTTTAATTTGTGGGTCAGTCTTGATTATTATAAGTCTTGGAGCTGGACCCCACTAGGACAGAATGTTACTGAATCAAATTTCTTGAAGAGACTTGCATTTCCCAGATCAAAGTGTGAGTTTCAAGGTTTGCTGTAGGGAGAGAAGGGGAGGGTTAAGCATTAATTATATGGAGCTAATGCTATGCATACTTTTAGTATTTTTTGTGGTAGCATCAGTCAAACAACAAGCATTTATGAAGTACCTACTTCTATATGCCAGGCACTGGGGGTATAAAAGGTAAAATGAAGTCAAATGAGAGAGTGGCTCTAAAGTGCTTTGTGATCCCTAAAGCCCTATTATGATATTAGCTATTATTATTTGTAGGATCATAGATTTGGAGCTACAAGGGTTCTTAGAGGTCATCTAAGTCCAACCCCTTCATTTTACAGAGGAGGAAAATGGCATTGGTAGTAAATGGCATTGGACTATGGGCATAGCCTGCTGGTAGGGCTGCCTGCCAATCTCTCCCCACTCCAGTCTATCCTTCTTTCAGCCACCAAAGTGATTTTCCTAAAGCAAACTTTGGACTATCACACACACACACACACACCCCTCAGTCAACTCCAGTGGCTCCCTATCACCTCCAGGACCAAATACAAAATCCTCTATTTGGTAACCTACAAGGCTCCCCGACCCCACCCCACCCCCACCTTAGGCACTCTGAGACACTGGCTTCCTGAGGCTGTTCCACAAAAGAGACCACTCTATCTTTAGGTTTCAGGGATTTTCTCTGCCTGTCCCCTTTGCCTGGAATGCTCTTCCTCCTCATTTCTCCCAGAAGCCTTTCCCAACTCCTCTTCATTCTAGTGCCTTCCCTCTGCTTGTTATTTCCCTGCCCCACCCCCCCTTAGTTTACCTCTTTCTGTATTTCCACCACTGAGCACAGTGCCTGGCACAAAGTAGCCTCTTAACAAATGCTTATTGACTGACTGACAGGAACTCAGGGCTTCTGACTCTAAAACCAGAGTTCTTCGCTAGCAAAACACCACTAGCTGACATTTACATAGAAGTTTAATGAGTGAATGTAAAGAGCTTGCTATAGATTAGTTTCCTAAATAAGGATTGTGGTTCATAACACCACAACTTCACATGCCAGTACAGCACCCCAAGAAAGCCTGTCATTTTGGTCTATTGACTCAGAGGCAACCATGTCTCTTTGGCTGATTCAACTATGTCAGTCACAAATGCAGAAACTGTCAGGGCTAAGGGCCTTAGAGGTTATGTGGTCCCAGACAGTACAACAGGCTCCCCACCCCCACACACCCCCTCCCCCACCAGAAAGGATCATCCAGGCTCTTCTTGAATGTCATTAGTAAGGGGGCCCCATTTCACTTTTATACAGCTCTGATTGTTAGAAAGACTAATTTGCATTTCTCCACTGCTTTATAAAGTGCAGTTAGCCACAATGAAATTTTGAGGTGGGCAGTATGAGTCTCATTATCCCCATTTTCTAGATGATGAAACTGGGGCAAACAGAAGCAAAGTAACTTGCCAAAGGTCACACAGCTAGCAAGCATTAGAGCTATCATTCCAACCTGGGGTCCAGACTGGAGTCCAGTACTTTGTTCCACTACTTTGTTCCACTACCCCTTGAAAGTTCTTTCTTTAGCCTAAATCAGACTTCATGAAAACTTCATCCATCTGTCCTCTGTCAGGTCTCTGGAGCCACAGAGAATAGACTTAATTTCCCTTCTGTTGACCTCTAGACAATAAGGGTGCCCTCCAAATCACCCAAAGGATCAGATGAATTAACATACGTACAGCACTTTGCAAATCTTGAAGCAGTATTTAAATGCTACCTATTATCATTAATATTATTAAAAACAAAGCAAAATCTCTCTTCAACTGTTTGGTACCATATAACCTCATTATGGCCACATTTCTGGACCTCATACAACTTTTCCTTTGTCTATTATTAAAAACGAAATTGGAATTTCCTGTAATGAATAATTGCCTACACCTGTAACCATGAACAATGGGTTGTGTATGGCCACTCAATCCCAAAAAGCATGCCAAAATATCTCCTTGAATGCTCAGCTGCTAAGGTTGACATTTTCTGTCATGTAATTCTAGAAGGTTATTAGTGAATATTATTAGTCAACATTTTCATTCCCACCTCAAAACCTCTTGGAATTTAACAAATCACAATTCCTCACAACTGACAGGGTAAGGCAGGTTATCGTCATATTTGTTTTGTAAATGAGAAAACTGGGGAATGAAAAAGCAAGTTAAATGAAGGGCCACAAGGCTAGAATGATACCCTTGGCCTTGCCAGGCCAAATGCTAATCCTTGGCTTACCACTGTTCTTCCTAGGCGGGAAATGATGTAACCACCCAAACTGGGACAATGGTAGGCAGATGCCAGGTCTAGTAATTAAACAAGCCCCATGACCTTTTGGTCAATTTCCTGGAACTTCATGTATTATACATACCAACATGTGTGAGTGTGTGGCAAATCGCATTTTTTTCTTCTACAAGACAATTGGAAATATATTGAGAATAGAAAAATCTGAACAGCAGAAATAAGTATTCATCTCAAATTTCAAGCTAATTTCCAGCCTTTTAAAAAAAAAATCAGAGTGTAAACCATGATTTCAAGCTCTCAATTTCTAAACAACATGGATTTGAGCCTCAGCACGCAGAAATGCTACGTTTAATCCTAAATCCACAAAGCATTTATAATATATTATAAATAATATTTATTTTTTATAATATAAATAAGCTAGATTGTGTGTTTGTGCATGTGTGTGTGTGTGGTTTTGTTTTAGATACTGAAAATAAACTCATCACTGCAAGGGTAGAAAGCATGACACAAATGGCTGGGCTTTTTATTATCAACATGAATCATTCATCATGGAATTAGAGTTACTTAATAGTTCTCTAATATAATAAAAGTAAATTTTCATTTTTTTAATCTAGAAAAACAGAACTCACAAGTTGATTTAAAATATTCATATAAAATGACCTGGGAGACCTCTTTATGTTCAACTCTTGAACCCAAAGACTCAGATTCAAAGAGACCTTTTGGAATCTGACCAGCTACTTGACAAAACACCCTTACTTGTTTCTATGGGCTTTAAGAGCTTTTGGCAGGAGCTCAAAAGATGTCTTTGGATATTCAATAGTTCTTTTTAAAAACTATATTTTAATTAACTAAATAGAAATGTATTTTATTTGCTCATGAATATAATCTAAAACGAATTAGAAAAACACGAATTAACATTTTCCTTGAAATAGACTGCTTCCATACTAGCAACAAGGGATTTCTGGGTGTTTTTTCACACTCAAATTTTTTAAAACCATTCCTATTTGCAATCCTCCAAATTCAGCTGATTCCTCCATTCTTAACATAGCTTTGGGGCAACACACATTCATTAACGGATTTAGCCAACAGTCTCTACTCTGGGCAAGGCCAAAAACTAGATAGATGCCTTTGGAGAAGACAAATCTGTGCAAGTCACAGCCCCATCCATACGTTGTATCACTTGCTACAAAAAGTTTTGCGTTGAACTGTAACGTTCAATTTATAAAGTCCAATACTACTACTAATAATAGAAGCTGCCATTTATGTGGCATTTCAAAGTCTACAAAGCACTTTACATATATCTGTTTTGGTCTTTCCAACCAAATAAAAGCTACCTGCAGCTCTACATAATTAACGCTTAAAAAAAAAACTTTAACACATATGATTAAGAAACACAAAGATCTTTAATAAAACTAATCAATTAACATGTGAAGTATTCAATGATAATTGCACAATTTGGATCTACAACGTTTTGGTTTTGTTTTTTTTTTTTCTTTTTTGGTGTTCTTTTATTTTTTTTCTAAAGCAGACAACTCCCTATTTTATTCATTGTTGTTACATTTTCTTTTATATTGTTAATCCCTTCACAGAACATTTTTATCCCCTGAGGCTGTTATTGTTTTTATGAGGTTAGGAAGAATTGCAACATGAATTATAGCTGTCCTGAGGGATCTTAAAAAAAAAAGCCTTTTAAGATGAAACAATAATAGTTTATATGTATAATACCAACTCACATTTCTATAGCATTCTATGGTTTGTAAAGCACTTTACATACATTACAAAATCCAGGTGGTTCCCAGTCTACTTTGGCTGCCATTTACATAGGCTAGCCTGTTAGGAAGTGCTTTCCTTCCGCAGATCCCCTTCCCCCCCATCCCCACTTACACATTCATTATCTCATCTGATTCTCACAATAAAAACTGCATGTAGCTTTAGCTTCCCAAGATTAACACTTTCATGACAGGAGGTGCTGTTACTTCTTTAAGTAAATTGATCCAATAAATTATAAAAAGCCCCCCAAATCCAAACCAAATCGAATGCATTCCTTCGGCCAATGAAGTCAAACAACACACAAGTGATTGGAAAGGACTGCACATGCACTTTTGCAATTCACCATTGGTTAAAAGAAAGGAAACTATGTGCCCTGACTTTAACAAGCCAGTACAGACACTGCCCAGAGCATTTAAACAGGATTTTGCTGCCCTTCAATGTCTTCATTCTGGTTCTGTTCTCTCTACCCTGTGTCAATTGCTTCATTTACGTCTTCCTATAATTCTTAAGTCTTCATATTTGTCATTTTTTATGGCATAATGATATGCCAATTTAATTTACATACTACAACATGAGTTAGATAGATGCTTTATTCTCAATCTTTGGCTATTACAAATAGTACTATAAATATTTGTGCACTGCCCCCGCCTTTAACTTGGGGTGGGCAAGGAAAGAGGGAAGGAATCTATATAAATTTATCTATATAACAGACTCATAAAATGCCAAACTTTAAAGGAATATGAGTAATCATTCAGCCAAACATGCACCTCACCCCCATTTTACAGAGGCAGGACCTGAGGCCCAGAGTGGAAAGTGACTTTGGCCTGACCCAAATGAAAGAGTGGGTTCCAGGGCTGGATTAGAAGCCCAGGCCAACCTGGCATCCATGCCAGTGTGCTTTCCTTCATAACATACTACAATGTCTCCTGACCAGTGAATTATCAAATTCCAATATTCATACCGTGAATAGCCCTATAGAGAGATACTCTAATTTCCCTTTTTTTAAAACATGTCAATTTCATCAGACTGTAATTTTTCAAAGTGAAGCTTCATAAACCTTTGCAATTTCTTGGCATCTTTTCTCAAACTGCTTTCTCATGGGCTTGCCTTCTTGTCTTGTCAGGTTTAGCTAGAAAACAGAAGGCCAGTTCAGAATGTGGTAGGATCATGACAGCACGTGGTGACAGTGATAGCGTCAAACAGGACAGGTGAGGGTCTTAAAGACTCAGACTGAGATTCAATCCAATAAGGCAGGGACCAGGTGTATCTACTCAAGCCCAAAGTGGTTTAATTAGCCACCTTATCCACCACCCAAATAAAGGGTGATTTCTATTGTGTGCACTTTAATCCCCTTTCTTTGGGCAACACTCTGAGAGCCAGGTGGTGTATTTCAACTCAAAAGGCAGCTCACTCTGCATGCATGCTAACTCCCTCCTGCAACAGTGAAGAGTCACCTGGGATTTGAAGGAAGCTTTGAAACTTTTCCCCAGTCACCTTTAGTTCCTGAATTGCAAAAGCAACAATTGATCCAAAAATGAAAAGGAGAAACAGAGAGAAACTACAGAAGAGTCCAGCTTTTTCACCACCTCTCCCACTCCCTACAAAGGCAAAAATCCTTTGTATGTTGCCCTGACAGTCTGTCTTCTTTCTTATGTGCAATACTATGCAAAAATGAATGCTTACTAAATGTCCATTGATGATTTCATGGTTTGCATGGAGGACAAGTACATGACCACAAGCTACTTCCAGCTACAAAAGTCTATCTTTCAAAAACCCAATATTCTTCTGATGTCATATGGTTGTGAACCATGGAATGCTATAATCTTAGATGAATCAAAATTTCAGACGACCCAAAGCATAGTGGAGAAACACACATGTTTTTGTGTGTTTGGTGGAGCCAAGATGGCAGTGAAAAGGCAGTGACACACCTGAGCTCTCCCCAAAACCCCTCCTCACATCTTCAAATAATACCATAAAACAATTCCTGAAGTAGCAGAACTCGCAAAAGGATGGAGTGAAATAATTTTCCAGCCAAAGACAACTTAGAAGGTCAGCAGGAAAGGTCTGTTGCACCTGGGTGAGAGTAGAGCATAGTCCAGCGCAGGTAACCCCAGCACAGACCAGGCCCCAGCAAACCAGGAGCAGGCCTTGGGAGCCACTGAATTGGCAGCAGCAGCAGCTGCTTCGGAAGCTCTCAGCCCACAGAAGGCAAGAGGGTTGAGCAACTAGTCGGAGGGCGATTACAGGGGTCTCTTTGCTAGCACTGAGGCAGGATTCCGTTGCATTGCCCATACTTGGATCCAGGTCGAAGTCCAAGGTGTCACTTCCAGGGTGAAGAGGAGCACTGGCACACAAAGCTTGCAGCTGCAGTGTAGTAGGAACCCTCCTTAGGATTCCAGGGCAGAAAAGAGTGCTTGTGGTCACTCATAGACCAGAGCACAGGCCAGAAGAGTAGTAAACACATCTCTCCCTAGATCATACCACCTTGGAAGAACTGGAAACTTACAGGTTCCTAGAAGTATCTCTGAAAACATCTGCACAAAACCCCTGAAGCTTGGGACGGTGCTTTCTCCACCCTGGAAGGAGAGCCCCACTTTAACAAAGTAGTTACATCAAGAAATAGTCTGAGAAAACAAGAAAGCAACTGAAAAAAAATTCTGACCATAGAAAATTACTATGGTGACAAGGAAGATCAAAACACACACTCAGAAGAAGATTAAAAAGTCAAAGCTCCTATATTCAAAGCCTCCAAGAAAAATACAAATTGGTCTCAGGCTATGGAAGAGCTCAAAAAGGATTTTGAAAATCAAGTAAGAGAAGCAGAGGAAAAATTGGAAAGAGAAATGAGAGTGATGCAAGAAAATCATGAAAAATTAGGCAACAACTTGATAAAGGAGAGACACACACCAAAAAAAAAAAAAGGAGAAGGAGGAGAGGAGGAGGAGGAGGAGGAGGAGAGGAAGAAGACGAAGAAGAAGAAGAAGAAGAAGAAGAAGAAGAAGAAGAAGAAGAAGAAGAAGAAGAAGAAGAAGAAGAAGAAGAAGAAGAAGAAGAAACTTAAAAAACAGACTAGGCCAAATAGTAGAAGAAGTACAAAAAGCCAATGAGGAGAAGAATGCCTTAAAGAGCAGAATTGGCCAAATGGAAAAAGAGGCACAAAAATTCATTGAAGAAAAAAACTCCTTAAAAAGTAGGATTGGCCAAATGGAAAAGGAGGTACAAAAGCTCGCTGAAGAAAATAATTCCTTAGAAATTAGAATAGAGCAAATGGAAGCTAATGACTTTATGAGAAATGAAGAAACAACAAAACAAAACCAAAAGAATGAAAAAATAGAAGATAATGTGAAATATCTCATTGGAAAAACAACGGGGAAATAGATCCAGGAGAGATAATTTAAAAATTATTGGACTACTAAAAGCCATGATAAAAAAAAAGAGCTTAGACATCACCTTTCAAGAAATTATCGAGGAAAACTGCTCTGATATTCTAGAACCAGAGGGTAAAATAGAAATTGAAAGAATCCATGGATCACCTCCTGAAAGAGATCCCAAAATGAAAACCCCCCAGGAATATTATAGCCAAATGCCAGAGCTCCTAGATCAAGGAGAAAATATTGCAAGCAGCCAGAAGGAAACAATTCAAGTATCCTGGAGCCACACTCAGGATAACAAAAGATTTAGCAGCTTCTATATTAAAGGATTGGAGGACTTGGAATATGATATTCCAGAGGACAAAGGAATTAGGATTACAACCAAGAATCACCTACCCAGCAAAACTGATCCTTCAGGGAGAAAAATGGGTATTCAATGAAATAGAAAACTTTCAAGCATTCTTGATGAAAAGACCAGGGCTGAATAGAAAATATGACTTTCAAATACCAGACTCAAGAGAAGCATAAAAAGGTAAACAGGAAAGGGAACTCATAAGGGATTTAATAAGGTTAAACTGTTTACATTCCTACATGGGAAGATACTTGTAACTCATAAGAATGTTTACATTATCGTGGTGGTTAGAAGGAATACACACATATACACACACATATGGACAGAGGGCACAAGTGTCTGTTGATTATGAAGGGATGATATTCTAAAAAACAAAATTAAGGGGTGAGAGAGGAATGTACTGGGAGAAAGGGAAAGAGGGAGGTAGAATGGGGTAAATTATCTCACATAAAAGAGGCTAGAAAAAAACTTTTACAGTGGAGGGGAAGAGGAGTGAGGTGAGTGAAACTTACTCTCATCAGAATTGACTCAAAGTGGGAATAAATAATATACACATTCAATTGAGTATAGAAATCTATCTTACCCTACCAGAAAGTAGAAGGGGAAAGAGATGAGAAGTGGGGGGTGTGATAGAAGGGAGGGCAGATTGGGGGAGGGGGTAGTCAGAAGTAAAATACTTTTGAGGAGGGACAGAGTGAAAGGGGAAAGAGAAAATAAAATAAATGGAGGGATAGAATGGAGGGAAATACAGTTAGCAATAGTAACTGTGAAAAAAAAATTTGAAGCAAGTTTCTCTGATAAAGGCCTCATTTCTCAAACATACAGAGAATAGAGTCAAATTTACTAAAATAAGAGCCATTCTCCAATTGATAAATGATCAAAAGATAGGAACAGTTTTCAAATGAAGTACCCGAAGCTATCTATAGCCATGTGAAAAAATGCTTTCACTATTGATTGTAGAAATGCAAATTAAAACAATTCTGAGGTACTACCTCATACACATTGGATTGGCTAATAGGACAGAAAAGGAAAATGACAAATGGTGGAGGGCATGTGGGAAAAATGAGACATTAATGCACTTTTGGTGGAGTTGTGAACTGATTCAACCATTCTGTAGAGAGGTTTGGAACTATGCCCAAAGGGCTATAAAACCCAAAGGGCTCTAAAAAATGCATGCACTTTAATTTAGCAATACCACTACTAGGCCAGTATCCCAAAAGGGATTTTAAAAAAACAACAAGGAAAAGGATCTATGGGTAAAAAAATATTTATAGCAGCTCTTTTCTGGTGGCAAAGAACTGGAAATTGAGGGGATGCCCATCAATTGGAGAATGACTGAACAAATTGTGGTACGTGATTATGATGGAATACAATTATGCTATAAGAAATGATGAGCAGGATGCTCTCAGAAAAATCTGGACTTACATGAGCTGATGAAAAGTGAAATGTACTGTGTACAAAGTAACAACAATATCATAAGATGATCAGCTATGAATGACTTAGCTATTCTCAGCAATACAATGATCAAAAAGAGCTCTGGAGGGCTTATGATGAAAAATGCTCTCCATTCCCAGACAAAGAACTGATGGAGTCTGAATACAGATTGAAACATTAAAAAAAAAAACCACATAGTGAGTGCAGCTTCTTGCCGAATAATGGACTTGTGTGCAAGAAGTGGCATAAAAACAATTGTCACTGGGGGCTGGTGCGTCTGGAAAAGATGGTGCTCCAGTCACTTAGGAAGACAGTGGAGCAGCTGGCCAAAGTGAATACTGCACTAGTGTGTGTGCATTAGGAAAAGAACCAGAGGGCTTGTGGCAGGCCCTGGACAAAAATCACACAGGCTGTCTGGCAGAGGCTTTGCTATCTGGACCAAGGAAAGGTAGAGATCCCTTAGGACAACCCTCTCATTCTGAAAATAAGCTGAGGTCCAGAGAAAGGAATTGACTTGCCCACTATCACACAATTAGTAAGTGGCTGAGTTAGGATTTGAACCTGTTTCCAAATAAGATGTTCTTTCTCCCACACCACTACTGATTAAGGGGGGAAAAATCTTGTCTTCCATCATATGAATATCTACTAATTTGTGATTATTTCCCACTTTTATTTCCTCCTATCTATTCTTCTAATTTTCTGACCAATGGGGAAAACAGCAAACACAATCTGAAAAGTATTGTTTGCACTATTAGCGATTGTCAATTAATCTATCTCAAATAATTCCTGTGTTTCATTTTGTTCATTTTTCAACAAAATCTTTCTCATTTTCTACTATTAAGGTCAGAAGGATTAGTAGTTGTAATAAAAAAAAACCCAAACACTTCTTGGTCAATCAAAGATGAGGGATAAGGCAAGGAAAGGAAAGATCACGGATCATACCGGTTTTTTATACATTTCCCATCAAATAGTTAATACTCTGTTGCTATATGTACCCATGTGCTGTAAGTATATTTTATATATATATATATATAACACATATATCCATATATATCATAGTAACTAATGCAAAATGAGTTGGACTGTTATGTCTTAGGTCCATTCTACTTCTCAAATTCTATGGATTCTCTACATTCTCTTTAGAGCCAGGCAGCCTATTCAAAGCAAAGAGCATTTAAGGGGTTCACAACTCCATTTCTATTATGCACAGAAATTCACAATGAATATAACAAGGGATTCAGCAACCTCTATAGTCCAGAGGGCCTCCTGCAGTGCTGAGCACAGACTCACACAATTTTTGAATTAGAAGGGACTTTAGAGATCAAGCTTCCATTTCTCCCTCACCCCATTTTCCAAAGGAAGACACAAGGGCCCAGAGAGCAGTGACTTGCCCAAGGTAATTTCTACATGTTATAAGTGGAAGAGTTGAAATTTGGGTCTGGTCTGTTGATTCACAGCCAAGTGATACTGGCAGGCCTGAGAGAGAAGAAAAAAAAGCAGGGGAAGACAGAGGCAAAAAACCTAAAGGAGGAAAGGAAGTAAAGGGGAAATTTCACCAGGGATTTGTGTGGGAAGAATAGGGTGTGGTGGCAGCATGAATCTGGGGAAATGCTGGACTTCAACCGAGGAGTTCTGGATTGAAAAGTCCCAGGTCTGCCATTTTCCAGCCAGGTGACTGTGGCCAAGACACTTCACTTGTCAAGTTTCCTCATCTATAAAATCAGTACACCAATACTTGTACCAAGAGCCTCACAGGGCTATTGTGAGAAGAGTATGCTATGCTATCTAAAAGGGAGTTACATGAAGTGCCCTTCAGAGGTATCATTACAATAGCTGGCATTTATATAGTGTTTTATAGTTTACAAAGAGCTTTCATTTAACATGCTCCCATGTGATTCCAATAACACTCCTGTGAGGGAGCAAATGCAATCATTGTTAACATTTATACAGCCCTTTAAGGTTCACTCCTGCCTTATGTTCCTTATCATTGTTTTACTGATGAGGAAACTGGTATTCTGGGGGGACATCCCAGCCTTTTCAGTCCTAGAAGCACTTGCATAGTATGTGGCTCACAGGTGGCTAGAGGTTAGAGGACTTGTGGCCACCCTCTTCCACTTACTAGCTGTGTCACCACTCTGAACCTCCGTTTCCTCATCTGCAAATTGAAATGACACTCCCACTGCCTTCCTCATAGGTGGTTGTAAGGAACTACAATCTGCTACAGACATGTCAGCTGTCAGTTACAGCTTTAGCACAGTTGTAGTAGAGAAGCTTAAAGAGGCAGTGTGATGTAGTCTTACAGAACGCCATCTCAGATACTTACTAGCTGTGAGACCCTGGGCAAGTCACCTAACCTCTCAGCTCCTTTTCTTGCCTGAAAAATGATACAAACAGCTTATATTTACATAGGGCTTTAAGGCTGACAAAGAGCTTTAAACATGTCATTTAATCTTCACAATCACCCAGCAGCTACTTCACAGGCTTGTGATGATCAAATGAGGTAAACCCAGGACAGCACTTTGCCAACCCTAAAAACTTTGTCAGTTATTATTAACTCTCTGAGAGAGAGAATAGAAAAGCAATACTGTCAATATTGTCAAGTGGAGAAAGTTTATTTGGAGCCAGAAGACATTTCAAATCGCAGTTAGCTCACTCCATAACCCAATGAATTTGGCAAGTCACTTCACTTGGAGTCAAGTCGGAATGCCATTTCCTCTCCTTCATTATTTGCATACCCTTAGGCAGGTCACCTAACTGCCAAAGGACTCAGTATACTCATCTGTTAAATGGAGTCGGACCAGATAACCTCTAAGGGCCCTTCCAGTTCTAAATCTATGATCGAGAGACCATTTTGGTCTCAATATAGGCATTGGGAAATGGAGCCTGCGAGGCTGTGTGACCGGCACAATAAGGACCAGGGTCATCACTGTGGGCACTCTCTCTCGCAGCCCCTCTACCCCACCCCGCCCCGTTGCCGTTCTCCTAGCAACAGATGCAGGGAAGCTGGGCCCTCTGGGGCAGGGCCCGGGGCTGCCGTAGGCGGCTGCACCCCAGGAGGCCGCGGGCCCGGACAACGCGGTGAAGCTTTGATCGGCCACCGGAAAGGGCGGCTCTGGGGGCCTCGCGACCCCTTCAAGCTGGCCCACCGGGGCCAGCAATACAGCCAGCTCTCTCCTCTGTCCCGGGGCAGCCAAACAGTCAGGCAAACATCTGCCAGGAATCATACTGTGGGAAGCCTGGCCTGGCCTCTACGTCAAAGCGCGTCATGTCACTACGCCAACCCGTCTCACTCTACGTCATGTTCCCGCCTCGTTCTCAGTTCCTTCGAGGGGCAGGGCAGGAAGGGGTGTTTGGCTATCGTTCCAGGCCTTGGCCTAGGAGGTTTGAAGTGGGCTTGTGCCCTTTAACAAATACTCTTTCTGCCCACTGATGTAAACACCATGAAGAGGCTAACCGTTCAGGCGGCCCACTTCCCTCTGCCCCGAAGGCACTCAGTGACAACCCGACGGCTCTCCTGCACACAAATGTGTGCCATTGCCCCTTGGGACTTCTGGGGCAGGGGAACTGCCATTGTCTTCCCCTTTCCACAGTAAATTGACCTTGAATGAGGAATGTTTGTGATATTCCTTCCCTTCCTTCTATCCCAGCACTCACCCTTTCACGAGCTCCCTCAACATGTATCATCACATTTAGGCAATCGGAGTCCCTTTGAAAATGCCCATGGGTTACCACTTAGCGTCCTTTCGGAAAGTGACCATATATACAGATCTGCGTGATTGCAAGAGGCCTTGTACAGCATTGGCCGGGGGGGGGGGGGGGGAGGTGTAGCAGGGGTCACCTGACACCTGGAGGAAAAGCAAGCCAGGTTGGAGACTTCAAAAACCCTACAGGCCTAGTCATGACCTGCCTACACTACCATCTTTTGAAAAGCGATTTTATTCATGACAAACAGGGGAGGCGGGAGGGAGCGGGGAAGGCAAAGTAATATTTGAAATTTGGATGGAGTGTTCCGCAGATTCATTAAATGGTAGAAATGCAAGTATTTTCTGTAGTTTCCCGGCACTAGTGGTGTTAACTACTCAACTTAATCAGATTTCCTGCTCTTTCTGCCCCCGAACCACTACTTTAAAAAGTTAGACAAAAGCAAGACCCCTTATGATTCGATCACTTATGCCAGTGACAAACAAGAAAGTTGCTTATGTATATTCATGTTCACACTTTGCAAGCTCATTTGCACAATTTCTGAATTAATAATCATTTACGTAAACAGATTAGGTCATTCCCATCCATTTCAAGTAATAATTCAGAAATGATTACAGAGCCTTCAAATTTCCTCATTTGTCTAATTCCCTTAATAAACTTGTACAATAAAAGACTTGTCCAATTAAGCCCATTAACATAAGTAAATTTGGCTTAGTACAAATAATTGCTCATGTTATTACACATAAATTTTCAATTAATCCACCCCTTATTGCAAAGACATTACCAAATTAGTTGAGTGTTATGATGTTATTTCCAATATTTATTTAAATACCATTCTTGTTAATGCCTAAGGCTAAATGTATATAAAATAATTTACAAAATCATTTATAGAACAATTATTGCCACTAGGGAAATCTTGAATGTTAGTTGCTTTTTACTGCGATATTTCAGCCAAAGGAAGGAAAATTTTGGCCAACTACCGTAAGGACAAATTCATTATCATGAAATGACAGATTATCTAAAATATACTATGAACTCTTAGTTAACAACTTATCTTTGGATTTCTCATTGAAGTCCAAGAACAACAAGCATTTATTAAGTGCCTGCTATGTATCAGACTCCATGCTAGTCACTGTCCCAATGAAGAGGGTGGGGAGGTGCATTTAAGGGTCTGGCCACTGAGCAGCAAGAGTTACTCAGTGTAAAGTCGACTTTAAAGGGAAGCAACTTCTGCTTTCCCTCTCTTATTCTTGTAAATGAGTGCTTTGGAACTCTAATAGTTCTTCCTTGGATTTTCCATGGATTCTCCCCCACCCCCCTTGCCCCACCAAGCTTCTATAGTGGCTTTGAACACACATGTTGGCTTGAATGAACCCAAGACTGACTTTCAAAATCTTAGCACCCTGTTCTAGTTTATGTTTCTTTCCATAACTACAAGTGACAAAATAGTGATCCAATCTTGAGGGGTTTTTTCAAGAATCCTTTTTGAACCTGGCAGCTACACTTTGGGAATTTGGGAGTTCCTGCATTCCTTAGTCAATGCTGGTTGCCCTGTGAGAGATATCCCCTATATTTACTATGGTACTTCTCAAAGGAGTTGACCAATGACAGAGGATGATCAGCATAAGCCATGCTCTGGCTTTCCAGAAGATACAGACCTTGAGTGAGCTATTCAGACTGTGCAGAGCTGAGGTGAAAGTGAAATACTGCTTCAGTTGTTCCAGATAGTGCTTCATGTTTTGATGTTTTAAGTATCAATCTCCCAGGACAGTGTACTAAGAGAAATGGATTATTTATGATGCTTTAACTTTCAATTTTTTTTGTACACTTATGAGTCTTTTGTGTTTTAGGTGTTTCTCTTATGGTACAGGACATAAATAGCTGTCCTATACCTGATCTACTTTGTACATTGAATACCTTTCTAGACCTTTAGGGGACACTCTAGACATGAGCCAAATCTAAGCTTTGCTTAAGAGATTTTCCCTAGAAGTCTGGATTGGGGACATAATGAGCCAGAGTGTGAAAAGAACTTGGCTCATCTCTTTGAAACCCGTTTCCTACAGGACTGAACCTGGTCTATGTGAACCCAGAGCTGGGGGCCTTCAATGGAAGAGATCACCTTAACCTTCATGGGTCAGCAGGTCTGTTCCATCAGTAAAGTAGGAGACAAAAACATCTGCTGCGTGGGTGTGTGTACTGATACAGGGGTGGGGGTGGGGCAAGGTTTGGAACAGCCACTGTGTGAAGTATGATAATCAATCAGAAAGGAATAACAGGATTGCAGCAGTGAGGGCCAAGCCGAAATTAGATAACAAGAATTTGTGGGGGACCTAGTGACCATGATTTTATTACTCCCCAGAGTTCAGCAATACTGGAGTATAAACAAGAAGGCAGAAGGTAGGGGTGATATAGAATGGAGGATTGACAGGACATGAAGAATTGAAAAACAAAGGGTCAAGGATGGAGTACAATGTATTGCTGAATTTGCTAACTATAGGGGCAAGATTGTGAAAGAAAGAAAGTGAGGCTAGAGCAGGAATGATGAACTGGCACAGAGCAGGGAGAGATGGAGGTATTGGAGGTTATGGTAAGGAATGTTGCTGTTCCTCCTTTGTTTTCGAAGAGGACCAGTGATATCATAGGGTAGTGTCTTGACTTGCCCATGGATTAGATTTAAGTGACAAAGTTGTTGGCCTCACTCTCTCTTCCAGAGTCATCCAAGTCTAATAGCAAGACAAAAGTTAGGACAACTGGTGATGGCCTGGGGTACAGAGGATGCCTGATGCCTGACCAAGCTCTAAGCACCTTCATGGGTGTTGGAACGAATTGTTCTCATCTGCTTATCCCACTGGGGAAGTCTTCACATGTTGGGGTAGACATCCCCCTAACTCACCAATGGCTTTGAGGTCTGTCCGTTACTCTCAATCTGGTTTAGCCCATCTGCTAAGACTGTTTTACTGGGGTGTGCATGATGGTGAGATTAAGTGTAAAGTAAAGATGTAAGTCATAGAAGTTGAAGAGGTTGGTGATTTTGGAGGCCAAGGTGCTTGAAGAATCAATAGATATACTGAAATCCCTGAACAAGGGCAGCAGTTGGAGTAGAGAGGATGATTTCAGAGCCAAGTATTCAAATACATAAAAGGAAGGAGAAAAAAGTAACTAACTTATGCATACCCTTTGACCCAGCAGTATAACTATTAAGTAGACACAGAGGTCAAAGACCATATTTACAAAATATTTATAGAAGCACTTTTGGTTGTAGCAAAGAACAGGAAATAAAGTGGGTGCCATCAATTGAGAAATGGCTGAACAAATAATGGGATAGGAATGTAATGGACTCACTAGGGGGCATCCCTGAGGGTTCTGGGGTATCTCTCTATTAACCATTAACTTTTGATCCCCCATTCCAGTATGCCCCCCATTGCTATGACTGACCACCAGTGATTAGCACCCCAGGCTCATTCAACCAATTAATATCAATTAGCTTTTACAAAAGGATATTTACTGAGAAGGTATTGCAAAAATGAAAGTTATAAACATCTTCCCCCTTGCCTAAGATACAATAACCCCAATACTATTTTGGTTCCTCGAGACAGTGAGCTCAAACTTAACATGGCTACCACAAACACCAAGTTTGATACCAAATGTGGCAGTCATTGGCTGAATCCTAATTTCAGCTGCCATTGGGCTGAATCCCTCAGATCATTCGTCAGGGCTTCCCTCTTGAGCTTGGCTATAAAACCTAGCATGGACTCTACTTCTTAGACCTCTAGTGGCTTACCATTCTGACCTCTCAAATCTCACAAGATAGTAGCTGTCTCCAACATTTCTTCACCTAAAACAGGAAAGAACAAACAGCAGAGAGACAGAAGCCACAGCACGGTTAGGCTCTTACTGGCCACATTACAACAGCTCTGGTGGGGAGATGAAGGCCTGAGGCCTCTGTCCGCACTGAGGGCTTTCAGTAGTCCTTGTCTTTTCTATGAAACACAGCAAGGCAGGAATGAGAACAAGCAACATTTCAGCTGGTTAGTTAGTGCCTTTTGAACTCACTATATGGCTACCAATCAACATTCCATCTCTTCATCACATGGTTAACATATCAGGACCAGTTGCAGAATATCTGTACATGCTCCAAATGTGAAAATAGCAGCACAGCACATACATCCATTACGGGTCACCATGCCTTTCCAGAAGCAGGCTCCTTGGCCTCTTTCTACATAGGGATGGCATCAGCCAAACACACTATACACGCTCACCGGCCCCTGCTACATTAATAATGTGTTGCATATAACATATACTTAAAAAAACCCCTAAAGTGTGCATAACAAAAGTTCACAGCTTCATATACAACCATCCTTTCTGTTGATTGTATTTTGAAATGTTCCTTTTTGTTGCTGCTTATGTTTGTAATATAAACAAAATTGAAAAAAATAAATGCATCGAGACCTGTTAAAGAAAAAGAGAGAGAGAGACAGAGACAGAGACAGAGAGACAGAGAGACACAGAGAGAGAAACAGAGAAGAGACAGAGAGAGACTGACCTAGAGGCCTATAAATAACAGCAGCAAAGACCAAGAACCAGACTTCCAAGGAGGAAAGATTGCTAAGTGATGGTGGCAGAGGAAGGGTCAGCAAGTGGCCATCTCGCAAGCAATATGCCAACCCTTCCTCCTGGCTCAGTGTGTCAGGGGAATGAGAAAAGGAGCCACGAGTATTGTGGAAAATGTGGCCAGGGATGCAGCATTTTCCAGAGACCCAGATTTCCTTAAGCAAAAGACTGAAAGGATGAAAAGAAAAGCTCTAGGATGAAGGGGAGCTTGTTAACAGGGCTTAGGGGGAGGGGGAGTTCCAGAAGGTACAACTGAAAGGGAGGACAGGGGATGAAAGAGGCTGAGCTGGATAGAGACGAGAGCAGGGCAGGATATTTTGTTTTGGTTTTTGTTTCCAGAGATGATGCTGAATCATGGGATTTGGGGAACAGGAACTAGAAATTTGCTAGCCATTGGACCAGGGAGGAACCATAGAATCCTAGCTCTGGAGCTCAAAGGGACTTCAGAGGTCATCTGTTTCAAACCCCTCATTTTATAGAGGAGGAAACTGCAGCCTGTGGAGGGGGAATGATTTGCCCAAGGTCATACCTTGGCAATGTGATGTCATGGATAGACAGCTAGCCTTGAAGTCGAGAAACCCTGGCAACTTGCCTCCCACTCATCTTGGCTTTGTGACCCTGGACAAGTCACTGTACCTCTCAATGCTCTAAGCAACTCAATAAGACTAGAAATTGCAGAGAAAGTGCCAAAGAAGAGTCCCATCTAAGACAGGGAGGGGGCCAGGGTAAGCACTAAGAGGTATGTTTGTGGAGTAGGCCTAG
This sequence comes from Phascolarctos cinereus, assembly GCF_003287225.1. Lineage (NCBI taxonomy): Eukaryota > Metazoa > Chordata > Mammalia > Diprotodontia > Phascolarctidae > Phascolarctos > Phascolarctos cinereus. Next base: position 39,898,166 of record NW_027556291.1, read on the forward strand.
AAATCCCCCCAGATCCCCTTCAAGATATTAGGGAGTAGGCTTTAACTGGGGTCCAGGGTAGCCATCCTCCTGTCCCTGAGAGCCCTGGAATTCTAAGTGTGCTTATCTGCTTGATATTTCTGGGATATGAGCAATGAACAGTGTTCTAGGGCTGACCCTCCTGGGCATTTACTGAGGGGCCCCTGCACTGAACCCTGGGGCTTTTGATCCTGCCACCAGGACACCTTCCTTCCATAGCAGACCACAAGTCCCTGTTCAGCTTCCAATGAGAATGCCACAACCTGTCAAGCTGCTGTCCAGGAGTGCTGGGCCGTGTCAAACATGCGGTGCGGCTGTGGATAGGGCTGGTTCCCTCTTTGTTCTGAGAGCAAGTATAGGATGGTTCACCCTTCCCTTGTACATGCTAATAGAACTGCGGCATCTTATCATAAAAAAGAAGATGCCACTGGTGGGGCAGATGGGAAGTCTGCTTTGTCACTTAGGTATTTGGATGGACCAGGGACTGGCATAAAGTACATTATTACATTCACTTGTCCATGCTCTGGTGCTCTCTAGCCTTAGACTTCATTATAGACTTGTTTCCCTCCCCCTGGTCAGAAGACTGGAATGTTTCACTTCTTTTCCTATTCCTGGCCCTCCACTGCTACAGAGGGGGAAGCAACTAAGAAATATTCTACCTCCAGTCTCCTCACCCACCTAGTTCCTGTCCATGAACCACAATTAACATTCTATTTATAGTCACAGCCTTCTTCTTTCTAAGGCACTCAAAGACCCACCTTTCCACTATGTAGTATTACCAGCTGGACGGAGAGTCAAGTGGAACAAAACATGGGAACAGTACCTTTGTTACTTAATTACTACCAGAAAATTTGGCACACCCTACTGCTCTGGAATTTTGTTTGGCTAATTCCATTCAGTCTTCCACTTAAAACATAGCATTTTTTAAAAATAGACCTCCCTTCCTTGTCTTCTGTCATCTCTCATAGTCCATGCCATTGTCCCAACATTCAACCGCTACCTGGAAGAGTTGTTAGCCACTCCACCTGATTTACATATCACTCAAGACATTGTCAGATTGAAATGTTCTGCCAACCACAACCAGGATCTCAGTGAATCAGTGACCAGTTTTGGCTCTCAACTCAAAAAATTTCCCTACTAGCTGATACTTCTGGAAGCTAAAGAGTGAGAACACTGGGAGCTTCCCAACAGGACAAGGCAACTTTCTGGCTAAAATTCCTCAAGGTTATGTTGAAGTAGTAGGGGCAGGTAGGTGGCACTGCAGTGGATAGAGAGCTGGGCCTAGAGTCAGGAAGACCTGAATTCAAATCCCTACTCAGACAATTATTAGCTGTGTGACCCTGGCCTAGTGACTTAGCCTTGGTTTTACCATCTGTTAAATGGAGACAACAATATCACCAACCTCGTAAGAGTGTGGTGAGTCTTAAACAAGCTTTCATTTGTTTGTTTGTTTGTTTATTTATTTATTTATTCGTTTATTCATTTTTGTCTGTCTGTCTATTTGCTTATTTATTTGTTTATTTTTTTATTCCTTCCTTCCTTCATTTATTTATTTGTTTGTTTATTTGTTTATGGCTAGGCAATGGGGTTAAATGACTTGCCCAGAGTCACACAGCCTACTGAGTGTTATATGTCTGAGGCCGGATTTGAACTCAGGTCCTCCTGAATCCAGAGCCGGTGCTCTATCCACTGCAGTACCACCTACCTGCCCCAATAAGATAATATTTATAAAGCACTTTGTACACCTTAAAGCTCTATTACGTCTTCCACTTGTTCATCATTCCAAATCCCTGAGGATCTTGTCTCCACTCATTTGACTCTCTCTATTAGTAACTGTTAGCCAAAGAGGACTTCATGGTCAAGAATGTACTAGACTCTCCTGTTTGGTTGGGAGCAACTCTAATACAGTACTATGTACATCAAGAGGGCCACAGGCCAGAAAAATCCATCCAAGTGCCTGCCAACAACTTCTGTGATTGTGATCTGGTATGTGCTTCCTGCCTATGGCACCTCAAGAATCCCAAGGAGTATCCCCTAGGAGTGAAGATGTTATCAGGGCCCTGCCATCAGCACAGATGTAGAGAATTGTGGATGAAAATGACTGGTCCGAGTGTGCATCTCGATTCTTGCTGTGACTAATCCCTTGATGATTCCATTTTGGGGGCTTTAGCTCCTGTTCTTATTCTCTGGGTCACCCTTTTGGGGCATTCTGACTCAATTCCTGAACTCTATTACTGTCAAGGGCTCCACCATCCTCCTAACACCCCAGGCTTTCAACCTAGGTGTCATGTCCAAAACAGAGCTCACTATCTTCTCCCACAACCCTCCCCATTTCCAAACTTCCCCTATTACTAGCAAGGGCACTACCATACTTCTAGTTATCCAGACTTACAACCTCAGAGTCATCCTCAACCCATTATCATCTCACATAACCAATCTTTTGCCAAAGCTTATCATTCTTACCTTCACAACGTGTCTCCTGTACGTCACCTCTCCACTCACACAGCTACCAGCCTGTCGCAGGCCCTCATCATTTCATTCCTGGACACGAGGAAGCACTATCCCAGGGGTGGGGAACCTGTGGCCTCAAGGCCACATGTAGCCTTAGTTTCCCTACAAAGAGTCTCTTCGATCTAAGCCACAGCCTCCACTTGGCTGCCAAAGCGATTGTCCTAAAGTACAGGTCTGGCCCTGTCACCTTCCTGCTCAATGGGCTCCAGTCATTCCCTGTTATTTCCAGGATAAAATCGAAAGTCCTGCTTGGCTTTTAGAGTTCCTCACAGCATGGGCCCTTTTTACCTTTCCAGACTTCTTATACTTCCTTTCACACACTGGATGACCCAGCAACAATGGTGTTGCATTTCCTTCAACATGACTCTCCGTTTCCTGTTGCATGCCTTTGTGCTGGCAGTCCTCCATGCCAGGAGCACTCTTCCTTTGAGCCTCTGCCTCTTGGTTTCTCTTTCTTCCTTCAAGACTCAGTTTTAAGTCTCAGCTTCTACAGAAGCTTTGCCCAGATCTGCCTCGATCCTAAGCTTCTGGAGCTTTGCGCCCCCAGACTATTTTCTTCTCTGCATTTATCTCTCATGTACCTAGTCATTTACGTGTGGTTTCCCCCATTAGAATGTAAACTCCTTGAAGGCAGCAACAATTTTTTTTTTTACTTTCTTCATATCATGAGTGTAAGCACAGCATCTGGCATATATTGCATGTTTAGCAAATGCTTGTTGGCTGACTTTCTCCAAACAGGTTTCCAGGTTCTAGAGCATGAAGTCACCATAAAACATCACTGTTACTTAATTAGCTGATAACCTCTAAGTCATTCCACTGTGACATGGCCATGGTCTCACTACTATAACACATTTTCTATCTGTGGCTTATGTCCCTATTTAGATTTTGAGGACAGTGATTACATCATTTTAATTTATACCCCTAGTGCCTAGTATAGTACTCTGTAAATAGCAGATATTTAATATATGTTTGGTTAGTTGAATTAAATTCTATTGAGCTTTGTATATGCTTCCTTGCACATCCAGCCCCCATACTTTCTTAAATGATCTTAGGGAATGTATTGGTACAGGGTTGCTTGGGTTTTCACTGTCTTAGAATCATTGGTCTGCCATCACCAATAAAGGTCATTAAAAATCTACATACTTTTTTCTAGGTTCAAATCCAAACTCTATTACTTGATACCTTTATAACCAAGGGTAAATAATTTACTTAACCACTTAATTTCATCATCTGTGAAACATGGGGATTATACTAGCACATTTTTTTCCTTTTTTAAATTAATTTATTTATTTTTGATTTTCAACGATCACTTTTCCATAAGCTTTTTTTTTTTTTTTGGTGAGGCGATTGGGGTTAAATGACTTGCCCCAAGTCACACAGCTAGTAAGTGTTATGTGTCTGAGGCCAGGTTTGAACTCAGGTCCCCCTGACTCCAAGGCCAGTGCTGTATCAACTGTGCCACCTAGCTGCCCCATTTTTTTTTAGGTGAGGCAATCAGGGTTAAGTGACTTGCCTAGGGTCACACAGCTAGTAAGTGTCAAGTGTCTGAGGCCGGATTTAAACTTAGGTCCTCCTGACTTCAAGGCTGAAGCTCTATCCACTGTGCCACCTAGCTGCCCCTCATAAGCTTCTGAGTTTTAAATTTTCTCCCCCTCCTTTCCCATCTCCCTCCCCAAGATGGTGTGCAATCTGATATAGGCTCTACATATACATTCCTATTAAATACATTTTCACATTAGTCATGTTGTAAAGAAGAATTAGAACCAATAGGAAGAACCTCAAGAAAGAAGAAACAAAACAAAACAGAAGAAAAAGAAAAGAGCAAATAGTATGGTTCAATCTGCATTCAGACTCCATAGTTCTTTCTCTGGATGTGGATAGCATTTTCAATCTGACAGGGTGTGATGTGGTACCTCAGAGTCATTTTGATTTGCATTTCTCTAATCAATAGTGATTTAGAGCATTTTTTTCATATGACTATAGAAAGCTTTAATTTCTTCCTCTGAAAACTGCCTGTTCATATCCTTTGACCATTTATCAATTGGGGAATGACTTGCATTCTTATAAATTTGACTTAATTCTCTATACATTTTAGAAATGAGACCCTTATCAGAGATGCTGGTTGTAAAAATTCTTTCCCAGTGTTCTGCTTCCTTCCCAATCTTGGTTGCATTGACTTTGTTTATGCAAAAACTTTTCAATTTAATGTAATCAAAATTATCCATTTTGTATATTCATAATATTCTCTATCTCCTGTTTGGTCATAAATTCTTCTATTCTCCATAAATCTGACAGGTAAACTATTCCTTGCTCTCCCAGTTTGCTTATAGTATCAGCCTTTATATCTAAATCATGAACCCATTTTGACTTCATTTTGGTATATGGGGTGAGATGTTGGTCTATGTCTAGTTTCTGCCAAAATATTTTCCAGTTTCCCCAGCAGTTTTTGTCCAATAGTGAGTTCTTATCCCAGAAGCTGGGGTCTTTGGGTTTAACAAACAGTAGATTATTATAGTCATTGATATTCTATGACTGTCTCCTCTCAGCTTACAATTTGGTGATGAAAAGCCTTTTAAGCAGCTGCTAAGCAAGAACTAAGTATTCAGACAAAAGGTATGAAGAGGCAAAATTGCCCTCTGTCTTCCTGGTGCGCTTCTGAGTGAGGAGGAAGAAAGACTGTTGTAAGCCTCCAGGTGGGGAGAAGAAGGTTACAGAGCTGCCTCCCTTATCTCACTACCAATGCTGCTACATGACTGTGAACCCATGGCACCTCTCATTTCTTCTGTTTCTGTAATGGTTTTTTTTTTCTCCTGATCTTAGGTGAATGGGTATCAGAGACAGAATTCATGAGCTTTGAAAGATGGAAAGAAACATCAGAGGGCTAGCAACTGGAGTCAATAGCGTTTTTTGGTAGCTACAACATTGCCAAGCTGGCCCTGAGCATTGACTTGTTTGACCTAGCCCAGCAGTAAATCAACCCGGCAACCTGGAGACTGTATCCTGCAAGACATGGAGCAATTGCCCATTGGCTATGCCAAAACTAAAAGTGAATTGGGTAAGGGAATATATAATAGCAGCCACTTTGAAATCTGGGTTCACTCTTCCCAAGGACTGAGGAGGTAGAGGAAAGGGTGTTCTCAGGTTTTGAGGGTTTTGTACGTTGAATCTTCCTATTACCTTCTCGGCAAATACCTCTTTGTAAATGGCCAATTGGTGTTTATTGGTTATCAGGAACAGAACAGATATAAATTTGTCAATGGTCACAGTGATATTGGGGCAGTAATCACTGTCAGTGATTTTTTTGGAGGATATAGCAGATAGGGGCTCATGAAGGACAGTATTAGAAAATTAACCCACAACTCCTCATGGTTACCCCTAGAACTCTGGCAAGGGGAGGGGAGCATAAAGCCAGCTGAGCTCTGGAGACCCAACCTGTTGTTCTGAGTGTAGATCAGGAGAGAAGGGAAAGGTTTCAGAGGCTCATTATGCTGAGAAATTCAGTTAGGCAAAACATACAAACACTGTCAATGTCTGGCAGCATGCAACATTCTACACCTGTAGTCTTCCCCTTCTCATCATTTTTGTAAATGTTATGTATATTCATACATATATATTTTAAAATAGATGTTATATAAAACACATACACAGAGAATACCTTCTCTGTTCAAACATAAGCTTTTTGAGGGTAGAGTCTGTTTCATTTTGGCCTTTGGATTTATTGTGCTCAACACAGAGCTTGGCACGTAGAAAGCACTTTAGCAAATGTTTGTTTATTCATTAATTCTCTACTAACAGGAGGAAAGTATAAGCTTACTTTTTAATGTCATAGAGATTCTTCTACTTCTTAGAGGAAACTGTGGAAGTTTTACTGTAATTAAAGGGCATTTTGACTGTACTGCTCCAAAGAGATGAGTCTTTATTTTAAAGTTAGAAGAGAACATTGCTAAAGTTTTCTTTTACTGTTATCTCATTTGATTTTTACCGAGGACATTGTAGAGTCAAATAAATTTTGAGATAGCTGTTGTGAAGGAGGCAGATATGAGTATTACTTAATTTCCTGTCACCAAACATTTGAAATAGCTTAGAGAAACTTAGATAATATTGTTCAAGTCATGGTAAATGAAAGAACTTTTGTGTTCAATTTTTCATTACATTCAGATCAAAATGATAACAGATGCAGAGAAGTGAGGAATGAGATTCTGGAAAGTACATTGAATTTACGGCAACAGAAGATAAGAGACTTCCATTTTCACTTTATTGTGCTAAAAAAAGTCTGCAAACTTAGTTATAAAAATTGTGCTCCCAGAGCCAAAAATATTAGTGTGCCTGCCTATATATCTGTGTGAACAGTAACAAAAATGAGTTATCAACTCCAAGGGCTATTCTGTTATGGATCTGAGCAAACAGAGGGATTAAACTTTTCTTAATTTGGACAGAGAATGGAAAGGTAAGGAGAGAAATTCTATTCTTTTCCTATTCTTTGCCCAGACTCATAGATTTCAAGCATTGGAATGTCTGTCTAGTCCAACCTACCATCCATCCACCATAGCAACTCTTTCTCGAAGATCCCTCACAGATGATGACATACCCTATGTGTGGCTATTTTCAGCAGCAGGAAACTGGAAAGTAGCTATTAACTTATGGATACTGCTAATTGTTAGGAAGTTTTTTTTTCTTATATTGAGCCAAAATACAACTAACTTCAACCCTTTGGACCTAGTTTTCCCCTCTGGAGTTACACAGAATAAATCTGGCCACTGTTTCATGTGACAGCCCTACAGTGATCATTTGTGGCTACCCTAAATCTTCTTTCCTTTGAGCATTAAGCCCTCCCCCATTCTTTCAGCCATTCTCACTCCCCTGGTCACTTTTCTCTGGATGTGTTCTAGATTGTCACACACACACACACACACACACACACACACACACACACACCCATTAGAACCTGTAAATGCTCATCATTGTGCATGTCCCTTCAGCTTCAGGATCTACAAAGAGAGACTCACCCAAGCCCAATTACCAACCCCATCCCGTTTGCCCATCTTCATTAGGGAGCCATTCCAAACCTCAAAAAATGCCTGTTTCTGTGGTTAATAGAGATGGGAAGTAAATTAAAGGATATATATGCGTGTGTCTGTGTGGTCATCAACTCTCTATTATCTGCATCAGCTCTCCATTATCCACAGCACATTTTTCATCCCTGGCTGGCTTCCCCCAACTACCCAGCACACTCCAGCAGCCTCTTCTGCTGGCTGCCCAGCCAGCATGTGCTCAGGGAATGCAAATTAATATTAATAGCAATCAGCCTTAGCCAAATCAGCCCTTCCTAACTAGGGAGGTAAATCTGCATAATATCAAATGGGATAATGTATGTGAAAGCACTCGGAGACGCATATAGTGCTATCCAAAGCGAGGTAGGAATACGATAAAAACCATAATGTATTGCAGAACCAAATACAAATTATTTTTAAATGATCTGTTATTTGGGGTGATCTGTACCATTAGCAGACGCTTCATAAATACTTGTTGAATGAATTGTTGAATGGATATTGTAGAATTATGGGATCTCAGATTTGGAAGGATCCTCGGAGGTCACTGAGTGTGACCTCTTACCCCCTGCAGAAATCCCACAATAGCCTGGAAAACTAGTCATCTGGCCTCCGCTTGAATGTTAGCAATGAAGAGGAGGTCACTACTTCACAAGACAGCCTATTCCATTGTTAGATAGCTATCACTATTAAAAGTTGTTCCTTATATTAAGCAACAACCAACTTTGTTGCCAGCCTAGTTCTGTTCACCCCTCCCTAACCCCAAGTCACTCCAAATAAATCCAATGCCTCTTTCACACGATAGTTAAAAACAAAGATGCATTATAACTCTTCTTAATTCCAAGCCAACTAATTTTCACATGAAATCATGGGACCTCTGAGCTGGAAGGGACATTAGAAGTCATTCAGACCAACCCTTACCTGAGTAAGCAGCCCCTCTACAGCCTCCTTGAGAAGGGATTACTCAGCTTCCACTTGCAGACCTCTAGAAATGGAGAACTCACTACCTTTTGAGGCAACCCATTCTGCCTCAAAACAGAACAGTTTCCAATACCTTTGCAGCCCTGACCGCAACCCTGCTTTTGATTCATCCTAGGTTGTTATGTCCATCTTAAAATGGGTTACCCAAAATGAAACACAGTACTCCAGATGTCTGACCAGCTTAGAGTACCATAAGACCATTATTTCCTTTGCCCTGGACAAAGTCCCTGTTAGTGACACTCAGGATTTAATTAACTTTGGGGGCTCCCTGTTAAATGTATTTTTGTTATATTTGGCTAATCATTACAATTTAAGATCTTTTCCTATAAATAAATGTTTTCAAAATTTAATTTGTGTCTACTGTGTGCCAGGCCCTGTGCTAGCCACTGAGCTACAAAGATAAAACAAAACAATCCCTGCCCTCAAGAAATTTATGTTCTACTGGGAGGATGCTACATGAACACAGCTACGTATATCCTAGATAACTGGAGGAGGGAGAGAGAGCCCTAATAACAAAAAGCAAGAGAGAGACTTTCCATAGGAGGCACAGCTGGGCTAAGCTTTAAAAGAAGCTAGGGGTTCTAGGAGGTAGGGTATTTTAGGCACGGATCGACAGAGATACAGAGAGGAGAGAAAGAATATTGAGTCTGGAGAACTGCTAGTCAGTCAATTTGGCATGGATATTTGGGGGGGGATGTCAACAAGTATATGAAGTTATTGAGTATGAGGACTGTAACTGAGAGGCTGGTACTGAACTCTTTGAGAAAGGAGGGAGAGTGATCTAGAGGCTGGTGGATTACAGAAGTAAGGCTCTACATGAAAGATGGAAGGATGGAACCTCTAGGGATGGTGGCAGAGGGCAGATCTGGAAGTGGCAGTGAGGAATGAGGAGCATACCAACCTTTCTTCCTGGCTCAGTGGATTGGAAAGGATAAGAGGATTGTTCAGTACTGGAGACAGTGGCCATGGATGCAGAATCTTCTGGAAGCAACCCAGAAGGTCAAAAGAGTAAGAGATAAAGAAATCTAGTATGAAGAAACATTTGTTACAGATAGGATAAGGGTTCCAGAGGGCACAATGTAAGGGTAGGGCACAGGAGGAAAGGAATTGGGGTGGGAAAAGGCTAAGTTGAGAGAGTGGGAAGAGGCAGCAGGGAAAATCAAGTTTCACTTCAGTAGACACTGAATAGGAATTGGGAGAATAACAGGAGGGAATTAGCCAGCAATCCACCTGGGCAAGTTCTAATTGACTGGACTTCCAACTTTCCAAGGTCCTGCAATATGGCCTTCAGGTAACTGATTGACTTTAGATTCAATTACTTTGCTATATCCTAAGATGGTGAGGGGTTTCCCACTGCAAGAAGATGGCCTGTATGTGGAATATCCACTTGTCTCATGGTTGGGCCTGGCGTCAGAGACCCTGGTCTCTGATAAGCTTGATAAGCTCCTATCAGCAAGGGGCTTGGTGTGTGAGGGTCCCATTAGTATGGAGGGCAGAGGCACTACTTTTTCTTGGATAATTTGGTAAAGCAAGGTAGAATAGGTAATGCCTCCATACATGGCTGGAGTCTCAAATAAGGTGGCTTTCAAACAGAAGCCCCTCTCACACAAGTCCACTGAGGTCCCAACGATTATAAACCACAGACCTCCTCTTTGTTGTAAAAATTTTTTGCTAATTTCCTGCATAGCCAAATACTCATTGAAATTTTTGTGTGCAGCAAACTGTGCAACCCTAATTAAAGTATTCTGAATTTACTTGAGATAAGAATGATGTCAATTCATGTCAAAATACTTAGGTGGCAGAATGTTTTGATGTGAAATCAATTTTTAAAGCAGCATTTTCACACACACACACACACACACACACACGAGAATTCTGACCTATTCTAAGGCATTTTGATAATGACAATGTCAATTTTTTTATTTGCTTTTACAGCCAATCCAACATCTGAAAAGCTAATATAAAGTCCATGGGGAGCAAAGTGTAAGCACATTTGTGGTATTCATTTGTGGTCTTAACAGCTCAAATACTTTCTGTCTTGGACTGTGTCTATACAACATAAAACATCTGGATAAAAAACTAAAAATATCTGGCTAGCTGGTTGAAATTTTTCAGTACAGAGAAAACAGCCTTAGTGGCTGGAATTTGGAAAAGTTGAATGCCTCAGCTCATCTGAAAAACTTTATTCCACAAATAAAAGGTTTCTAAAATCTTTGCAGATCTTATCACTTAGAAGCTGTAAATGAGAATGGCTTAACATTTGGAACACTAAAATTAGTCTGAAAGAGGTTGTAGAGACAGCCCTGTGTTTAAAAAGGGTGGTGGTGGGGAACAGTAGAAATAGCTGAAACCTGCAAAAAAAAAAAAAAAGCTTTCCATCTTCTTATTTGCTAAGCTGATAAAGAGGTAGTTTGCATAAATAAACTTAAAACAGGGAAAATCCCTAGTGAATTTTCATGAGCTCCTAGAAATTAACTCAGATAGAAGAATCTTTCTTTTTTCAAAAAGAATTTTGGAAAATAATGAAGATCAGAAAATTACCTTTATGGCTTTCATTGAAGATTATGGCTACTTAAATATGAACCTGCTTGTCATGCTAAATACAAAATTTAACTCTTCATTAAGATAAGGGTCCTATAATTCCTTGGCCTAGTTCAATGATCATATTCGTGAATGAGGGTAACCAAATGTTCTGAAGTAACTCTTTAGCTTAAAAGAGTTCTGGACAACTGACAATAATATTTGAAAACAAATTTCCTCTAGAGCTGGGGTCTGTGTGCTTTTAAAAAAACATGTTTGCTAACTGTATTTCAATGTAATTAGTTTCTTTTGTAAACGTATGTATTTTATTTCATGCCTTAAAGAACATGATTCTGCAGAGGGCTTTACTAACCTGCTAAAGCGGTCCATGACACCAAAATGATAAGGACCCCCCTACTAAACTCTTCTGATACCTCCTCAAGGCATGAAGGTGACTCTGAGGCCTTGAAGTCTGTGCCAGCAGACTACAGAATGGCAGGTCCTACCTCCTCCATGGAAAGACTTAGAGTAAGTGCATGGTGAGAGAGGGTAGGCTTCTTGGCTGAGGACCAGCCTATCTAAGTTGTAAGTTGACTGATGACCAATCATTCTGGCTACAGCAAGACCACCTATGCGGCCACAGGGAGATGGATGGCAATCTGAATTAGTGGAGGGAGTACCCATGCCAATTAAATGAGAGTCTTGAAATATTGCTATCTTAGTTGAGAACCATTTTTATTTGGGATGAAAAGCCAAGGGGAGAAATGTGGGTTGGTTGGGTTTTTTTTCAAAATGTGTGCCCCACCTTATGGAATAGCCACGCTTCCTCTTATGCTATATAGCAAATACAAGCCTGTTTAATTAGAACTACATTTCCTTTGAGGTCCCAGGCCCAGGACAGCTACACTGGATTCCCCTCCCAGCTATGCTTCTGACTCTCTCGATTTTGACACCATGCCCACGTTTGGTAGCTTCTATCCTCATACCCATAATCCTTCAGCTTGCTTCTATGTGTTGTCTTCCTCTGCTAGAATGTAAGCACCTTGAAGGCAGAGAATGTCTCTAGTTTTGCTTGTAGTGTATCTCTAGCTCTTAGTATATCACCTGGCATGTAGTAAATCTTACTAAATTCTTGTTGCCTGCCTGACCAAGCCCTAAGTGTTGGGCCTGATTTTAGGAAGTCACACTTGGAATTCCTGTGAGCCACTGTGCTGGCAGTGCAAAGAATGTCATCGCAGGAAGGAGACAACAGCCAAACCATGTGAGTAGCAGAGGGTAGCACAGGTGTTGAGGCATGGAGTCCAATGGGAGCAGAGCCTCGGCTGGCCTCCACCAGCAGGTTGCTAATTGAGCTATGAGAGGAGGTGAGCCTTCATGCAGAGTGGTCTGCTGGTGCTGTGTGGACACTTTGGAGAGCAATAGTCAGGGACTAACTAATCACAAAGAGCTACCATCAGTGGGTGGCCAAGAACAAGTGAGAACAAATAGGAGCAGATGATTAATTAAATCCTGACTTAGGGGACACATAGTCCAGCTCTGTGGAGGAGGGCCATAGGCTGCAGAAACGTTGCCTTTATATGGAGAGTATGCCTCAACAGTCATGGACCCCATGTTCTCATTGGGATTTAGATCCCTCAAAGACTGTGTATTTTGAAAGGTACAATGGAAAATCTCCTGAAGGAACAGATGTGGGGTGGTGGTGAGTTGTTGGGGTGTCCTAAGCTCTGATGATTGTCTTCTTTCCCATGCCAAGGCAAAGCAAAAGGGCTCTCTCTCACACACTGGTTCTTGTACCGAGAAGAAGCCATGACACTTTTGACTATGCTCCTGGTTCTTCAGGCTGATACCCTGTCATGAGTAATTTGCTCCCACCGTGTTTCTGAGCCAGAGTGGTCAATAAGGATCAACCCCTGGGAGGCTAAGTTAGTATGACTGTTTAATTCAATGGCCTTCATATACTGTGCTTCCCTGTTTTCATTAAATTCCTTTTACTGATGTTTTCATATGTCCTACTGGTTTGGTCTGCTAAAAGACACATTAGATGGGGGCTTATGCTAGAGACTGGAATACCTACTGACTCAGAACAGTATTTGGAACCTGGGAAGAAGAAGCAAGGGGTGTCAGAGGTCTGGGGGGTGCTGAGGGAAACCATGTTATACCACATTTCACCCAGTTTGCAGGAGAAAACCAGGACAAGGATTTTCCTTCATATACTTTGCCAGGGAAGAGGGGAGTGAGGAGACACTCATGTGATGAATGAGTATGGAAAATGTTTTTATTGTTTTATATTTGAATTTCTTTCCCAATTAAATGTTTTTTTTAATGATTCCACAGTCTTATTTGCCTGAGTTTCCATTAGCACGGGAATAATTTGAATATCTTCTAGACCAAAGCTGACTTTCAAAGTTCCCACCAGTCTCTTACTAGGTTGAAACAGAATGGGCCAAAATATAATTTACCAGAGAATTCCCTCATATTATAAATTTAAAAATTTACAATTTACGAAATCATGAGGGGTGAGTACTGTCTAGCATATAGATGCCACACAACAATCATAATAGTATCTCATGTTTATAGGGAACTTTAAAACATAAAAAGCATCATTCTTATAAGAAGTGAAATAGATATTATACCCATTTTCAGAAGAGGTATAAAAACAAGGAGCTGGATGCCTACCAGAGATGTTTGTCACTGTCATGGAAGGGATTCAGGTTGAAGAAGGTTTGCTTCCCTATCAGGCATTTAGATGCTCCCATTTTGGAGTGGCATTGTGTTCCTTGCGTCAAGCTCCAGAACATAGCAAAGTCTCTGGAAGGGATTTCTAACCACTCAAGAGTTTGCTCTAATCCTCAGTAAAGGAAATACCAGGCAGAAAAGGAATGCCTATTGCATGTAATTCATTACATGAAGGTATATGTACAACCTAGAGTGCTTGGCCATCAGTACCTCTATCTTAGATGTCCCAAGGACATCTATCTTAAATTCAACTTGTCCAAAATGGAACTCATTACCTTTTCCCCCAAAACCTTCTCTCTTCTTAATTTCCCTGTTACTACTGTCTTTGGTATCATCTTTCCCGTCATCCAGACTCCAAACCTGGGTGTCATTCTTGATTCCTTACTCCCTCTCAGACCCCCCTAGCCAATCAGTGGTTACCTGTCATTTCTACCTTCATAACATCTCTTGTGCATAGCCCTTTTTCTCTTCTGACACCATCACCACTGTGGGGCAGGCCCTCATCACCTCAAGCCTGGTCTATTGAAATAGCCTGATCATGGATCTGCTCCCACTCCAATCCATCCTTTACTTAGTTGCCAAATTGATTTTTCTAAACTACAGGGCTAATCATATCATCCTCTTATTCAATATACTCCAGTGGCTCCCTATTACCTCCAGAATTAAATATAAAATCTTCTATCTGGTTTTCAAAGTTCTTCATAACCCCTTCCTTCATGGCCCCCTCGTACTTTCCCAGTCTTTTTTATATCTTGCTCCTTCCCACCTTTTCTGAAATCAGTAACATTGGTCTCTTCACTATTCCTCACACACTCCATCTCCAAACTCCAGGCATTTTCTCTGGCTGTGCCTCCTGCCTAGAATGTTTTCCCTCCTCATCTCTACCTCCTGGCTTCCCTGGTTTCCTTCAAGTCCAAGCTAAAATCCCATCCTCTACAAAAAAGCCTTTCCCAGGCCTCCTTAATCTTAGTGCTTTCCCTCTAAGACTGCCCCTGAAATGATCCTGTCTGTATCAGTACAGTTGTTTATAAGTTGTTTCCCCCTTTAGACTGTGAGCTCCCTGAGGGAAAGGACTGGAGTTTTTGACTTCCTCTGTATCCCTAGAACTTGGCACAGTGCCTGACACATAATAAGCACTTACTGTTAATTGACTGACACTGCTATTGGGCAGTGAGAGGGGGCCTGAAATGAAGAGAAAGAGGAGAATGGGCTAGCTTACCATTGGAAAATTGCAAAGTTCCTGAAGCAATCACAAATTTCTCCCTGAAGCCAAGTCTCATCTTTTTTTTTTTTAACCACCAGAATCCTTCCTGTCTTCTTGTATGTCTGAGAGTCACATAGCACTAAAGTCTATGTCAAATTAAAAATGAATATTGCTTAGAGGGCAATGGAGTTTTCTGGGTTATACCCATCAGACACATGCTGCAACATAGAACAAATTAGAACTGGAGTCAAGGTAGTAAAAGAAAAGTGGGGGGAGGGAAATCTTGGTCTCATCACATGACAAGGCCAACCAATAACGAGGGACAGCCAGAGTGCCCCCACTGTTATCATTGCAATGTTAGGAGAAATCAAAAAAGGCCTCCAGCACATTGAACAGTCTGCCTGGGGTGAACCTGTGGGAGAGGTGCATAGGATGGGCAGTTACCCAAGGATTGTGATCAGTATTATTGGCAGAAAGAGCCACATTCAAGTGATCCCAAGTCCATGGGAGGATTTGAGCTTGAGTACAGATGAGAAAACCTGAGGCTCTGATAGACAAAGTGATTTGCCCATGGTCACAGAGCTAGTTATTGTCAAGAGTCCAAATCTGAACTCAGTTCTCCTGAATCTAAACCTAGCACACTTTCCCACTACAACTAATGAGAACTTAGGCTGTGTGAAGATAGGTACAGTATGGGGCAGCTAGGTGACACAGTAGAGAGAGGGCCAAGCCTAGAGACAGGAAGACCCGAGTTCTGATCCAGATTCAGACACTTACTAGCTGTATGACCCTGCACAAGTCACTTAACCTGTCTGCCTCGGTTTTCTCATCTGTAAAATAGGGATAATAATAGCACCTAACTCCCAGGGTTGTCATGAGGCTCAAATGAGATATTTTGTAAAAGGCAGTGCAAACCTTAAAGCTCCATTGAAATGCGAGCTATTATGATAACAATTACTTCTCATATTTTACAAATATTGCAAGCTAACATCTAAATCATTCAAGTCTTATTTTTAAATTAGATCCAAATTTTAAAAAATGAGTTCCAAATTGAATACTTACTTCTTTACATCACTGATCTATAGCTTTTGTTCTGTGTATATGCATGTTCTACTCATGTAGATAGCAACTCCTTCCTGCCTTAAAAGTCTCCTGGATTGCTCTGGTTAAAAGAAGTCCTCATCTGGTGGCCAGCCCTCTGTCAAGGAACGCTGCCCTGAGCCAGGCTGGTCTTCCGATCACAGGCATCATCTCCACCCTGCAATAAGGCCGAAGAGGAAGACATCAGGGGAATGATTTGAAAATCAATCAATAACCAAATTAAAATGAAAACTCTTCTAATTTCAGGCAACACAGGATATAAAGACTGACTTTCACTGGTGGTGCCAAGTGCTGGCTCAACCCCAAAAAGGAGACAGTAAGAAAGTCTCTAGCTGTCTTTAATGAATTCAAGTCATTTGGCCGAGATGAACTACATCCTTGGGTCCTGAAAGAACAGTCAGATGGGACTGGTGAGCTACTGATAATGAGCTTTAAAAGATAAGATACTGGAGAGGGAAAATGTTCCCCTGATTTAAAAAAAAAGAGGAAAGAGATCAGAATTTATAAACTATAGACGAGTGAACTTGACTTAAGACTCTTAGGAAAATTCCAGAACAGATGATTAAAAAAGATGGTTGATGAATATCTAGAAAGGAAAATGTTTCTAGCCAAGAGCCAGCATGATTTCATGCAGAACAAGCCGGGGCTGGGGGGGGGGGGGTTGAGGGGGAGGGGGATGCCGGGGCGGGGAAGCTAGGTGGCAGTGGATAGAGCACAGTCCCTGAAGTCAGGAGGACCTGAGTTCAATTCTGGCCTCAGATCAAACACTTGACACTTACTAGCTGTGTGACCCCAGGCAAGTCACTTAACCCCAACTGCCTAAAAATAAAAAAAAAAATTAAAAAAACTACAGGCGTGCCAGATCAAGCTCATTGCCTTTTTTCAGGTACATTAAACTAAAGTAAATGAATAGAATACTGTGGTTATAGATTACCTAGATTTTAGCAAAGCTTTTGATAACATATCTCACATTAAAAAGGTGAAGAGAGATGGATTAGGCAATCACACAGTCAGGTGTCTTTAGAACTGGTTGGATGGCTAGCCCCAAAAAGTAGCTGGTAACGGTTCAGTGTCATTGTGACAGGAGACTTCTTGGCCATTAGAGCTGCCCCAAAGTGGAGTGGGCTGCCTCAGAAAGCCAAGGCTTCCTTCTCCTTGGATGTCTCCAAGTCAAGGAAGGCTGCCCATTTGTTGGTTATGTTGGAGAGGGCCTTCTAGTCTGGGGGTGGGCCTGGACTACTGCAATGTCCTGCTGGCTGGTCTCCCTTCCTCGAGTCTCTCTCCATTCCAGTCTGTGTTCCACTCAACTACCAAAGGGATCTTCCCCAAATGCACATCTGACCATGTCCCACCCCACTCCATAAACTTCAGTGGCTCCCTATTACTCTAGATACAAATATATATGCCTCTGTTTGGCATTAATACACTTGATGACCTGCCCCCTTCCTAGCTTTTTAGTCTTCTTACACCTTACTCTCCCCCCTGCCATGTTCTCTATGATCCAGCTCCAGCGGCCTCCTTGCTGTACTTCCACACATCACCCCATCTCCTGGCTCTGTGCCTTTTCACCCATGGCTGGCATGCTCATTCTCCTCATCTTTGTCTCCTGGCTTCCTTCAAAACTCAACTCAAATCCCACCTAAAGAAAGAGCATGTGTGGTCCCCTCCTCCACCACCACCCTGCCCCCCACTGCTAGTGCCTTCTCTCTGAGGGTACTTTCCACTTACACTGTATGTGTATGTGTATGTGTGTGTGTGTGTGTGTGTGTGTATCTTTTATATACCTAGCTGTTGTTGGACCATGTTTTCTTCCCCATCAGAATACAAGCTCCTTGAGGAATTGGGCTTTTGCCTTAGCAAAATGCCTGGCATATAGGAAATGCTTAATAGACATTTATTCATTGACTGACTGACCTAAGAAGGGGAGGCAAGGGAGGAGGGGTACTATTTCACTCATCACCCTTATCCTTAGCAGCTAATCTTACTTTCATCAAGTTGGGCAAGTCTCTTCTCCACTCTTTTCTTCAGTTTCTTTCTCCATAAAAACCAGGGGATTAAATTGGAGGATCTCCACAGGCTCATTTAGCTTAAAATCTCATGAACTGTTAGTACAAAAATGGGAAAGTGTCAGGAAATTTCTCATGAGGAATCACATTTCACTTTTGGACAACTCAAACTGTCGAAAGCTCCTCCTTTTGCTGGGCTAAAATATTCTTCCATGTTGGTTCTACCTACTGAATCACAGAACTGAAAGGGGCCTCAGAAGTCATTGAATTTTGTCCTCTTGAGTCAAGCAAGAATAACCCTAATATTACTGCCCTTTCAATAGCTGAAGACATCAGCCATGTCTTCCCCTAGACTCTTCTCCTGGCCAAACATCCCATTTCCAATGGTTTTTCATATGACAAGATCTCCAAATCTCTCACTATCCCAGTCACTCTCCTCTGGACAGTCCACTGGTCTCTCAATGTCCATCTTAGAATGTGGTGTCAAGACTATATTCAAAATTCCAGACGCAGACTACCCAGGGCAGAAAACAGTGGGACTTTTGCCTCCCTTGATGTTAACACTATTGCTATGAATGCTGCCTTAGATCACATTGATGGCTCATGGTGAGTGAGCCTGGGGATGTATTAAAACCTTAAGGTCTTTTGTACATGAAGTACTGCCAAGTCTGGCCTCCCCCATCTTGTGAAATTAATGATTTGGAATGTAATTGCAGGACTTACATTCATCTGTGCTATATTTCATTCTCTTGGGGTGTTGCTTTGTATACTGCAAAACATTACATAAATATGACCCATTATTATATTACTAGACTTAATATTGTATTTAATAGGTTCTCAGAAGGAAACACGGCGTCTTGTCGCATGCTGTAGCAAAGAGATGTATCATTTTTTTCCCATCATGATGCTACCAGTTCACAGAATCTGAGAGTTGGAAGGGACCTCAGTGGCCATCCAGTTGGACATCTAGGATGGCCATCCAATCCAACCCACACAAAAAAAGGAATCTCCAACATAACATCCTGGCAAGTAGTCATCCAAGGAGGGTGAAGCCATCACCTCTCTAACTAGCCTGATCCACTTTGGAACAGCTCCTATGGACAGGAAGCTTTCCTGATGCAGAACCTAAATTGGTTTCTTTGCAATGTCTGCTCAGGGCTCCTGGTTCATTTCTGGGCCTGCGTTATGACTTCCCTGACTCCTTATCTCTTCTGGAAGAAGGAGCTGCTATGGAAATGACAATGGAAAAAAAATACACATTGCTATTTTTCCAACACAGTTTCTGGGACATTAAATGCCATGCTTTTAATGCTTTCCATTTAATTATTCTTTTTGAATTATTGCTATCAGAGGCAGAATGTGATAAAGGCCTGGCCTTGGAGTCAGGAAGCCCTGGGTTCAAGTCTAACCCCTGACATGTACTGACTGTGTGGCCCTGGGCAAATCACTTAACCTCTTAGGGACTAAGGCAGCTTCGTAAGGCTATAAATTATAGTAAGGGTACCAACTGGCATTGGTAGAGAGTGTTTCTTCATTGGAAGTTCCCTGCTCTATAAATGGGTCTAGTCCCATTTATTGACAGATTGCTTTGCCACAAACCACACACTCAAGCTAGTCTTCTCACCTCCACTCCAACCTTTACAAAGGCCATACTCTGAGGGCAGCGAAATCAACCCCCCCCCAAAAAAAAAGCAGGATTACCACCTGATAGTACCTGCCAACATCTACTTTGGTAGTTTCCCAGTAATTTACAGAAAGGAGGAATGTATGCTTTCATTTGTAGGATGGTCCCCACGTTATCTGTTCAATTGGACTTGAGTTTTGTTGCCTTTTGTTGACAATGTTGAAGTGTGTTTTTTAACCGCAATGAATAACAATTGAAATAACAGAATTTTGTGTCCAATGCTGCTAACATTAGTCGTTTCTGTCGAATTTTCAAATTGGCAAAGCACTTTATTTATGTTAACTAATTTTATTTATTTATTTTTAAAAATAAGGCCAAGGAAGAAATGACTTATTCAAGGTCATACCGATCATAAGTGGAAGAAGTAGGATTTCAACCCAGGTCCTCTGACTCGTGTGTTTTCCATCGCACCATCCTGCGTGTTTATGTTAACTTGTTTCAGTATTATAACAAGCATTATCACTGTCTGACATCCTGAGGCTCGAGAAGGTCAATGTGACTTGGCCATTATCACGCAGCTAATAAAGAAACAGAGTTAGGCTTTGAATTCAAGTCTTCCTGTCTCCAAATTCAGTGCTCTAGCCAATAGGCTATGCTGCCTCTTGGGGACCAGAGCAGAGAAATGACTCAGCCCAGACCTTAAGCAGCAGACTCAACACTTGAATCCAGTTCCCAAACTCCAAATTTGCTCTGCTTTCCATTAGCCCCCACTGCCTCCTTCTACTGTTTCATTCTCTGGTTCCTAGAGAAGGCTACAGAATCTCCTTGAATGAAGGGCCTTCAGAAAAGGTCAGCCAGTAGGATCAAAGGATCTAGAGCTGGAAGGGACCTCAGAGATCATCTAGTCCAACTCTTTCATTCTGCAGCTGAGGAAACTGAGGCCCGGCGAAGGAGGGGCATTAAATAACTGGCCAAGTAAGCCAAGACTGGTTCTAAAGGTAAACAAAAATGTGTTAGATTTCATTGTGGGACCTAGAAGATTTAACACTAAACCAGCATGTGAGGTGTAGCTTTGTCTCAAAAGAATCACTGTTGGAACAGTGGGTCCCTTCCTTCTGGTAAACTATTTTAACATAGGATCCTGGCTCTAGAACTAAAAGGGACCTCTGAGGCCATCCAGTCCAACCCCATCATGTTACAGAGGAAGAAAGAGAAATCCAGAGGTGAACTGACTTAGCCAAGGTCAATCAACCAGTCAGTGTCAGAGATAGGATTTGAACCCAGGTCTTCTGCCAGTACACTTTTCACTGTGCTATGCTGCTTCCCTAGGATAGTCAAAGTCCTGCCAGAAGGCAGGGAACCAAGCCTTCTAACACTTCTTTCAAGATAAAACTTCATACAATGGTTTCATGTGAAATCCGCTAGGTTCCAGAATGAAACAGAATATGTTTTTATTTGTCATCCAAAATCAATCTTGGCTTACTTTGCCAACCAATTAAAAATCAGCATGTTGTCTATGTGCCGATATTTTCATCAACTCTAAGCTGATTGGGCATTCATAAAAATCCTCATTCATCTGCTATCCTTAAAGCTTTCAGTATCAAAATGTATATTAATCTAAGTGGAAGAGTGAAAACCATCCCCAAGTATGCATTTTCTATAAAAATGATTGGCAGAAGAAAATTCTTTTTGATACTTCATTTTTTCTTGATTTATGGAGAATTGTTTTCTGAGATCCCCTTAGCTTCTCTTCAGTGATTAATCAGCAGGTGAGTGGCTCAGTTAATCATCTTCTCTGTGGAGAGGGGGCCAGGCTGGGGTGAGCTGCTTTTAATTGCCTAAGTGTGCTAGCTTAGGCACCGTGGTCAGAAAGTATTGTTTTAAAGAACACTTGGTTCTTCCTCCCACCTATATTTATTTGTTTTTTAAACTAAACTCTCAGCTGCTTTTTGTTTTTTAGCTCCTGGTAGTGAGGAATGAGCTATGAGCCATCAATTCAAATAGGATCAGAGGGCTGCAAGAAACCTTAGCCGGGGTGGGGAACCTGGGGCCTCGAGGCCCCAGGTGGCCCTCTAGGTCCTCGAGGCTCCAGGTGGCCCTCTAGGTCCTCAAATGTGGCCCTTTGACTGAATCCAAAATCCTGTTATTTGTTTTATTTTTATTTATATGTATTATTTAGATTTATTATATTTATTATTTATACATCTATATAGTATTTATATAATCCTTTTATTTATTTACTTGTTTGTTTTATTTGTTCTGTGAAGTTTGGATTCAGTCAAAGGGCTGCACTTGAGGACCTAGAGAGTCACATGTGGCCACCCTTGCTTAGACACTAATCCTCTCATTTTATGGATGATGAAATTGCCTCCCAGTAACTTGCCCAGGTTCACACAAGTAGTCAGTGGCTGGGAGGTGCCTGGGATAGGGGAGGATCAGGGAGTGGAGGGAAGAGTCGAACCCAGGGGACTCTAAATACAGTGGGCTTCCCATTATACCATACCAGTCATTAGATTGCTTGCTTCTTGAGAGCAGGGACTGTCTTTTGCTTCCTTTTGTATCCCCAGGGATACAAAAGTGTGCCTATACAGTAGGAGCTTAATAAGTGTTTATTGATTGACTAACTGACTGATCACCGGCCTGCAAGCTGTCTTTCTAAAAAGGCTTAGAGGCAGTGTGGTTAGAGGCAGTATTGGAAAGAACACTGAATTTGGAGTCGGGAAGTCTGTGCTCTAGTCCCAGGTCTACCACTAATTTGCTCTGACCTTGGCACACCTCTGGACAAGTTACTTTCCTTATATGGGCTGAATTTCATGCTCTGTGGAAATGAAAGGGTTGGAGCAGATGTCTCTAAGTCTCTCTAACTGGCTAAGAGCTGCCAGAGCTGTTGCCATTGCCTTTGAGAGCCCTCAGTCATCTCTATCCTGATAGAACATCAAGTGAGGTCTTGTGGCACAGCCCCAGGTTCACAGCAGTCTGGGGCCCTCATCCACTTAAAACATAGCTCATGAGCTCCAGCCAATGGTTCACTTTTACTAGTCAGTCAGAGGACACCATTAGTTCAAAGCAAAGGCATCTAATGAAATAGCGTAGCAAGAAAAGGAGCAGTCAAATGTTTCTGCCGTAAACCTGGGACATACTTTCCCCCAGACATGCATGCAATCAATGGGAAGAATGCATTCACCGAAGGAACATGGATGGTCAGAGCACACATGAAAAGAGGCGACTCATAGCTCTCATGCCTCAGGACCCCCAATGGCTTCTGTCAAAACCATCATGTGATTGGCGAGTCTAGGCCAACTTCCCAGGGGACAAGGTGTCCAGTCACTCGCCAGTGTTTCCCTCCTGGTATTGTGGGTGACTTCTAGGCATTGCTCCCTGGGTGCATAGCCAGGGGGGCTTCTCTTTGCTACTAGTAGAAGAGGGGTAAGTCCAGCCATCTCTCTTTTATCTTCTAGCTTAGACGAGGCTTAAGCTTCCAATATTTCATTGGCAGGCTCTTCACATACCCAGTCATCAGGAGGGAAACCATCTTAGTTTCTTTCTTTCCATAAGGGAGAATAGGGACTGGACCTGTGATTTCACTGATAGAGGTGAACTCCCAGAGTAGAAAACTCCCTCCACCAATGCAGTTTGGCACCTTCTCTGCAGCTTATAATCTTAGAAAGTTGCTTAAAGCCCTGAGAGGTTAAGTGACTTGCTCAGAGTAACACAACCAGGCTGTGTCAAAGGCAGGATTTGAACCCAGATCTTGCTGGCTCTGATTCTAGCTCTTGACCCATAATACCCCTCTGCTTCCATATAAGGGCTGGAACTACCTTTAGCTTCTTTTTGTATCCCCAATACTTAGCAGTGTCTGACGTATAGTAGGTACTTAATGTTTATTGATTATTTCCCAGAACCTTGGTTTTATTCGGGTTTTCCCTCTGGAAGAGAGATTTCCCCTCCAAGGTCCAAGCTCTTTTAGAAAACAGGATAGCAGGCCAGCTAAGTAGAACACAGAGATATTTAATCCGTTTTTGGACCCCCCCCCCTCCTGCCTGCCAGGGGCACCTTCTCTGTCCCAAGTCTTTGACTTAGGGTTAGAAAATTCCTTATAACTCTCATCTATACCCACATGGGAATCCTGTGCCCTCAAACCCATTTGGGGTGGGGGGACTTTGCCAAAGGAACCCCACAAGAGCAGTTTGGGTGTGAAGTAACCTTAGCTTTTTTTCTTCTGCCTAAGATCTTCTAGGGCATCCATGAAAATGAGTGAGGAGAGAGATAAGAATAAAAAAAATTAAGCAGAGCTACTGTTAGAAATCACCCTCTATACCTCAACTCCTTCTCCCAAATTCCCAACTTTATTGGGTTGTGCATATATGTATATACACATATATATGTACACATATTTGTATATGTATATGTATATACTATGTATATATACATATATATGTACAATATATATAAAATATAGATTCTATATCCAGCAATAAGCCTCTCAGGCTTTACGCTGCCCTATGTGAGAGAGCATGATGTACGTTTTATTTTGACCTTTAAAAAACTCAGATGCATAAATATAGTCTAGAGTTTGTCATTTTGGAGAAATTCATCTTATTGGCAGTGTAGCAGGGGAAAGTGCCCAAGGCCAAACCTATTGAACTACCTATAATAAAAATAATCATAATCCTCAGTACATATGCATTATTGCTATCTTCAAATGCTGAGCACTGATATACCTCCAAGATTAATTTGGGCTAATATCACTTGATTAGATTACCAGGGTCTATTTATGTGGGGTTGTTTCAGATCCAGGGAGCTCCTACTGTTTCATAGGCATGCAGAATATGCAAACCCATGCTCCTTCCTTTTCACCTCGGTAGGAGGCAGAACAGTTTTGCATGAGCGTAGTGTCATGGAGAATGACAATCTGGGCTATCACTGGCAAATCTCCCATTGCCCACATGCATTGTTAACAATTCATCCTTTTCTCACTTGAGAAAATTTCTCCTATGTAATTCACCGCTGCCATAAAGCATATCTGTGTCAGGGGGAACTAGGACTCACCCTTCCCCCACACCCTACTGTGACCATAGCAAACCCTGAGGTACCCAAGAGGTGCCAGCCTTCATACTTACCCCTTCTTAGCCTCCCATTCAAAACCTAGTATCATAGACTTAGGCTTGGAAGGGACCTCAAAGGTCATATGTAGTCCAATCCCCTTATTTTACAGATGAGGAAACTGAAGCTCAGAGAGATTAAAGTGACTTCCAAAGTCATCCAACTAATTTCAGGTTCTCAGACTCCAAATCCAGCACTGCTATAAATTTACCCTCTCCCAGTCACTTCCCAAATGCATTGCCATAGGCCCACATTCTCAGCTTCCACTCTAACCTGTATGCCCTCATTCCACTTTGGCACCAAATCTCAAAAGGCAAAATGAGCAGACTACGACGTCCCATACTCATCAGCACACTGTCTCCCCTTCTACGCTCCTGTATATAGAACAACTATACTGGCTTTCTATCACCTTGCTTTATATCATTTGGAAAGTGGAAGAGAGTTTTCCTGATTGTTGAAGGACTTATCCTGAGCTCATTCTGCGGGGTTTTATTTTCATGTTAGATAAAACCCGTGCTATCTAACATCTTGTTGGACTGAATGCTTGCAGGGGAGCTGAGGGCCCTTAGAAAGGCATGAGCCAAATTCTGATGTTCCTGGGGGAAAACCCTGGCTAGGGATAAAATAAACCAGAGAAATTATTAAGGAGGATCCCCAAGATGAATTCGGTTCATCTTGTTGGGGCCAGGGTCCCAAGGACATAGAAGATGTTGTCCCTGCATTGGCTAGAGCTGGAGAGGAAATCTTCCCCCACAAGCTTTAAAAGCACCTCCCTCTATCTTCTCCTCCCAGGGCCATAATGTCCTAAGCTCCCGACAGAAGTACTGGTATAGTTCCTGGCTTAGTTATGCTGGCTTATTTATCACTGGCCCCCGACAAGATGGTTGGACTGGCACGAATGTGACCACAGAGACCACATTAGGTTGTCTCCACAAAACAAGAATTCTGGGAAAATCACTCCCAAACATTTTCTACTGGACCCACATTTTACTGTGTACATTATACCGAGCTAGGAATAGCGTACAAGAGGATTTGTCAGGTTGTCAGCTTATTTACTAAACTCCAATTAAAGGTTTAAAAAGTGCCCTGGTTTGGGCATTAAGATAATGCCCCATCACCTTTTAGTATCAGTGTTTCTTCTTTGCCAAAACATGTGTTCGCTGTCATGTAGATTCATGGTAATGATTGATGACGCCCATACTCCACCTAACCTCCAACACGAGCTTTCCATCAACAAGCCAATCCTTTGGAGGTGATGGATGGGGCAGGTCAGATAACTAGAGCCTGCAGTTCTTGGGATGCTATCTTTGAACCTGAAGTGGCTTTTCTGGGATCTCTTTGATGAGTCCTCCAGCAGTGAAATGAGCAAAGAGGGAGGGGATTTTTTTTTTTTTTGCAACTGCCTCACAGACAAGAAAAAGAAAAATGGTAGCTCTCTAAGCAGCTCACTTTAATGGCACAGAAGCGGCCTAGAGTAGCTGAAGGAGCACAGACCTGAAATACCCAGGCCAGGAGCATCAGCTCCAAACATTTCCAGGCCACATGACCATAGGTAAGTTATTTCCCTTATCTACGACTTAGTCATCTTCTCATCTGCAAAATGGGGATCATAATATACTATCTCCCTCACAGGGCTGAGGAACAGAAAAGTTTTTGTAAACCATAAAGTATCCTATAAATGTCAGCTAATATTATAGTGGTTCAGAACTCTCTTAATATGGCAGAAGAAATGGTTATTTTCTGTGTAAAAGTTGAAGAACGGATGAGGAAGAGGGAAGATGAAATGATGTTAGGCATAGCCAGATCACAAGGGGTTGAAGGCCTCTCCTGGTCAGACCACATTTGAAGGGTTGTGTTCAGTTCTAGTCACCCCATTTTTTGGAAAGGGCATTCTAATTAATTCTGGAGAGCACTAGATGACCACTGTGGTCCCTTTCAGCTCTAAGTCAATGATTCAATGAACTGCAGTAGGGGCGAAAGGAAGGGAACAAAGATTTATTAAGTGCCTACTATGTGCTAAGTGCTTTAAAAATATCATCTCATTTGATCTTCACAACAACCCAGCAGGGTAGGTACTGTTATTAACCCCACCTTACAGTTGAGGAAACTGAGGCAAACAGATTCGGTCAAGCGACTTGCCCAAGGTCACACAACTAGCTTGAGGCTAAACTTGAACTCAGGTCTTCCTTACTCTGTCCACTGGGACACCTTTCTCTATCTATTGGGCCACATAGCTGCTTTGTTGGATGACAAAGAATTGCAAAATTATGTCCTACGAAAATATGATTAAGAACCTGGGAATGTTTAAGGTAGAAAAAAAAAAGAAAGGATAAGATATTTATCTTCAAATATATTCTATGATCTCCATTCAACAAGTATTTATGAAGCATCTGCTAATGGTACAGATCACCCCAAATAACAGATCATTTAAAAATAATTTGTATTTGGTTCTGCAATACATTATGGTTTTTATCGTATTCCTACCTCGCTTTGGATAGCACTATATGCGTCTCCGAGTGCTTTCACATACATTATCCCATTTGATATTATGCAGATTTACCTCCCTAGTTAGGAAGGGCTGATTTGGCTAAGGCTGATTGCTATTAATATTAATTTGCATTCCCTGAGCACATGCTGGCTGGGCAGCCAGCAGAAGAGGCTGCTGGAGTGTGCTGGGTAGTTGGGGGAAGCCAGCCAGGGATGAAAAATGTGCTGTGGATAATGGAGAGCTGATGCAGATAATAGAGAGTTGATGACCACACAGACACACGCATATATATCCTTTAATTTACTTCCCATCTCTATTAACCACAGAAACAGGCATTTTTTGAGGTTTGGAATGGCTCCCTAATGAAGATGGGCAAACGGGATGGGGTTGGTAATTGGGCTTGGGTGAGTCTCTCTTTGTAGATCCTGAAGCTGAAGGGACATACATAACGTTGAGCATTTGACTTCAGAAAACAACAACATTAGAATGGAAATGAGCAGAGAGCTACAGGTATGACTTTGGCATGAGCCTTGAGCTTGGAGGCCAGGCCAAGACAGCTCTTTGCACTGACGGGAGGCTTATTCCTAGGCTTTCAGCAACGAGGAGCCAGATGTCATTTGATTTCCCCCAAATTACTGAGAGGACAGGTCCACTGTCCCCTGACTACAAAACCGAGCTCTATACAAATCCACCAACACTTTCCAATGCCCTGAGGCAGCAGTGGCATATACGCAACAGGAGCTCAGACCAGATCAGTTTCTCCTAGGCAGACAGAGCCAAGCTTGTTAGAAATCAGTGCAGCAGAGCCCACTATTGTGAAGGCAAATGCAGGGCACACTCCCAAAGGGAGAGAGAAAGCCAACTCACTGCCTTGCAGGGGGGCCCTTTAGGCCTCAGTTTTCTCTCATCTATAATATTATGGAACTGGACTACAGTTCGTTCTGGCTCTGTACCCTCTGAATTCTCGGAATAAAACAGAAATGGGTTGGGAGCACATGTCCCGGGACCAGGGAGAAAGGACAGTTGAAATCTCTTCTTTTCTTTAATGGGGATCATGAGAAGGAAGGATCAATCCCCACCCATTACAGATTAGTCACTCCTTGCTTTGCCCATAGCCAACCTGGTATTTACACCACCCCAAGTAGTAGAAGAATGCAAGGGAATGAGATCTTGAGCCTGGAGGGAATGACTTTTAAGGAAGGGTCAGAAGAAGGCAAGGTCCTGTGATTGGCTAAGCATGGATGGTGGGGCAGGGAATAGGCTCAACAGAACAGAAAGTGGGATCGTTGTCTCCCGGCATTTATCATGAAGCTACAACTGAAAGGAAATTTTGCTTCGAGAGTGTCCAAGCAGGAAGGGCCCCTAGAGACATCTAGTGTAACACGTTCATTGTACAGAGAGAGAAACTCAGCTTCAGAGAGGGGCGGTAACTTGCAAGGTCATCCAGATGGAAATGATGAAGCTGGGCTTCCAACCCAGATCTTCTGCCTCCCAGGTCACTTTCCCCTCCATCCCACTGCAACAGAAGGAACTTTGAAACCACAGAAGGCCCCTCCCAGTGGCATAGTTTCCCTCCAAGGCTTAGCTTGTAAAATGCCATTTGTCTCTTCACCTCACCTCTGCACTTTCATGGAGAAGAGTCTAAAATGGGCCCCAAAGCAGCAATTTATTTTTATGTGTCTCTTCTCTCCACCCCCAGACAGGAGAAAGATGGCCCAACCCAAACTGAGGAATTCATTGGCCACAAATCAAGTCAGCACCATAAATAATTGAATATTTCTTGTTTAGACATTTCCAAGTGCCACAAGTCTAGAAATAGTGTTTTAAATGACTTCATTTTCTTCTCCATTGACTTTAATTAAGATCTCCTTAGACTCAGCCGTCTGGCAAACCGGAACTCTAATAGTGGCAGGAATGGTAGAGTTTGGTTGTGGGATTCTGAGCATTTGGCTCTGCTTATGCAGCCTGAAAGCTTACGAACTTGATCCTGACTCTGGATCCGAGTTAAGAGACCTGGGTTCTAGTCCCAGTTCTACCACTAACCTGTTATGGGACTGTGGGTAATTTGCTTTCCTTCTCTGGGCTTCAGTTTTTCCCATCTGTAAAATGAGGGAATTGGAGGTTCCTTCTAGCTTCAACTAGGCTCATAAGATCCTAGATTTAGAACTGGAAAGGACCTTCCAGCCACCAAGTCCATTTCTTTCATTTCACAAACAAAGAAACTGAGGCCCAGAGAGAGTCAGGCATTAGCCCCAGGTCACACAACTAGTAAGTGGCAGAACTGGGCTTCCAATCCAGCTACTTTGATTGCAAAGCCAGCTCCTTTCCCATGGTACCACTCTGCCTCTCCCCATACCCATTCCCCTATATCCATCCTATGTCTTGTGCAAGAACACCAAACACCATGACACCCCTTTGAAAGATTTCTTCTTCCAAAGCTATCTTTGGCCCTTATGTTATGCTGGGGACGTTTTCAAAGCACAAGCCCCTATAGTCAGTGCCTGGAGATTGAGAAGAACTAAACTCAGAAAACCATCTTTGGAGGGGGGGAACCATGAAGAAGGACCTTGAAGGCAAACAAACCCCAGGAATGCTCAAGTTAAGGTTCTCCCAATAGTACGGAAGCCAGTTGGCAGGTTACCATTCAGAAATGAATTGTCCCTGAATTTACAGACTCACCTAGCAGCCCAAAGACATTCTGATTGGCACTGTGCTCAAAATAAGGCTCTTACACCAAGGGTTAATTTGAGCACTTTCTCTCTTACTGTTTTAAATTGCATTGATAGAAACATGTCCTGTGTTTCCCCATGTATTTATTGAAGCAATTTCATTTTAAATGCAACTTCTTTAGTAACTTAAAAAGGAGTCATCATTTATTCACAGGTTTGTCCTGGGGCCCACTGCTAATTAATTATCCCCACACCAACTAGCTCCTCACTTGCAGGTGTTTGGGGGTACTTTAAACTGCTGGGTTCAAAATTAATTTCACAGGGTGGTTTTTAAAAAAAGTGATGCCATTCTCCGTATGTTCCAGCTTCACTCCGGGAAGTGCCATCCTGGGAGACACTGCTGTGTAATGGATGAACCCAGAAAGGCCTGCATGGATTGCCTAGGAATGTGGAGTTAATACAGGGGTGTTGGGGAGGGAGGTGCACGCAAGAAAAGCAATTTTTTAAAAAAAATAATTGAAAGGGACACGGATCAAATATGAAAAAATCATTGAAATGTGGGAAGACAAAAAAAATTCTCAGCTCATACTGAAAAGGAAAACACTTCAGAGTTTTATACATCTACATGCATCTACATTTCTATATGTGCATAAGTGTGTGTGTGTGTGCGCGCGCATGTTTATAATGTTTTTCCCTCTCAGAGAAGTAGTGAGGCACAATGGATAGACAGCTAGCCCCAGAGACATAAAGACCAGAATCCATCTCTGCCACACATGGATTATGTGACCCTGGGCAAGGAATTTCTCTGTGCTCTAGGCATCTTTCTAAGATAGGGGTTCTTGATGCGGGGGGTACACAGACTCCTTAGATTTCAGAGGGTTGGGAACTTGAATGGGGAAAAAAACTGTGTTGTTCTTTTCACTAATGTCTAATTGAAAGTTAGGATTTATTTCAATAATGATTTTTTTTCTGAGAAGGGGTCTGGAAGTTTCACCAGACTGTCAAAAGGGACCATGACACAAAAGAAGTCAAAAACCCCCTGATTTAAGTGTCCAAGTTGCAGAGAAGGTGCTAATCTGCATTCGTAGAGGGAATTTCCTCACCTGGGACTTTCCTTGTACCAGTGAAATGACAGCACCAAGTCCTCTCCAAATTTCTTATACTTTTTCCATGCCTTGACTCTCAACTTTTTTTTCCAATTTTTATCACACTCTCCCCTTCCCTCTGCCCTCTCCCCCACCCCACCCCCCATGTCCTGGTTGAATGTGTATTTTTAAAGTGAAGTAAAATTAAATTTGTTTTGACAATTCTCTGATCCTCCAGCAAAGTCCTAACCCAATGCCCCAGGCTAGTGTGCAGGTGGCTCTGGGCTCTCAAAGGCTGTGGCTGCACAAAGCAAGCCCTGATGAGCCTTCCACTAGGCTGGCAATTCAAGGGCTCATTATTCTAATGATTACAGACATTTCGATGGTGTGATCCTTCCAAAAATCCTATGAGACAGATACTGCATGTATTATTATCTCCATTTTACAGATAAAGAAACTGAGATCTAGAGAGGCAAAATCATTTGCTCAGGGGCCCAGCACCTAAGCTTCTATGGCAGGATGTGAAAGCAAGTCTTACTGGCTCCGAATCAGCCTGCTGCCTCTTCTAGTCCTTCTGAACCTGGCTAGGCTTTTGACCAGATGGTTGACCACACCAGGCAATGAAGGCTATAGCCAAAGCAACCCAGGAAACCACATATATCCCAGAAGGATTACGGTGTTTGGCAGTAGAAGGAGGACCCATGTGAATGACAGGATAGATTCTTAACATACTGCAGAACTGTGACCCACCCTAATGAATTGGGGTGACCCTTCCTAGGGTCAGGAATCACAGATCTTTTTTGTAATATGTTTTCATTGCTATTTTGTTTTTACATTGACTAAATCTTCCCCTATATCCCTTATCCTCCCCTCTCACCCTCCCAAGGAGCCATTCCATACAACAAAGAATTTTTTTAAAAGAAAAAGAAGTAGAAAAATTAGCATTCTCAATCAATACATTGAAAAAACATCTGACAATGTATACAGTGCTCCACACTGGAGGACCTCCACCTCTGCAAAGGAGGGGGGGGGCTGTCTTTCTTTTTGCAACATTCCCTTTTGATTCTTGTGTGTTTGTTCTCTGTTTTCATGGTGTATATGGTTTGCTTGGCTCTGTTTACTTCACAATGCAGTCTTTCCATGCTTCTCTGGACTCATAATGGTTTCT
The DNA here is from genome assembly GCF_003287225.1 of Phascolarctos cinereus. Classification (NCBI taxonomy): domain Eukaryota; kingdom Metazoa; phylum Chordata; class Mammalia; order Diprotodontia; family Phascolarctidae; genus Phascolarctos; species Phascolarctos cinereus. The sequence continues at coordinate 39,930,428 of NW_027556291.1, forward strand.
TAGAGCATGGCCATAACATACACTATATTTATGACCACAATTTGTTTGGCTATGCCCCAATTGATGGGCACCGACTTTGTAGGAATCTCTCATCTATGCCCGGGGTCAGCCTGGGCTTCCTTCACAGCATTAGCTGAGCACTGTCCATTGGAAGTGTTAGGAGGTCAGACCAAAGAAATAGAATACATGTAGTTCTTGTCCCAGAGGGGCTCACAAGTCATCTATCTGCAGCCCGCCTGTGCCACTTACTGGCTATATAACCTTAGCCAAACCACTGAAACCGCCTCTTATTATAGACAACCTCATAGCTCCAAGGTTCTTAATTGGGAGTCCACAAATTTTAATAAATAGGTTGATAAGCATATTTCAATAGAATTGGTTTCCTTTGTAATACGCTCTATTTTATCTTCTAAGAATATACTTAGTATTGTCCTGAAGAATCCATAAACTTCACCAGATAATTAAAGGGGTACATGCAGCAGGGTGCTGGTAAATGTTTAACTACCAACTCTCCAGAAAAGAAGAAAACCCTTTTAAAGTTTTATCTGCATTATTAGCATTTTCTCCATGACTTTAAGTTGAAACAATAAGCAAAACAAAAGATTAAACTCTCATCATAACAATGACTGAGCTCATGCTCAAAATTTAACAACTGGCTCTCTCCAGCCGGTTCAAGCTGGCTTCAAAACACCTCAGGTCCATGAACAAGAAAACAGTAAGAAGCCCTGCTCTAAGACTGAGTTGCAGAGAAGGTGTCAACTTGCATTGGCAGAGGGAATTTCTTTACCTGAAAAGTATAAAATCACAAGTCCAGTCCCTATAGGGATGAAGAGAAGAGGAGAAGTAAAAATGGCTTTTATCTGTACAGTGGAATGCAGAGCCCAGAGCAGGCTATGGAGTTTGCATTGGAAACATGTGAAAACAGCCTGTCTGCTGGGTTTTAGAGAGACATAACTTTCTGGTTTTCCTTCCAGCCCCAATAACAGATCAGATCATTTCAACGCACAGAAGCCAAGACTTGGTTCATTTTGCACAGTGCCACACTTCAGGAGATAGGAGAAAAAAACAATGTGTTCTGCAAACTTGCTCTCAAGTCCAAAATCTACCCCCCCCCACCGAAGTCTGTAGCTAATCAGAGAAATTCAAGGACAACCTTAGCTGATTGATAGGCGCGACCAAGCAATTACTCACACTACATAAAGCTGCTTCCAGGCAACCACCCACATGTTTCCTGATACCTGGGAGGAAGACAATAATACTTCAGACTGGGATAGAATTCAGAGGAAGCTCTGTGAAGGTGATTTTGGGGCTCCCCTCCTCTTAAATAATATATCATCCATGACCACCATTTCTCAATTGCCCCAAAGAACAAGCCTTCAAAGATTTCAACTACAAGGGGATTTAAAAAGTCAAATCAGAAAGAGCCACATGCAAAGATTAGTGTCACTGAATCTGACAGGTAAATTGTCACTACAGTGGAGAGCTACATGGATGTCTCCAGCCCCCCACTCATTTCTCTCTTTAATTTGTGCCAACCATGGACAGGCCCAACTGGGATGAGCCAACTCTGTCAATTAACAAGTATGGTAGGAGCAGTATCCTGAGGCCCTTCCCCACACAACCTAAGCTAATTTTTCCTTGAAAGGTATCAAAACCATCCTTGAGGCTTAACTAGCTCAGGCAACTTTAGCTCTAGTCATTAGCTTCCTGGTCACTCAAATACAAAAGCTAGTGTTTCAGGCAGCATTGGAGAAGATAGCTGCCCCTTCCTGTAATTGACAGCCCAGCACAGCCAACACAGAGGGTACCCAGCTGAATCAACACTGTGTCTTTGTTGAACATCCTTTCCCTACTATGGTCTTCTTAAAACTATTCGATAGTCTACAAGTGTCTCGTGTTCTGATTCTGAAACCAAAACACCAGACTGGATTGAACCAGACCTAGCTTAAGCAAGTAAGTAAAGTAAGGCAACTAAGCGAAACCAACATGGGTCAAAATCAAGCTTCTTGCATCTTGAAACATTTGCTTTTATTGATCACTTAATGAGAAGCCTCAATATGCAAAGCGATTGATTTAGTTCAATAAATAAGGGTGATTTTCACTGAATGTGCTCCAGAGGAACCTGGTAATAGCATGGCATCCGGCCCCTAGCTCCCAAGAGATGGAACCCTGAAGGGTTGGCCATATCCATGAACTATCAGCAGAATGACAGGGGGTACCCACCAATTGGGGGGATGGCTGAACAAGTAAGTAACAGTATATGAATATGATGGAATACAATTGTGCGGTAAAAAATAATAATGGGGATGGTTTGAGAGAAACTTGGGAAGACTTATATGGACTGATGTAGAGTGAAGTGAATAGAACCAAGAGAACAATTTGTATGATAACAACAACATTGTAAAGACAAACAATTTTGAAAAATTTAAGAACTCTGAACAATGCAACGACCAACCAGGATTCCAGAGGACTCATGATGAAACATGTTATTCACCTCCTGATAGAGGCAAAGGATCCTGGGTACAGATTGAGACATGCTTTTTTGGACCTGGTAAATGTGAAATTTTATTATGCTTGACTATACATGTTTGTAACAGGAGTTTTGCTTTTCTTGCTTTCTCAATGGGAGTAGGGGTGGGGAGGGGAGGGGAGAGAGAGAGAAGGCAAATCTTTGTTTGAAAATAAAATAGAATTTAATTTAAAAAAGAAAAAATCATCAACAAAGTGAGAGTGATCAAAATTGTACAGGATGAGAAAGAGCAAAATTATATAGGACCAAACGCCCTTGGGAGAAAGCAATGAACGAAATCCAGCCAAAGGGGGAAAATAATGCATATGAAAATGTCCTGTTCAGGTGTAAAGAAATGTCTCTTGGGAAACCAATTGAACCAACTGGACAAATTGAATCCTAACAGAAGCCTGTATGAAATTTAACTGCTCCTACATTCAACAGTTTACTCTCTGGGAAACCTACAGGTCTCTGATTGAGGGGGAGGGTATAGCATGGAAAGAACACAAGCCCTGGAGTCAGAAGATTTGGGTTTGCATCCTGGTGGGCAAGCCATGTTATACCTCTGACTGTGAGTTTCCTTTTCCTTCCTTTCCTGCACTAGGGGGCTAATAATCACTTCCCTGCCTCCTCCACAGAGCGGTTGAGAGAAATCAAATTGAGTGCATTTCTTTGTAGGAGGGGCAGAGCCAAGATGGTGGAGTAGAGAAGCACTCAGCTGAGCTCTTCCAACATTTCCCTCCAAACAACTTTAAAATAACACCTCAAATCGAATTCTGTAGTAGCAGAGTCAACAAAAGATCAAAGTGAAACATTCTTCCAACCCAAGACAACATAGAAGGTTGGAAAGAGAGATCTGTGATACGGGGGTGGAGACTAGCCTCCATCGATGGTAGGACTAGGTGGTGGAGACAGAAGCAGCTACAAGCTTCAGGAGCTCTCAAACCAGAGGTGGTAAGGGGATCTGGTAACTGGTCAGAAAGAGACTACAGGGTACCCCCATGCTAGCACTGAACACTTGACCAGACGCTGTTTGGCAACTCCATTGTGCATACCTATTTCTGAGTAACAGTTCAAAGTCAGAGAGGAGCATTTTCAGTCAAGAGGGAGGAGGAGCCCTGAGGGGCAACTGTTTGGCAGCTCCACTGCTTATACCCACTTGTGGATTGTTGTCCAAGGGTGGAGAGGAGCACTTTGAGTCAAGAGGGAATGGTAGCCCTGAGGTGCAATATCACTTCCATCCCCAAGGGATAAGGAACCCTGAGGAACAGTATCATTTCCAGTCCCAAGAGAGGATGGGCCCTGAGGAGCAGTAACAATTGCAATCCCAAGGGATCTGGGGGGGTGGGGGGGGGGTTCTTCCTAGGTAAGGACCAGAGTGTATACCAAAAGAAAAATGACTACATCTCTCCCCAGATCACACCATCTGCGAAGCCCCAAATCTTCTGAACTCCCAGAACTAGCTCTGAAAGTAGCATTGCAGGAAAAGCCTGAAGAGAGTCCCTCCTTCCACACACATCAGAAACAGAACCTAACATTAAAATGAAGTTCAAAATCAAGAAATAGGGTGGGGAAATGGCCAAACAACAACAACAACAAAAAATCTGACCATAAAAGCCTACTCTGATGTTGGGGAAGACCAAGATGCAAACTCAGAAGAAGTCAATGAAGTCACAACAGCTACAAGCAATGCCTCAAAGGAAAAAAAAGTTAATTGGACACAAGCCCAACAAGAATTCCTGGAAGAGCTAAGAAATGATTTTCAAAATCAAATAAGAGTGGTAGAAGAAAAATTAGGTAAAGAAATGAAAGCAAAGGACAAAATCATGAAAACAACTTGATAAAAGAGGCACAAAAAATATTAAAAAAACAGAATTGGACAAATGGAAAAGGAAGTACAATAATTCACTGATGAAAATTACTCCTTAAAAAACAGAATTGGCCAAACAAGGAAAAAAAGGTACAAAAGCTCACTGAAGAAAATTATCCCTTAAAAATTAGAATTGGGCAAATGGAATCTAATGACTCCGTGAGACATCAAGAAACAATAAAACAAAGTCAAAAGAATTTTTTAAAAAAGTGAAAATGAAAAACAACTGACCTGGAAAACAGGTCAAGGAAAGATAATTTAAGAATTATTGGATTATCTGAAAACCATTATCAAAAAAAGAGCCTAAATATCATTTTCAAGAAATTATCAAAGAAAACTTCTCCAATATCCTAGAACCAGAGAGTAAAATAGAAACTGAAAGAATCTACCAATCACCATCTCAAAGAAATCCCAAAATAAAAACTCCCACAAATATCATAGTCAAATTCCAGAACTACCAGATCAAAGAAAAAACAAGAAAGAAAGCAGTCAAGTACCATGGAGCCACAGTCAAGATCACATAAAATTTAGCAGCTATCACATTAAAAGAGGGGAAGGCTTGGAATATGATGCTCCAGAAGGCAAAAGAGTTGGGATTACAACCAAGAATAGCCAATCCAGCAAAAATGAGTATAATCCTTCAAGAGAAAAAAAAAATTAATATTTAATGAAACAGAAGACTTTTAAGAATCCCTGATGAAAATAGAAAATTTGACTTTCAAATACAAGACTTGAGAAATATAAAATGGTAAACATGAAATAGAAATCATAAGGAACTCAATAAGGTTAAATTGTTTACCCTTTCTATATGGGAAGATGATAGAGGTATCTTTTAAGATCTTTATCATTATTAGGGAATTTAGAAGGATTTTACATAAAAAGAGGGTATGGAAGTGAGTTGATTATGTTGGGATGATGTAAAAAATAGAAAGGTGAGAAAGAGGGATGTCCTAGAAGAAGGGGAAAGGGAGATGAAGAATGGGGAAATTATCTCACATAAAAGAGGTGTGCAAGGAAGAGTTTTAGTGTGAAGGGGGAAAATGGTGGGGGGTGGCAATGATTAAACCTCATTCACATTGAAATTGGTTCAAAAAAGGGGAAATGTGTGCGTGTAGAGTGTGTGTGTGTGTGTGTGTGTGTGTGTGTGTGTGTGTGCATGTGTATTACTCAATTGGTGATAGAAATCTATCTTACATAACAGATTGAAGTAGGAGGGAAAGGAGATAACAAAGTGGTTAGGAAGGTCGTAAGGTGACAAAAGGGAAAGCAGATAAAAGAAGGCAGTGGTCAGAAGAAAACAGACTCTAGAGGAGGGGCAGGGTAAAAAGAAAAAGAGAATGACAAATAGAAGAAAATAGGATGGAGAGATATGCACAGTTAGTAATCATAACTGTGAACGTGAATGAGATGAACTCACCCATTAAAGGGAATTGGATAGCAGAATCAATTAGAAACCAGAATCCAACAACATGTTGTTTGCAAGAAACACACTTGAAACAGAGAGACACATACAAAGCTAAAATAAGACGCTGGAGCAGAATCGATTATGCTTTAGCCAAAATAAAAAAGGCAAGGTAGCAATCACTATCTCAGATAAAGCAAAAGCAAAAATAGACCTAATTAAAAAAGAAAAACAGGGAAACAACATCTTGCTAAAAGGAACCGTAGACTATGAAGAAATATGAATCCTAAACATATATGTACTAAATGGCATAACATCCAAATTCGTAAAAGAAAAGTTAAATGAATTACAGGAGGAATAAGACAGTAAAACTGTATTAGTGGAAGCCCTTAACTTTCCCTTCTCAGAGCTAAATAAATCTAACCATAAAATAAATAAGAAAAAAGTCAAAGAGGTGAATAGAATCTTGGAAAAGTTAGACATGATAGAACTCTGGAGAAAACTGAATGGGGACAGAAAGGATTATACCTTTTCTCAGCTGTATATGGCACCTTCACAAAAACTGACCACTTATTAGGACATAAAAACCTTGTAAACAAATGTAGAAAACCAGAAATATTAAATGCACCCTTTTCAGACCATAATGCAGTAAAGTTACATTTAATAAAGACCTATGAAATCATAGATTAAAATCTAACCAAAAACTAAATAATCTAATCGTAAAGAATGAATGGATCAAAGAATAAATCATAAAAACAGTCAATAGTTTCATTAAAGAGAATGACAACAATGAGACCACATTTCAAAATTTGTGGAATGTAGCCAAAGCAATACTTAGGGGAATATTTATATCTCTAAATGCAAAAATCAATAAAAGAGAGAAAGAGCAGATCAATGAATTGGGCATGCAACTGAAAAAAAAAAACAGAAAAAGAACAAACTAAAAATCCCCAATTAAACACCAAAATGAACATGCTGAAAACCCTGAAAATTAAAGGCAATATTAATGAAATTGAAAGTTAAAAAAACTCTGAACTGATAAATAAAACTAGGAGCTGGTTTTATGGAAAAAACCAATAAAATAGATAAACTGTTGGTTAATTTGATTTAAAACAAGAAAGAAGAAAACCAAATGACTAGTATCAAAAATGAAGAGTGAAATTCATCACCAATGAAGATGAAATGAAAGCAATTATTAGGAGTTATTTTGCCCAATTATATGCCAGGAAAACTGACAGTCTAAGTGAAATGGACGAATATTTGCAAAAATATAAACTGCCCAGATTAACAGAAGAGGAATAACCTTATCTTAGAAATAAGTAGCCTTGTCTTAGAAAGAGAAATTGAACAAGGCATCAATGAGCTCCCTAAGAAAAAAGCCTCAGGACCAGATGGATTCATAAGTGAATTCTAAAAAACATTTTAGTGACAATTAATCCCAACATTATATAAACTATTTGAAAAACAGGTGAAGGAGTTCTATCAAGTTCCTTTTATGACATAAATGTGATTTTCATATGTAAACCAGGGAGAGCAAAAACAGAGAAAGAAAACTATAGATTAATTTATTTAATGAATATTGATGCAAAAAATTTTAAATAAAACACTAGAAGGAGATTACAACAATATATCATAAAGATCATACACTATGATGAAGTGGGATTTATACCAGGAATGCAGGGCTGGTTCAATATTATGAAATTATCAGCACAATTGACCATATTAATAACAATAACAAAAATCAAAACCATCAATAGTCATGAAAAAAAAAGGTTCTAAATCACTACTGATTGGAGAAATGCACATTAAAACAACTCTAAGGTACCACCTCGCACCTATCAGATTGGATAACATGACAGAAAAGGAAAATGAGAAATGCTGGAGGGGATGTGGAAAAATTGGGACACTATTGCACTGTTGGTAGAGTTGTGAACTGGTCCAACCATTCTGGAAAAACAATTTGGAACTATACACAAAGGGATACAAAATTGTTCACACCCTTCTATCCTGCAATACTGCTAGTAGGTGTGTATCCCAAAGAGATGAAAGAAAAAGAGGAAATGACCAACTTGTACACAAATATTTATAGCAGCTCTTTTTGTGGTGGCAAAGAATTGGAAATTGAGGGGATGCCCATCAACTGGGGAATGGATAAACAAGTTGGGGTATATGATTGTGATGGAATACTATTGTGCTATAAGAAATGATGAGCAGGATGGTTTCAGAAAAACTTGGGAAAACTTAAATGAACTAAGGCAAAGTGAAGTGAGTAGAACCAGGAGAACTTCGTACACAGTAACATTAATATTGTAAGGATGATCAATTGTAAAAGACATAGCTACTCTGATCAAGACAATGATTTAAGACAATCCCAAAAGACCCATGACAAAAAAATGCTATCTACCTCCAGAGAAAGAACTGATGAACTCTGAATGGAGATTGAAGCAGACTTTTTTTTTGCTTTATTTATTTTTCTTGTTTTATTTTGTTGGTGTTTTCTTTGGCAACATGACTAATATGGAAATATGTTTTACGTGACCTCACAATCAAATTGCTTACCTTCTTAAGGAAGGAAGAAGGGAGGGAGAAAATTTGGAATTCAAAATTTGTAAAAAGATCATTAAACATTTTTACATGTAATTAGGAAATATTTAACAAAATATATAAAAATATTTTTAAAAAAGAAAGTTCTTTGTAATAGATGATAGGAAATGTGAGGGGATTTTTCTTTTGGTCCCAGCATGCTGATGTGCTGGCAAATGTTTAATGATCAGCTTTTCCCCAAAAAATGTATACATGACACACTTCAGTTTAATCTGCATTAACACGTTTGCCATCATTTTCTTAAGTCTAGACAAACAACAGAACAAAAAATCAAGCCGTGATTTGTAACATTTGCCTATTTCCAAGGGATAAATGCTCACAATGAACATTCACGAATCAGCTCTCCCCAGCCAGTTTAAGCTGGCTCTAGTTCAACCCTTCATTCAGCAACACATGAAGAATAGTCATTAAAACATGGAAGGTTCCACAGAGTAATAACGGAAAGAATCCCATAAAATTATCTTCACATTCTCTCCTCATTGATCTAGCACGCTCTACTCCCCCCACCTTGCCAAGGCTAACCCCTCTACTTCTTTGATGCCATTCCTTACCATCTCTTTCTGCATGACTGCTTCACTGTTCACTACCTTTCTGCCTCATATTCAAGTCCTTCCTATCTACTGGCTCTTTCCACAGTGCCTCAAGACATGCTCAAGTCTTCCCAGTGCTTAAAGAATGAACAACAAAAACCCAAAGGCTTCCCTTGACTTTCCAATCCCCTTTATTCAATGTCTCACCTCCAGATAGCCCATGTTCATGACCTTCATTTCATTGTCACATACTCATTTTGCAAGATCTCACCATCTGGCTTCTGACCCTATCCCTCTACTGAAATGGTTTGCTCAGAGTTCATCAGCAATCTCTAAATCAAATGGTCTTTTCTCAGGACTCATCTTCTTTGGCCTTTCTGTAGCATTTGGGACTGCTGATCAATTCTTCCTCCAAGACACTCTTTCCTCCCTTGATATATTTCTTCCATACCTGTCTTCTGGTTCTTCTACCTACTAGATGGACCTTAGTTTCCTTCGCTGCATCGTCATCTTCTTACTGCTCTCCGCATCTAGGTGGCCCCCAAGGTTCTGTCCTGGACCCCTTTCTCTATATATAATTTTCTTCTTTGGTGATCGAATCTGCTCCCACTGGGTCAATTACTACCTCTACCCAGATGATTCCTAAATCGAAACATCTAGACCCAATCTCTTTCCTGAATTCCTGTAATCTCCAATTGCCTGGTTGACACTTCCACCAGTATGTCACTACAGCCATTCAAACTTAATTTGGCCAAGACCAAACTCATCATCCCACATCAACTTGTGCCTTTTCTCTATTTCTCCACTTCTACTGATGGCACTACCAATATGTCCCTTCACTGGAGGTCTTCAAGGAAGCACTGGATGACAACTTACCAAGTATGTCATAAAGGGAATTCTTTTTCAGATTTGAGTGGGACTTAGATGACTACTTAGGTCCTTTCTAATTCTGTGATAAAATACAAACTTCTTAGCTCAGCACTGGAGGCCCTCCACAGTCTGATTCCAATCTACTTTTCTAGTCTTTTCATACTATGTATCACACATTTAAGCAGCTTGATAGCACTGCAGTGGTTAGAGCATCAGGACTGGAGTCAGGAAGACCAGAGTTCAAATCTGGCCTCAGACACTTACTAGCTGTGTGACCCTGGGCAAGTCACTTCACCCTGCTTGCCTCAGTTTCCTCATCTATAAAATGAGCTGGAGAAGGAAATGGCAAACTACTCCTGTATCTTTGGCAGGAAAATCCCAAATGGGGTGGGTCATGAAGAGCCAGACACAACTGAAACGACTGAACAACAAAACTCACTACTGAAAGATGATTCCTTATTCTCTCCATTCAGGCCTTCCTCTAAGTGTTTAGCCTACTATTATCACTAATAAAAACTCACTATAGCACTTTCCTCAGGAAAATTCTCTGAGAGCAAGCATTATTATCCCCATTTTATGGATGAGGAAACAGGCTTAGACTAGATGAAATGATTTACCAAAGGTCACACATCTAGGAAGCTTGAATCCAAGCCCATCTTATTTGACTAAATCCAGTAATCTGTCTACTACACCAGAGGTGTCACATGCAGGACCCTTGTCAAAAAAACTCCTAAATGCAGCCTGACCAGATTAAAATGCAACTGGGAAATAGTTAACAAAATAAACAAAAATACAATATAACATAGATAATGCTAATTTGTAGTTTTCTAAGTCAACATTCAGTAGCAGGGATCTGTTTCTATTTGAGTTTGACAGAACTGCTCTGTATCATGTTGACTCTCTGAAATTCATCAACAGCATTTATTAAGAGCCTTCTGTATGCCTGGCACCAAGCTAAGTGTTGTAGATACAAATTGAAAAGTAGAGATGATCTCTGCCCTCAAGAAGCTGACATTCAAATGGGGAGAGAGAGAATACATACGGGAGGTTTTGGATTTGAGTCAGATGGATAGGCCCCATGGTCCTCAGGGTGCAGAAGGTGCCACTGCCTCCTCTTTAATGGTGTTTCCAGTGATAAAACCATATCATTTCTGATGATGAACAATCTGACAGGGTCAAGGGTTTGACTGTCAAGAACTTTCTTCCCTGAGTCTTCAGAAGCTGTGGCTGCTAAGGAGGGTGGGGATATAGCACCTGTAAAGAAAATTGCCAGGTCTCATGTCTATCAGGACTGTTTCTTAGACAACTATTTGTGGGGGCCAGGCTGAAAAGAGGGCTGTTTGTCCAGAAGAGGTGCTAGTGGTCCTTGGGTTCTTGGGCTCACCTTCAAGTCAAGTGGCAGCTAGTAGTAGGAAAGCTGCTGGGCCTCTTCTCCACAGAGGGCAATCCTCTGGAGTCTGGACCATGACTTTGGTGGCTGGGCTAGGGGGGCACCTCTATTCGTGGGGCTCATCAATTTACCTGCCCTTTGGTGGCCAGGATAGTATGTCCCCTTCTCCATGGGGGCAGGTACTCCCTCGAGAAACGGCTACTTGGGAGGGGCATGCTACTATTATGCATTACACACATTAATACATCAAGGTTACTTCCAAAATGCTCCTCCCCACCCTCCTCTTTAATCTCTGTAAACCCTTCTTTGTCACAACAACAAAACAGCCAGGTAAGCAAAAATCAACAAAGGCCATGTCTGACTGTATATGGAGTGTTCCATACCCACAGTCCTCCACCTCTCTAAGGAAAGGAAGGAGACGCTTTTCCTCATTTCTTCTCATAACATCAGCAGCAACAACAAACATCTGTTAAGTTCTTACTATGCATGTGTCAGGCACCCAGCTAAGGGAGAAAAAACAGTCCCTGTCCTCTGAGAGCTTACATTCTAATAGGGAAGACAATATACATGGAGGCCACCAGGTGGCCTAGTGGAGAGAATGATGGACTTGAAGTCAGCAAGACTGAGTTCTAATCTTGTCTTAGGTACTTACTAGCTGTGTGATCCTGGTCAAGTTGACTAACCTCTGTTTGCCTGTTTCCTCTTCTGTAAAATGGGGGTAATAATAGTACCTACTTCACAGACCAGTTGTGACAATTATAGTGAGATTATATGAGATTATATATGTACGTATGTATATTATATGTACATATATATAATATACACATACATAATGCTTTATAAACCATAAAGCACTATACAGATATTAGCTATTATTATTTATACAGAAACTGGTACAGAACAAGACAACAAAGAGAGAATGGATGGAAGGTAGCCTTAGACGGAAGGCGGTGCTCCAGAGCTATCGACATCATTAGTGTCCTGTCAAAAGCAAACAAAAACAAAAGAGAAAACCCAGGCATTTTAGGAGGGGCAGTTAAGATGGAGACCTCCAAGCTCCCAAGTGCCTCCATTATTGATTCCCAGGCAAAAGACCCTGACTAAAAGAATGGAGTCCATTGCCCTGGCGAGGAATGAGCTCATTTCCGGGCTGGCTGCTGAGGACATAATGCTGCAATGTAGGTTGGTAGCTGACTAACTTTTCATAAAAGGACCCAGCTGGAGAAGGCCTTCTTAAGCAGACGTATTTTTATCTCTGATTTTGAGACTGGCAGGCCTAATTAGACACCCACTCCAGTTTTCAGTCTAACCCATTATGTTTCCAGTCAAGCATCATCATTAGAGCTAATCGTAGGCAGAGGAGCAGGGACCAAAGACGCCAGTCAGGGCAGAAGGAAAGGTGTTTATTAGGAAGGACAGGAGAATGCATTTTGACAAGGTTAGAACCTTGTCGTGTTTGTTTTTTTGGGTTTTTTTTTTCATTTAATGCAAGCTGGAGGGGGGGGGGGGGGACACAAATTTGCAGGAAAATGGGCTGTCCAAACATTAGCTGGCCAAGCAACACTGAATGGCAAATAAAGAAAATGCAAAGTTTCAAGTACACCCTACAATTAAAAGTTAAAGAAGGGAGATGAGGATGTGTTACCCAAACTCTGCATTGTGGGGGACAGCCAGAGCTGAAAGTTAGAAGAATTCAGAGCGCTGACATATGAAACCAGTATTATCTGCCCTTAATTTAACTGTCAACTGATCACTAAGACCCACAGAGATATTTCCAAAAATTAACAGTTAACGTGATCCAGAAAGCTGAATGTTGTGAGATTTGGGGAGGCCAAAGGGGACCCTGGAGACCATCTAGTCTGGGGGTTCTTATCATTTGTGGTGTGCCCTAGACCCCTTTAGCAGGCTGCTGAACCCTTCTCAGAGCAACGTTTTTAAACATATAAACTAAAATCATCAGATTACAAAAGAAACTAAAGGTTAATAAAGAACAAAGATGCAAATTTTTTCTCATCTAAATTCACAGTCCCTCTGAAACCTGTTCATGGATGGACCGCAAGTCAAGACCTCCTGGTATTATCCAGCCTCCCTCATTTAACAGAGGAGAAAACAGAGCTTCAGAGAGGTTGTTGTAAGAATCAAATGAGGTAATATTTGTAAAAGCACTTAGCACAGTGCATGGCACATAGTAGGCACTGGATAGATACATGTTCATTGCCTTCCCTTCCCCCACCAAAGGTCACGGGTCTCAAGCTTCCAAATCTGCTGCTGCTGCTGCCCACTAAGAGAAAGATGCCCTTCACTCAGGTTTGACACTAAACTCGGAAAGAGCTAAACTTGTAGCACCATCCCATAGGTCACATGGCAAACACGAAGAAGCCTTTTACTGGCACCAGAATCTCTTTTTGCCTTTTCCTTCACAGCAGTAGCCTGTCGTGAGCTACCATACCCTCCCTACAGGAGATCCCAGGCTGACACTCTTAGAGATCCAGGAAAGAAAGGGGGAAAAAAATGTTAAAAGCATCCTTAGTAACTTGCATGTCGTTTGACTAGAAGTGGTTTTCCAAGACAATGCAGAGACATCATTAAGAGAAAGCATTTTAATATGTGCAGATGTGTATTTTTCCATCCCGGCCCCCTTCTCAGCCCCCCTTCCCCCCACACACCAGGTGTTGCATAATGCTATTCTGGAAGGTGCCATAATTAGATAATTGCACATGCAGGGGCTGCCGAGAGGAGATTTCGTGGCAATGGAAAATTTCATGGTTTATCTAAGAGCCTACAATTTTGCCGCTTGTCTTTACTGATGTTTAGGCTTTCTGGCTAGGGAAGAAGGAAGGGGATTCTGAAGCTTTCATTAGCTTGATTAGGGCTCTTGGAGAGCAGTCTATGGTGAGGAGACTACTCTGGTAGAGTGAGCACTGACAGTGCTTTTGTGACCGATTGAAACGCCCTCGCTGTAAAAACCCCTAAGCAAAGACAAAGTCCTGGTGAAGACAGGCTTATTTCAGAGGCTACTCACAATCTCTCCTAGTCACATCCCCAGAACAAGATAGCTCATTAGTATTGAACCCATCTGCCCAGCCACCTCCAATCTCCTGCTACCCAAACTTGGATGACTGCTGTCATTCTCTGCCTACCTGTCTCCCTTCCCCCATCAAGCCACCTCTCTGATCCCATTCCACTCCTGGATGGTCTGGGTCCCTGAGAAATTCCAACTGCTTCTGGCCTGTCTGATTTCCCCCTGACTGTTAGGAGTCTCTACTCTTATCTGTTCATTCACATTTAACTACCAAGAGGGCCCAAACCTCAGACTGGCCCCTTCCAGCACTAAGGGTGTTAGGGCAACAGCCCTAACCATACCAAAGATGGGAGATGTTTTTCTTCAAGGCAGAGATGGTGCTATTTCTTCTCTTCAGCAACCTGTCTCTGAACTTAGAGCCTCACACGGAGTAGGCCCTTGTAATAAACACCTGGTAAGTAAGGATTCTGTGCGTCTAAGAGCAAAGCAAATTCCTCTTCCTTTCTCCATGCGGATGTTTCTGTTTCACATGAAACACATTGAAGATTTTAGGATCCTAGATCCAATGATGGAAGGGACCTCAGAGGCCACCCAGTCAAAACCCTTCATTTCACAAATGGGTAAACTGAGGTCCAGGGAGAAGAAATCACACACACCAAGATCACACAGCTGGCAAATGACAGGATTTGAACCAGAGTCAGCTGACTCCAAAGCCAGTGGCCATTGGAACTGTGAATGAAATTGACCTAGCATGCAACAGCTGCTTAATGAATACTGATTGAGTCTGGAAACATCACCTACGTTCAAGAGTATCAGTAGAAATTGTTGTATAGTTTCTCTACATACCAACAGAATCTCCCTGAGCTTCCCATCTGTCTTATGAGTATTTTACAAAAAGAGAAAATGCAGCACAAATACATTAATAATAGCAGCCTTGCAAAGCATTTTGTTGGCACTTGCTGGGTGAGGGAGGTGGTGTGACTATTATTCTCTCCATTTCAAAGTTGAATAAACTGAGATTCAGAGAGGAGAAAAGACTTGCCCAGGGACACACATAGGTAATAAGTGACAGTGACAAGATTCCAACCTTGATCTCTGAGCTCTGCCCATTATAGCAGACTGCCTCTCAATGTGGGGTCAGTCTCCAGACAAAGCTGGTAACGGAATGCCAGTTCCCAGTGAGTGGTAGTCTATCCACCAGACCATACTGCCACCCAGTGCCCTGGAGAGGTATGGTTTATGTTGTGGGGGAGGGGAGGAACAAGTAGAGTCAAAGGTCACACTGGACATCAAAAGTAGAGATGAGCCAACCCCTCCCCCCAACCCCCCACCCCTAGGCTGTACCTTTACCACTAGAAGACCTCAAACCCACATCAGTTAACCTTGGAGGCTCTCCCATTGTCTTGAGAACATGGGAGGATATGACTTCAGCAAAATAAATAACAACATCCTCAACGCTATTCTTCATTTATCTGCTGAGCTCCCTTTTAATCTTAGGGTCATTCTCTCAGAGGCCTTAGCTGACTCATCTTCCTGTTCTACTTAGCTATCAGGCTACCTGAGAGATGCTTAGTCACCTAAACATGAAGACCAGGGGCTAATCAGATAAACAGATTGACCAGGGTTGCTAAAAGGGCTTGGGACAGCAGGCCTCCTCCCTTTTCAGTGCAGCCTGGAGAGGTGCTGGTCCTCTGATAATGATCAGGATGAAAGGACTTGCTAGGACTTGAAAGGATTTGACTTGTGTGGCTGGTGATGTGACTTTCTATGGGAAGGCACTCTGCTGTGGCTAGAGAGAGCTGGCCTTGGTGTAATGAAGACCCATGTTCCAGTCCTCCTTCTGCCATACGGTGACCCTGTGACGCCAAGTGAAGTCACCACTCTGTGCTTTGGACCCTCTCTGAGATGCAGAACAGGTGCTGACCTGCATCGTTGGAGGGCGTGTCCTCTTGTAGGAGATCCCTATGCTGAGGAATCCAAAGGTCCAGTCTAACAATGCATCCACAGTTCCTCACGACTGACTTAGAGACAAACGTGACTTGTTTGTAAGTTGGAGACTGCCAGTGTTCTGAGTTAACTCGGAGCCCTTTTCTTATAATGAAATATTGTTGAAATGAATACATTGCTTGAAATCACATTCCAAGTCTGCAAGACCTAGAGATGAAACAGAGTTATGCCCAGCCTCTCTGTTGTGAATTAGCAAGAGAAAAGAAGTGCTTTGAATTAAGAGGCAGTGTAGGAGAGCGACAAGAAGTTCCGAATCCTGCCTCAACTCCCCTTTCTCAATCGCTGACATTACTGCCTTAGGATCGAGATGGGAGGTGCAGTGAGGAATCACCAGGCACTGATTCCTTGAGAGACCCTGGGCAGGTTTCCCTTTGGCCATCTCAGCCCCTCAGCCCTTAACAGCAGGTAGGGCAGGCTAGTGGAGGGTTCACTTTAATGGTGCTGCGGGTAGAAAAGTGATCGTTCTCTAAGCTTTATGCCAGAAAAATCAAGTTTGCAACTGACAAGGCTAAAGAGAGAGAGGGTTCAGACACCCTCAAGATTTCCTTAGCCCTGCCTAAGGATCAGCTCCAACCCTTACTGAAACTGAACATAGAAAATCACTGTGTGGCCCATGGCAGAAGGCTGAAGGTCACAGCTGCTACCAGACAGTCAATGCCTGGAGCAGGCTAATCCTCACACAAGCCATTTCCAGAAAGTCTGCATTGGCAAAAGATCTCATATTAAAACTCATCTGGATAGTTCAAAGTTCCTACATAGCAGAGGCTTGGCTTCTAATAAAAACACAGTTATTGAAAAAATTTCCAAAGTGTACCCTATGGTTAAAAGGGCAGTGTGGCATGGTAGATAAAGAGCTCGCCTGAGTCAGGAAGACCTGGGTTCAAGTCTAGCCTCTGACATGTCCTGGCTACCAGCCCTTGGTCTTAGGTGACTGCTTAAGTCTGGAAGTTGCAGAGAAGGTGCCAGCCTGCATTGATGGAGGGAGTTTCCTCATCTGGAAGTCCTCTATACCAATGAATTCATAGGTTCAATCTTTATCCCATACCCCTCTGGTTAAAAGTAGTTAAGGCTTCATGGAGCACTTTTTGGACAGCAACCCTGTCTGCCTTTTACAAGTGGTGAAACAGGCTCAGAAAGAGGGAATGCCAGTTTGAAAGTGTTGGGGAAACATGAGACAGAGGCTGGAGAAATCATACCAGTGTGGCTTCCCCTGAAATCATACCATCTTCTCAAAGTATTTTAGGGCTAGGAGGCACCTTAGAGGTCCTCAGTTCCAACCTCATTTCATAAAAGTCTTTGATCTAGGGTTGAAAAATAGCGACTTTGTGAAACCATGTCCTAAATCTCAACAAAGATGCTTCTCAATTTCCTCCACCCAAGAAAGATGTTTGCATAATAAGGATGATCACAGGTCTCAGCTTTAGTAATGGAGGAGTGCTATGTTCTAGGATCCTAGATCCAACACTGGAAGGGACCTTAGGGGCCATCACATCCAACCCCCTCTTTTTACAGAGAAGGAAACTGAGGCACAGGGAGATTAAGTGATTTGCCCAGGGTCATACTTACTAGCTGTGTCACTTACATGGCAAGTCACTCCATTGCCTAGCCAAAAAAAAAAAAAAGAAGAAGAAGAAGAAGAAGAAAAGAAGTTCAAACCACTTAAATAGCAGTTCTGCAAACTGGTTTATCTTCTGATAAGGTTTAAGTATCAGCCTCCAAGAGATTGTAACACTAGTTACAGAAGATACTGAATCCTGCTCTGTCACTCTGTTAATGTGTGCTACCTTTTATGTTGAGCACTTCTTTTGTGTGTAAGAATAAATGATCTGTCCCCTACCTGATTCATATTGTAAATTTACTAGCTTCCTACTCTCCCATTTTGGAGAAACTCTTGATGTCAGCCATGGGCTAAGTAAGTAAGTTTGTCCTTAAGTAAAGTAAGTAAATTTGTCCCCAGGGCTCCAAGGTGGGAGTTTAACAAGACAAAATAGGGTGGAACAGGGAGCCTTGCCCCCTGTCATTAGAAGCCAGAGTCCCCAAGACTGAAGTGTATGTATTTCAATACAATCCAAATTGTATTCCTAGGTACAGAACAGGGAGTGTGGTCAATACCTCAACCCCTGTGGACCCAATAGCAGTTACTCAATGTGAGATTTTAAAGCCCAGCAGCCTTCCCCTGGGACCCCACATAGTACTTGGTTTTGAGCCACTCTCATATATTTTTCATGGAATATTGTATATTACAGATATATTTTGGCATCTTAGCTACAGACTAGATTGTAAGTCCCTTGAGGGAAAGGGTCCCATCTGATCTAAACTTCATATCCCCAGCACCTAGTATACTAAGTTCTACATACAGTAGCTGCTCACAACATTTTTGTTGGTTTGGAATCACATTGGATTCATTAGCACCTAAGGATGAAGCAATGCTACAAGGAATTTATCAAAATTTTCTAAGGAAAAATTGGAGTTCAAGGTGTTTTAACGAACATCCATCTTGATCACTATTATTTAAATTGTTGGTGGTGGTGTGTGTGTGTTCAGTTGTTTCAGTCATGTCCAATTCTCTGTGACCCCATTTGAGGTTTTCTTGGCAGAGATACTGGAGTGGTTTGCCATTTCCTTCTCCAGCTCATTTTACAGATGAGGAAACTGAGGTGACTTGCCCAGGGTCACACAGCTAGTCAGTATCTGAGGCCAGATTTGAACTCAGGAAGATGAGTCTTCATGACCCAGCACTCTAGCCACTGCAGCACCCCCTAGCTGCCCATTATTTAAACAGATCATAATTAGTGAGTGACAGGGTCAGAAGTTCCTGACTCTTACCCGAAATGTGGCATTATACACCCTTCAGTAGGAGAGGGCTGAAATATGGGCTGTTCAAAAAGCAAGTTTATAGACCCAAATCTGCCAATAACTAGCTGAGTAACCCTGGGCAAAGAGGTATTTGGAATTATGAGGCAGTGTGGTACAGTGGGGAAAAACATACTGGATTGGGAATCAACAGGCCTTGGATTCAAATCCTAAGTAGAAGAACTGCTACCACTATGACCTGGCTCCTCAGTCCCCCTCACTGGGCCTCACTTTCCTCCTTGACCAAATGAGGTCAAAGCCTGGCAAACTTGAACATTTCATAATAAACCACACTGTGCTGTGGACCATGGAAATAGCTCAATTCTCTCCCAAGCACTGCTCTGCCACCTGCAGCCTCAGTGTGGCAGCTCTTCATGGCTCAGGCAGAGGGTGAACACTGGCAGCAGTGGGAGGAACAGGGCCCAGAGAGATCAGGGAGCAGAACAGTCATGCAATCTCCTGCCTCAGAGCTGGAAGGGGTCTTAGGGAGAATGCAGCCTTTTACTTTATAGCTATTAAGAAAGAAGGCTCTTTGGCAGTTAAAATTTTACAGACTGCTAGCAATTCGCCAACCACAGACTGACAGCTGGGAAACACCGGGGGGGGGGGGGGGGGGGGCGGGGTTTAAAGGCGTGTTGCCTGGGATTCTGAAAACCAGAGTTTGAGGCCAGGCTCAGCCACTAACCGCCATATGTTGCCATGGGCAAGTCATCTGGCCACCCTGAGCCTCAGTTTCCTCTTTTGTAAAAGGAGGATAGGAGTGGGATGCTCACACTTTCTCCCTTGCTCATGGGGTATTTTTGTGAGAAATAAATTTTGTAAACCGCAACGTACTATGGAATTGGGGCCTCTTAGTATGAACACAAAGGACTCATCATGTCATGCCCAGTGGATCCACGGAACGCTAGGGTTGGAAGAGATCTTGGAGTGCCTCGAATCCTTTTCTATATCATGGACCCCTTGGGAGGTCTGGTGAATCTCATGGATCCTTTCTCAGGATAAAGGTTTTGAATGCATAAAATAAAATACATAAGAGCACAAAGAAAACCAATGATATTGAAAATCAGTTATCAAAACCAATTTTTTAAGTTCCTGTAAGTGATGAACAGCAGGTTACAAACCCCTGGTTGTCCAATTTCCTCATTTCACAGAGGAGGAAATTAAGGCCAATGAGGAGAAGATGCCCAAAGAGGTCACTCGGCTCTTTAAGTCTGCCCAGATTCCATTCCAGAGTTTTGTCACGCATGCCAATGCGTGGGCCATCAACTCATCACTTTACTTTTTGAATAACCCCAAGTGGGGCAGTGGAGGACAGAACCTTGGGCTCAGCAGCCCTCACTTCTACAACAGCCTACCAGTCTGTGGAAAGAACACTGTGAGCACAGGACAGTAGAGACAAGGACAAAGAATTGGAGGGGCAGTCAGGTGCTCTCGGTTCATATTCCAGCTCTGCTGCTTACTACCAGTGTGACCCTGGGCAAGAGACCTGTTTCCTCCTCTGTAAAAGGAGGGTGTTGGACTAGGTGACATCTAAGATCTGTTCCAGCTCTGGACCTATGAGCTTATGAAATCTTAGATCTGCTACTTAATTCTAAGACAGCATCAAGAATGATGAGAGCTGAGTTGAAACCCCACCTCCAACATTATTTGTTATGTGATCTTGGGTAAGTCACTGGACCTCACTGGTAAAATAGGGACAATAATACCTGTAGTACCTGCCTCTTAGGGGCAGCTAGGTGGCACAGTGGCTAGAATAAATGATGACTACAGAAAAGTAATAAAGTTTAGGGAAAGGTAAGAACACAGTAGTTGGTTGGAGTTAACTAAGGTGTTTTAAAATCCTTTAGCTTTTTTTGGAAGCATCTGGTGGTGCGAGAGGATGCGGAGCACTGAGCCAGGAGTGAGGAAGACATGAGTTCAAATCCAGCCTCAGACACTTACTAGCTGTGTGACCCTATCCAAGTCACTTCTCCCCTGTCTACCTCAGTTTCCTCAATTGTAAAATAAGGATAATAACAGCACCCACCTTGTCAGGTTATTGTGAGAATCAAATGAGATAATATTTGTAAAGTGCTTAGGACAGTGCCTGGCACATAGTAGGTGCTATATAAATACTTTTCCCCTTTCCCCCTCATTAAGCATCTACCATATTTCAGGCACTGTGCTGAGAGCTTTTTACTTCTTAAAAAATATTATTTCATTTGATCCTCACAACAACCCTGAGAGGTAGGTGCTATTATTATCCCCCTTTTTACAGTTGAGGAAACTGAGCCAGATGTAAAGTAACTTGCCCAGGGTCACATAGCAAGGAAGTATCTGAGGCCACAGTTGAACTCAGATCTTCCCAACTGCAGGCCCAGAGCTCTACCCACTGAACCACCTGGCTGTTTCTCGAGGGCCCCGCCCCATGCCCCATCCATTGCAGCACCACCTAGCTGCTCCTAAAACTTTTGGTACCTTTTGACAGTTTGCGCATAACTGAACCCGCTGCTTCCATAGTTTCTCAATTCTTTGTTTAGAGTCATTTTTTTACAGGTATTTGGAGGGGTTTGGGGGCGCGCTCAAAAAAGCCACTGTTTTTACTCTGCCAGCTTGGCTCCTCCCTGCTTTCTCAATTCTTATTTTTTTCATTTTTTGTTTCTGTTTGACTGATTCTTGCTCTGTCATAGAGTCATTAGTTTCCATTTGTCCAATTCTAGTTTTTAACAGATTGTTTTCTTCTGTTAGTTTTTGTACTTCCTTCTCCAATTGGCCAATTGTATTTTTAAGGGATTTGTTTTCTTCAGTGTACTTTTTTTCCAATTGGCCAATTGTATTTTTTAAGACTTTCTACCTCTCTCATTAGACTTTTAAAATCCTTCTTGAGCTCTTCTAAGAAGGCTTTTTGGGCTTCAGACCAGTTCATATTCCCTTTTGATGTTGCAGATGTGGGTTTGTTGACAATGTTGTCCTCTTCAGAATTTCTGTCTTGATCTTCACTCTTCTCATAATATGAATCTATGGTACGTTTCTTTTTACTCATGGTGTTTCTTTATTCCCTGGCCTTTAAAGAGATTGAGCTCTCCTGCTGGGGAACAGAGGGCACTGACCCAAGCTTCTTGTGTTGGGAGCCTAGGTCTTGGTCACTGGCTTTGTGTGCTGGGGCCTCTTATGTTGGCAATTGGAGGCTGTAGGGTTCTGGCAGCTTACCTCGTGTTGGGCTGGAATCAGCAAGGCTGGAACTTTCAGGCAATTCTAGGTTGCCTGCTTTTCCTTTCCTTTAGCTTTCTTCAGCTCCTTTTAGATGGGTGCTGCAGGGTGTTTATCTGCCTGGGGCCCCTTGCAGTGCTGCCTCCCTCATTTCCTTTGTGGTAGAGTGCTGAGGTACCTGGTGGTTTTCTGAGCTGGTTTCCACCAGTTTCCCTGCCCTCACTGAGGTACTAGGATGCCAGATGTTGGTGTTTGCCTGCTCTACCACCTGGGCTTCAGGATCTCCTCCTGGTTGACAGTTGGAGGCTGTAGGGTTTTGACAGCTTACCTGGTGTTGGGTTGGAATCAGCAAGCTGGGACTTTAGGAAGACTCTAGGTTGCTTTCTTGAGCTCCTTTCAGATGAATGCTGCAGGGTGCTTATCCACCTGGGGCCCTTTGTAGTCCAGCTGGGAGACCCATTTGCTGGACTGCTGCACTGCTGTTCCCCATCTTTCTTCTAGTTCAGGTGTTCCGGGTTTTTTTTCTGGGGTGATATTTTCTGGGTTTTCAGAGGTTGATAGGGGAGGGTGAGAGTGACTACCTTTTTACTCCGCCATCTTGGCTCCCAGAAGCAGAAGTCACTTTCTCAATTCTTTCACCTAATTTGACATAAATTCAAAAGCAGTATTAGTTTCCAGCTGCCAGTTCCTCTCATCCTATCATAAAACACAGGAAAATACTGAAATGCATTAAAAGGATGCTTGTAGTTTGATGAATCACTTTAAGTTAGTGGTAAGTTCTGAATGTCTTAAGCTGATCCTTTACTTCTAATGATACCACTCCAGAAAAATTCTAGGGTCGGCCATTTTTTAATGTATTATGATGCCTCTGGTGTACAGCAAGGGACCATTTTCTAGGCTTCAAGCAGGAGATGTCTAACCCCTCAAACAGTCAGCTTTTGCTTTCTTCCTGAGGAAACTTGTCACAACTGGTGACAAGGAGAGTACCCTCAGGCTCAGCCGGGAGATGCCTGTCTGAAGCATCTGATTGGGGCCTTCTCCCTATGTTTTCTTTCACTGTTGTTAAAATTCCACACTCTGACTCAAATGAAAGATTCTGTCATTTCAAATCTGAAACACAAATAAGAGAAAATTCCTATTGCTCATTACCCAAAGTAAAAAGAACATTTCCAAGATGATGATCACAAAAAACCCAAGCATAGATCACAGTGATAAGGTGTCCAAATGCAGTCAGAAAGGGCGAAAAATGAACATCACACTGAATCAGAGTCTTTGCTTATGTCAAGAGTATTAGAGGAGGAGACTAATTTTATTTTGGTTTTGCTTTTAGTCTTTAAAAATTTATACAGACAGGATCACATTTTCATGAACTCAGGGGGACATCAAAATTGTTGTTTTACCAAAACACAGTTAAAATGAGGCAAAGGACCTTTCTTCATGCAAACTCTGGCTTAGAGGATTACATGTAAGTTTGAAGTCTGAGCCTTATCACTTATTTGCTATAGGGGCAAATTGAGATCTCTCTCCCTACATACTCTAAACTAGAAGGAAACAAAAACATAGTCAATTGTGGATTGTTGTTCAATCGGTTTTCAGTGGTGTCCAACTTTCCGTGACTCCATTTGGGGTTTCCTTGGCAAAGATCCTGGAATGATTTGCTATTTCTTTCACCAGCTCATTTTGCAGATGACGAAACTGAGGCAAACAGGGTGAAGTGACTAGCTCAGGGTCACACAGCTAGTAAGTGTCTGAGGCCAGATTTGAACTCAGGAAGAGGAGTCTTCCTGACTGCAGGCCCCAGTGCTCTATCTGCTGCAGCACCACCTAGCTGCCCATAGAGGCATACCTTTCTCTAAAAGTTGTTTCCAAATTTGAAGAGACAATCACCTTTATAAATGCTAACTAGTACAGATGACAAGAGTAATTTTGTCACCACTAGGGAGGCAAGGTATGAGCCAGAAGCCAGTAGCTCTAGTTTGATGAGGCAAATGTTTTGTTATCCAGCCTTAGGCTGATCTTCCTGAGTGAAGAAGGATGACAATATGATTCTTTTTCGTTTGTACAATAAAAACCATTCTTGATCTACTCCAAGATATTTATGTGGTGGATAATGAAATGACCACATGTGCTTTTCTCATTCATACACACTGGAATTCTTTTCCTCCTTTAGTTCATATTCATCTGTATGCTGGTTCACCTCCTTGCATACATTTCCCTGATTGCCCCAATGCAGGTGTGCTAGGTAAGCTGTGGGGATGAATACCTCATTTGTACATAAAGAAGCCAGGGAAGAAGCCAGCTATAATTTCTTTTTTTCCCCTGGGTAGTTTATGTAACTACACCAGAAAGAAAGGGAAAATAGAATGTATGATGCAATTCATGAACCAAACCCAGTAGGCAGACTTCAATTAGAGGAATAAATGGTAATAAAATCCAATTTGATCAGCTGAAATGGAAATGTTCTTTGAATAATGATAAACTAAATTACATTAACGTCATTTCCCCAAAGCTTTTATTCACAGTGAACACTATTTTATGTTAACAAGTTTAAATGTATAAAGAAGAAACTTTCATACTATCTTGTAAACTCATGAATCATAGCATTATCAGTCAAATTTAGGTGACTTCCTGGAATTTATGTATCAAACCAACTCGTTTGGATTTCTGCATTGCATCCCTGTTGTTGTGTTTAACAAAGAAATCCTACTTATATGAATGAATCATCCAGGAAGGGTTAGTGGAAGAAGAGATGGGTAATGTTGGTTGGTGACTCCCTGCTGAGGGTACAGAGACCATTTATCAATGTGACAATGACAATGCAGAGATCCGCAGTCTTCTTGGAGCATATATTCAGGATGCAATGGAAAACCTCTCCAGATTTGTCATACCTGATCCCTGCTATCCACTTTTGACGACTGATATTGCATAAGTGAGATTGTCATAAAGAATCTAGGAAGCATTACTAAAGATAAGGAAGTCCTGGGTAGGACACTGAAGACCTGAGGAGTACAGATAATATTTTCATCACTGTTGCTAATAAAAGATGTCAGAAGATAAAAGGAAGTGAATCATTGGCTAGGGAGATGGTATCTGGGAACAGGATTTGGGTTTCTTGAGAACAGTTTAAACTATAAAAATGTGCACCTAACAAGGGTTGGTAAAAATGCATTTGACTAGAGTCTTGGAATCCAAAGGGCTTTTAACTGAAAAGAAAGGAAGAAGAAAACAACCCACTATGTACAGTCACCACACTAGAGACCACAGAAAGTAGCTACAGGGTGAGAAGAAGCTTACCAAGAGAGATCCCTAGAAATTCACAGGACATAAAATCCAAGAAAGGAGCCTGAAATAAAACCCTTGGCCCCAGCTGTCTGTATACAAATGAGCAACATACAGGTGACTAGTAAACTAGAGACACCAAAGCAAAGGGGGATTATTGGTGCCATTGAGACTTCATAGGGTGGGCCCCATAACTGGAATGTGACTCTGGAAATATACATCTTATTTATAAGGAACTGCATAGGTAAATCTGTGGATCTAGGATGGGTAGGTAACATTATACATTAAGAAGCTATTTTATATAGGAGGAAACATGGGGACAAATGGTGGGAAGCATGGTAGAGAATACCTGGGTGAAGATCAAAAGAGAAAGAGAGGCAGTGATTTTAACAGACATCTCATTGCTGTTTGGCAATCCTTTTTTTTTCTGGTCTTTTAAATTCTGTTCTGTGATTGACTGTCTCTCATATTCTCAGCAATAGCTGTTTCAAACTTTATCTTCTCTCCTCGGATCTCGCCATCATCCCGTCCTCATCTCAGGAGAGTACTTTGCATCCTCCCTTTACTGAGAAAATTTAGGCCAGTTGCTATGAGCATCTTTTCTCCCCTATTCAGAGCCCCAATATGTCATCCCCTACTCTCTGCTTTGTTCTAATCTTGGAGGATGAGGTGGCCCTTTTCTGTGCTACAACCACAAATCAAGGTCCTCTGCTGGGGTTCTTGATCCCATCCTCTCCTGTCTCCCCCAGGAGCTTGTCCCCTTAGTTATTCCTTCTTTGATCTTAAATTGCTGGTTCCTTCCCAAGTGCCTATAAGACTCTGCCATCCCTTCCACTTTTAGTCCTGTGTCTAGTTTCTCTTTTCCAGCAAGCTACCTGGAAAAGGCCAACTATGTTTGTTGCTTCTATTTCCTCACCTCTCACTCACTCCTTAACCCCTTGCAGTTTGGTTTCTGGTTTTGCCAATCAACTGAAACTACTGTCTCCAAGGTTACCAACAATCTCTTCATTGCTAAATCTAGTGGCCTTTTCTGAGGACAAATCTTTGTGACCTCTCAGCAGCTTTCAGTCATGTTAACTACTCTCTCTTGCCTCCTTAGCTCTGCTAGCACTGCTTTCTCTTGGTTCCTCTTTCAATTGTCCAACTCCTCCTCATGCTCCTTCGGCAGATCATCACCCATGGGCCTTCCTCCACCTGCCAGTGATGCTGAGCCATCTGCCCTTTTCTCTCTATATTCTCAATGATCTCCTCAATTCTCATAAGTTCCATTATCAGCTCTACTTATATGATTCCCAAATCTATGTATCCAACTCTAATCTCCCACTTAACCCCAGTTTAGAATCATTAAGATGGCCCATGGGAAGCTCAAGCTCCAAATGCCCCAAACAAAAGGCCTCACCATCTCCTCTGAAGCCATCCATCCTCAAAGCTTCCCTGTTGGTTCCAGGGACACCACCAGCCCTCTAGTAGGCCAGGTTCTTACCTCTGAAGTCATCTTTAACACTTCCCTCTTTCAGCCTCATAGCCAGTCAATTTCCAAGCCTTGTTTATCAATTTGACCTGTGCAACAACTCCTTCTTATATTCCGTTTCTCTATCACCTAGCTGCCACTCTGTTCAGGCCCTCATTCCCTCTCACCTGGTTGACTGCAATAGCATCATGGTTGGTCTCCCTGCTTTCAATCTGTCTTCCATTTAGCTGACCAAATTGGAGGTGTCAAACACACTCCCCAGTGCAGCCCAAACCAGATTCACATGTAACTGGGAAATATTCAATAAAAAATACAATGGAACATAGGTAATGTTAATATGTGGTTTTCTAGGTCACGATATAGCCTGCGGGGATCCTTCTGTAAAGTTTAGTTGCCCTGTTTCTATTTGCATTTGACACCACTGGTCAAAAAATTCTTCTTAAAGCACCAATCCTACCATGTCGTTCCCCTCCTGAAAAACCTCCAGGGGCTTCTCTTTGTCTTTAGGATAAAATACAAATTATTCTAGTATCAAAAACCCTTTCGCAGTCCAGCTCCTAGGCAGCTTGGCATAGTGGAAAGAATGATGAACATGGAGTCAGGAAGGCCTAAGTTTCAATCCTGCCTCACTTACTTAGTAACTGTGGGAAAGTCACTTAACCTCTCTTAGCCTCAGTTTTATCACCTGTAAAATGGGGATAATAATAATGCCTAATTCACAGGGTTGTTGTGATGCTCAAATAATACATGCAAAGTGAGTTACAAACCTTAAGGTGCTACACAAATGTTAGTTATTATTATTATTACCTTTCCAGACATATTTAACATTACTCCCCTTCATATACTATATGTTCTAACCAAACCAGTCCACTGGCTGCTCCCCAACTTGATATTCTGGCTCCCACCACTGTGCCTTTACACAGGCTATCTTCCATGCTTGGAATGCACTCCCTTCAATGCCACCTCTTAGAACATTTTGCTTCCTTCTAGGCTTATGTTAGATGTCATCTCCTCTCTGGAGTCTTCCTTTATTCCCCTAGTTATTAATGCTCTCTTCCTCTCCTCAAGTTACCCTGTGTTTCCTTAACTCTTCACATGTTATATCCATCAGTAGAATAAGAGCACCTCGAGGACAGAGACTATCTTTTGCTTTTGACTTTGTCCCCAGACAAGGCTACTCCAAGTCCAAGGTATTCAAAACCATAGCTCACAAGCCCCTATAGATATGCTTACTTTTTTATCATTCAGCTGGAGAATACAATTGGTTTCACGGGAAAGGCATTTAGTGAAATAATATAGTCATAAAGTAACAATAAAACATTTCCCCTATAAACTTGGGGCACACTAACCCCCAAAACACATACATCATCAGTGGAAAGAGAAGACACACATAGGGAACATGTGTGTCCAGGGCACATGTGTGGACAGACATAAACATAGGGAAACACATGTGAGAGGTTTGAACATTACCCTTCCAAGTAGCGTGCTAACAACTTGCATTTGGAGGAAAAAAGCAGAGAAAGAAACTTGGTTCAGCGGTAGCAGGAACCCACCAACATATTTCGAATTTCTAATGTCTTTCATTATTTTAGATAATACGTAGGTGCTTTGGGGATGAATGGCCCGTGTCGTCAAATTGCCAGGAGAAATTTTACATACGCTATTACATGACAAAAAGGCATTTCCCAGTTGAAGTACAAATGAAATGCCTAGAAGGGCTTCTTTTATTATTATTATTATTATTAATCATGTTCAACAATACTTAATTGAATTTTAAAAAGACAATTTGATGACAATGAATATTGAAAAGAAGAGTGAAATAGGCACATTCCTCTTCTCCCAATGACAGAATAACTCTTAACTCCATCCTCCTTGAATGTCCCACGGGGAAAGGATAAAAGTCAGAATCCATCTAAACCGCCATAGCCTGAGAAGGCTGGTTTTTAAAAATGTATATATAATGTAATTTGGCAATTTGGGATTCATAGCCAATTAGTTTCTCCTAGTGACTTAGGAGCTGTTCTTAGGACAACTATTTTCTCAATAATCATGCTAAGCACATCCATACTGCCATTTGGTCCTTGGCTCAGGGGAGGGAGAACAGGGAGGAAAGGAGGAAGCAAGAGGCCTCTTGACTTAGTGGCTAGAAACCCTATCTTGGAACTAGGAAAACCTGGGTTCAAGTCTCCCCATTGACACATCCTTGCTGTTTGAGACCCCAGGCAAGTCATTTAACTATTCAGGGCAACTCACTTAAGACCAGAAGGTACGGGAAAAGGTGCTGACCTGTGTTGTAAGAAGGAGTTTCCACATCCTTGGATTTCCCTATCTCAATGAAATCCCAGGGCCACTCCCTAGCCATGTTCCCTTTGGGGGGAACTTGCCCAATAAGTCTCTGACCTCAGGGAAGGCCGAGCTCTAGGCCAAGTCTTAGCTCTGTTATCTATTAGCTGTGTGACAAGTTACTCCCTGACCCTCAGTTTCTTCATTTGTAATATGAGGAGAATAATGATTTGCTCTGCCCATCTCAGAGGGTTGTTGTAAGAAAAGCAAGATCTCAAAGTTCTAAGCAAATGGAAGTTTCCTACCTTGCAATTAGACAATAAACGGGAAAATAATTCTAATTAATAAATCAATAAGTATTTATCAAGCAACTAGGGAGAAAAGAGAAAATGAAAACAATTCCTGTCCTCGGGGAGCTCATGATTTAACAAGGGAGACAACATTATTACCTACGTGATCTTGGACAAGTGATTTGTAAAATGAGGGGGTTGAGCTATACGGCTTTTCTGTGTTTCAGTTCCTCATGTGTAAAATAAGCAGCTTCATCCAATGATCTCTGAGGTTCCTTCTATCTCTACATTTATGTTCCTGTGTGTGACCTTGGGCAAGTCCCTTTCCCTTCCTGTCCTCAGTTTCCCACTTTGTAAAATGACGGGGTTGGCCTAAATGGCCTCCAGGGTTCCTTCTGGCTCTACAGGGATGATCCTCTGTACAAGTATATGGGGCTTAAAGAAGGAAGGTGCCAGTAGTTGATATCTTGAACCCAAGCATAATATCTATTGTATTTCATCTTATTAGATTCTGAAGATTTTTTTTTGTGAGAACTACAACATAATTATTAAGTATTTTCAAGGAAGAAAATGTTAACCACAAGTTAGCACTAAAAAGATTGTGAATACAATTTGGAATTTCAAGAGCTGAATTCTTAAATACCCCAATTTGTAAGTCATATTACTTTTAGATGATAAAATATTTTTTTAAAAAACCATTTATTTATATATTATAACACCTAAACTCATCATGTACAGTTTTATCAAGTTACAATGAAATAATAATTTACATGTTATAACAGAATTTACACTATTTGAAAAATTCTTATACTGAAATGTTCCGGATGTTTTCACCAAGTAGTCCGCATTGCTCGTGAGCAAGTCTTTCAAGATATTTTGAAATCTTGACTCTGCCATTCTGTGACAATTATCCCTTCAAAGCTTGGTGCCATTTGCAAGTTTGATGAGGATGCCACCTTTATCTGTATCCAAGTTTCTGATAAAATGGCAGAAGATCAAGCATGGATCCCTGGGGCTTTCCACTGGAGACCCTCTTTCCAAGGAGACATTGAACCATTAATGACTACTCTTAGCACTAATTAGGAGTTCTGGTTTCATATATAGCAGGAATGTCATTGATACGATTCTCCAGGAGAATATTGATTTATTGGTCACTGGTTAATGATCAAACATTTAGAGCGCCAACTGTTAGATCAAAGTTAATTGGTTGTCCAAAACCTCTAATTCTTAGCATCCTCTGGCTGCCACTGTGACTGCAGAGAGGCTGTGTAGGACTGAAGGACATTTTGCAGTTTTCTTTGTTTCATGGGTTTCCATAGTGAATTAGATAGACAGATTGAATGGTCAATTGATAGAGCATTTATTAAGCACTTGCTGCATGCCGAGCACTGAGCTTGGTACTGGGGAGATAAACAAAAGCAGAAAAAAGACATCCCTGCCCTCAAAGAGCTTACATTCTAATGGGATAACACAATACTTCTAGGGGAGCTCAAATAGGGGAAGAAGTGAGGGGGAAAGTACTCACACAGGGCAAGGTGCCGTCAAGGCAGTAATTAGTTACTTAGTGGCCAGCCTACTGGAGATGGGCCCCCCTCTCTCTGTGGATTAGCTATGCTGACCCTTGGACTACAGTCACCGTACTATGGTTGGCACAGTGCTGGGCACTGTATTTGGAAGTCTTTTCAACACGGTAAGACTCATCAGTGCTTGTACTCCAGTGGCATGGCCTTCAAGAACCTATGGTTACCTCTATGCTATGACAAAGACATTTGTAAAGTTTAATTGAGGAAGCATGGTGTAGGGGAAAGGACCATGGCCTTGGGTTCAAAAGTCAATAAATTAATGAAAAAATATTTATTAAGTGCTCACCATGTGTCAAGCATTGTGCTAAGTACTGGGTATCCAAACAGACCATGTGCTCAAGGACCTCCCATTCTAACTGGAGGGGACTCCACTTACAAAGGAGTTCAGGTGCAGAGCAGATTGAAAGGCCGAGAAGTCCTCAGGGTACCACAGTAGGGCTGATGGCAAGGCGCAAGGATCCTTCCATTGCATCAGTGGGTCATGTGACGATGCCTAGGAGACTGGAAGGTATAGAGGCAAGGCAAGATGGTAAGGAAGGAATAGAACTGATGACTCCCATTTCATCCAAAAGCACCTGGATGAGCGACCTTGAAGAAGACACTTAACCTCTCTGTGCTTCCAGTTTCCTCATCTGGGTTGTGGTGAGGATCAAACAAGTTAGTATGTATAATACACTTTGCAGATATTAAAGTGTTATATAAATGTTAACTATTAAAAATGTTTTTAATTTGAAAAAAAAAAAGGTCTGAGAGTTCTGGGCCAGGGGAGAAGGGCAAAAGGAAGGCAAGGGGGTGGGGCACCCCTAATGCCATTGTCTCTTCCCCCAACTTCACTGGCCTGGATAGATCCAGTATCTGGATTTGAGACGCAGCTCTACTACTGGCAGGCTGTGTGATTGTGGGCCAGTCAATTAACTCTTCTATTCTTCAGGTTCCCCATTTGTCAACTGCAGATAATAACCATTGGCACAAGCGTAAGTAGAATCCAAGGTAGAAAACTTTAGTGGCTCCCTTTGTCTCTTGGAGAAAGTACAAATGCCTTAGCCAGGCATTTAAGGGCCTATCCCACAGGGTTATTTGTGAGGGGCTGGAAAATGCATGGTTCCAATCAGAATCTCAGGTAAACAAGTCTGCAGGTTAAATCTTAGGATTTGGAGCACAAAGAAAGCGCCTCTATCCACCTATAATTAGAAATGACTCTAATAATGGGTTCAGTTCTTTTGAGTGGTGAATAACAATGTCACATGTGGTGTAGAGAGATGGGAGGATTAGGGAAACTGAGAATCCAGAAAGAGTCATGCTTTTCCTAGAAATCAGTTTGGGAAGCAATACAAGATAATGAAACACATTTATGCCAACACTAGTTTGGTGCTTTATTTTCAGTTTGGCTTCAAGAAATAGCTGATTAGGGCCTAGCTGGCTTGAAGCCATAGCAAATCACAGGATCATGATTCTAGAGCCCAGAGGGACCAAATAATCATGACTCTAGAGCAGGAAGGCACTTCAGAGGCCACTGAGTCCAAGTGCCTTCATTTTACAGAGGAGGAAAATGAGGCCCAGGGAGGGGAAATGACTTGCCCAAGGTCATACATAGGATTCTACATTTAGAGCTGAAAGGGACCTCAGAGGCTACTGAGTCCAACCTCTCATTTTAAGAGATAAGGAGGGGCATCTAGGTGGCACAGTGGATAGAGCACCAGCCCTGGATTCAGGAGGACCTGAGTTCAAATCCAGCCTCGGACACATAACACTTACTAGCTGTGTGACCCTGGGCAAGTCACTTAACCTCTTTGCCTAACCAAAAGAGAAAGAGGGGGAGAGAGAGAGAGAGAGAGAGAGAGAGAGAGAGAGAGAGAGAGAGAGATAACGAAAATGGAGGTCTGAGGAAATGAAATGAAATGAGTTGCCCAAGGTCACAAAATTAATCTCAGTTCAATCAACAAACATTTACTATTTGCAAGACACTCTTCTAGGTGCTGAGAATATAATGCAAAAACCAATGTAATTCTTGCCCTCAAGGAGTTTATAATCTAATAGGGAGATTCAACATGGATACAAGCAAACATAATATAGATTCTCCAGTGACTCCCTACTGCCTCTGGGATAAAACACAAAATGGCTAAGCCTGATCAAATGAGATGGCACATGTCAAGTGCTTTGTAAATGCTATAGAAATGCTAGCCATTGTCATTATTAATTGAATTAATTAAAAATTATCAAAAATAAATCAATAAATAGAAGCCTCCCATCTGGCTCCAATCCACCTTATTTCCCATCACATGCATATCTCCACACACTTTCTGTTGCAGTCAAATTGGGATTCCTGCAGAATGTTCTCGAATCTCTGCCTGCCTGGAGTTCTCCCAGCTCCACAGGTACCCTCAGGCTATTGCCTTTGCTTGGACTCCAGGTGGCCTAGTGCCTACAGCCTGGACCTGCAGTCAGGAAGACCTGAGTTTGAATCTTGCCTCAGATACTTAGTAGCTCTATGACCCCTGGCAAGTTACTTAACCTCTCTCTGCGTCAGTTTCTTCAACTGTAAAATCAAGATAATAATAGCCTCTACATCATAGAGTTGTTGGAAGACTCCAATGAGATCATGTGCAGACCCTAAAGCACTAAAAGATGTTAGCTCTTTTGTTCTTTTTATCTCTAGCTATTGAACTCCTTCTCTTATTTCAAGGTTCAGCTTAGGGGTCCCCTCTTCCATGGAGCCTTCCCTGATCCCCCCAGATGAGAATATTTGTCCAAATTGTCCTAGAGCACTCTGTGTGGCCCCTTCCTTTAATCCTGCCACAGTCTGTCTTCTTACACTTCTTTTTCACATGTGCCTGATCTTGCTCATTACAGTAGAAGTTCCTTGAGGTCAGACACTGTGTCCTACTTCATCTTCATATCCACAGCTCTGGGCACGGTGCCTTGCACATAATAGGGGCAAGGATAGGCTTTGGGCCTGCATTTTCATTGGTGCAAGAAAGTCCCAGGTGAGGAAACTCCTTCTACCCATGCAGGTTGTCACCTCACATGCAACTTAGAGCCTTAGAGAGTTGCTTCAGTGCTTCTTAAACTGTGGGTCTCCATCCCATGGGTCACATCCCACAGTTTAATAAGTGCTAAAGGGGTCAGGAGTGGAGAAGCCCTGGCTTAGAACATTGAGAGCTTAGTGTATGTCACAGAGGGGATTTGAACCAGCTCTCTATCCCTGAAGCTAACAGACCCTGGATAAATGTGCATTCAATAGAACTGAATAGAAAGAGCTAAAGGCAAAGGAGAAGGCCAGTTGTGAGCCAAATGAAGCCAGCATTACAGAGCCTCTCTCAAGGCATTCACTCCAGAGGCAGTATTGACTGTGAAACTAACTCAGAAAGTCAGATCTCTGATACTGACCAACATGGCAGTGGGCACGGTTTGGACAGGGTTGCTAAGAAGGGAAAGTCACCTACCATCAATCAACTGATCAATCAATATTTATTAAATGCCTACTATGTGCCAGCCACTAGGGCTCTTATAAAGTTTGGATTGTGCTCCCACTTAGGAAAATCTTGGGAACATTAGGATCTGGCTCCTGTCTCTCACCAAAAAAAAAAAATCTCTGGCTCATCCCCCCCACCTGCAACTAAGGAAACTCTGGAGCCCTTAGTATCATTCTCATCTTGCTCTCCTCCAAAAGGCCCTCAGATCCCTGCAAGCTTTCAGATGAACAAGACATTGAATATAAGACAGGTTTTATTTAACCTGACAAACACATTGAATGGGCTTATATCTGAGACCATCGCTGGTTAAGAAAGTTTTTCCTTCCCCATGGACCTATAGATTCCTTCCTATTTATAGTGCTACTCTGTGTGGCCTAGGGTTTCTAGGGAGGTCAATCAACTCTAACATCCATTTGAGCCCCACCTTCTCTGTGGGGAAAGTTCTCAGGGTCACTAGTGAGTAGAACTTCCCCCAGACCTGCACAGTCCACATGACTCACAGTACCAGCGAAGGACAAAGTCTAAGTTTGCTCCTCCATATCATAGCTTGGTGCTTCACTATTCTTTGGTGCAATTCACCTTTCTTGTCTTTCTCATTAAGACTTTTCTTCTTTTACCTCTTTCTCTCAATGGGGCTTTGTCTCTTCAGGGGTAGGGAAGGGGTCAGTTTACTTAGATGCAGTAGGCTGTAAGTCTTTTTCTCTTCATCTAACACTGCCTCCAGGTCCATGTGGTAGGCTGATTCACTATCTGAGTCATGGTCACCATTTCAGCACCTGAGAGTGCATGATTCCAGATTTTTGTGAAACTCAGTATCTCCATCTTTTGTACTTAAGATCTGCTTGTTCCCTTATTTTCATAAGCAGATATCTATTTACACATGCCCTCTGTAAATGAGGAGGGAAAGGATTACCCAAGCAAGGGAGGAAGGACTTACCATTTCAATAGTAATACAGTACTTGAGTTTTGCATTATTGTCATGATAGGATTTTCTTAAGAATCTGAGCATGACACATACTTTCCTTTTTTAAATTTTCTATTAATTTATTTTGATTTATCAACAATCATTTCCATCAGCTTTTGAGTTTAAAATTTTTCTCCCCCTCCCTCCCCAAGATGGCATGCAATCTGATATAGGCTCTACATATACATTCCTATTAAACATATTTTCACATTAGTGATGTTGTAAGGAAGAATTAGAACCAATAGGAGGAACCACAAGAAAGAGGAAACAAAACAAAACAGAGGGAGAAGAAAGATCAAATAGTATGCTTCAGTCTACATTCAGACTCCATAGTTCTTTCTCTGGATGTGGACAGCATTTTCCACCATGAGTCTTTTGGAGATGTCTTAGATCCTTGCATTGCTCAGAAGGGCTAAGTCTATCAAAGTTAGTCATCGCATAACATGACTGCTACTGTGTACAACATTCTCCGGGTTCCATTCTCTTCACTCAACATCAGTCCATACAAGTCTTTCCAGGTTTTTCTGAAGTCCACCTGCTCATCGTTTCTTATAGCACAATAGTATTCCATTACATTCATATACCACAACTTGCTCAGCCATTCCTCAATTGATGGGCATCCCCTCAATTTCCAATTCTTGGCCACCACAAAAAGAGCTGCTATAAATATTCTTGTACGTGTGGGTCCTTTTCCCATTTGCATGATCTCTTTGGGATACAGCCCTAGAAGTGCTATTGCTGGATCAAAGGGTATGCACATTTTATAGCCTTTTGGGCATAGTTCCAAATCAATCTCCAAAATGGCTGGATCATTTCACAACTCCACCAACAACGCATTAGTCATACTTTCCTTTTACAGCTAAATAAGAGTTATGAATGTAAATACAAGTGATTGGTTTGCAATAAACATAGCAGCATTTCCACATTCACCTGAGGGTTATGCGTTGGAATAGGCTACCATTTTGAGGATTCTTTTGGAGGGTCACAGACTCCCTGGCAAAGTAGGAGGCACTGTGATGCCATGGACGTGGAGTCAGAGGACCTAGATTCAAACCTGCCTCTGCCTTACATTATATGTATGGCACAGGGCAAGTCACCCAGCCTCTCTGACCTTCATTTTCCTTATCTAAAAAGCGAGGAAGTTAATTCAGATGATTTCTAAGATTCCTTCCAACTCTGCTAATCTATAATTTTATGTCCCATTGCTTGCTGTTAATAGCTACCCTGCACTGCTCTGTTCTAGTGGATGAATGAATGAAAATGCATTGATTAAGTGTTTAATATATATTAAACACTGGGAATACAAATAGAAAAATCAGGGGAGGCAACAAATAACAATATCAGGAGCAACAGAAATAATAATAGCTAACATTTATACAGCACTTGCTATGTGCTAGGCACTGTGCTGAGTACTTTATAAATATTATCTCATTTGAACCTCACAACAACCCTGGGAGGTAGAGGTGATTATTATCTCCATTTTACAGATGAAGAAACTGAAGCAAAGAATTCAGTGACTTGTCCAGGGTCACAAAGCTAGTAAGTATCTGAGATTGCATTTGAACTCACATCTTCCTGACTTCAAGCCCAATGTCCTATCCACTGTGCCACCCAGCGGCCATAAAAGAAAGCTCAGCTGGGGGTAGACTGGTGGAGTGGTGGATCTAATGAGCCTCTGAGTCCTGAGCATACATGACATGGCCCCTCCTATTGCCATCCAAGCCTTGACCCCTTGAGGGCACCTTGAAGTGTGTTAGAAAGTGCTATGTACAACATTTGCATTTCTAGAGCTTCTTTTCCATCCTTTCCTCACCCATATGACAATGGCTCTGTCTCTAATAGAGGGAGGGG
Organism: Phascolarctos cinereus; assembly: GCF_003287225.1. Classification (NCBI taxonomy): domain Eukaryota; kingdom Metazoa; phylum Chordata; class Mammalia; order Diprotodontia; family Phascolarctidae; genus Phascolarctos; species Phascolarctos cinereus. Next base: position 39,967,868 of record NW_027556291.1, read on the forward strand.
TAGAGTAGGTTATTGCTGGTTTTAGGAAAAGCACATTTTATGGGATGGAAATGTGGGCAAGAAAGTAGGATTCTTTTCACTATGTGTTATGTCTCCAGAAAGAGGTGCAGAGGTTTACGGGAACTCCCATGTTGCCTTGGTCCACCATCTTCTGCAAACCCCCTAGCCTTGATTTCCTTAATGCCCCCAGACCTTTTGGGGGACATTTTCCAATGTACCTGGAAGTGTCCCAGAAGCAGGTAGGTGGCGCTGTGTACTGAATACTGGACTAGGAGTCAGGAAGAGCCAGGTTCAAATCCTGCCTCAGATACTTACTAGATGTGTGATCCTGGGCAACTCACTTAACCTCTATGAAACTCAGTTTCCTCAACTGAAAATGTGTGTGTGTGGGGGGGAGGTTATAATAATAGCACCTACTTCCCAGGGTTATTGTGAAAATCAAATGAGAAAATATTCGTAAAGTACTTTACAAATGTTAAAATGCTCTAAATGCTAGCTACTATTAATGTAATCAATAAGTGTTTATTAAGAACCTACTATGTACCAAGCACTGTATTAAATGTGATTATTACCTTTGAATTATCACCCTCCTTCCTGTTTTTATCCCCCTATAGACTGTGAGCTCCTTGGGGACTGCAGCTGTTTCATTTTTGTCTTTGTGAACCACTGGGTCATGGTAAGCACTTAATAAATGCTTCTAGATTGATTGGATGGTGGGTCCCCACATCTAGAGCTCTGTAGCTACATTGTACATGATGTGTGCACAATATAATACACTCATGTCTATACCAGTTTAACTGACAAAGTGCTTTGACCTCAGTTTCCTTCTCTGTAAAATAAAGAGGTTCAATTTGATCACCTTCAAGATCCCTTCTCGCTCTAGAGCTAGGTTCCTATGATCCCTACAATAATCTTGGGGAGATGGAGTAGAATACATATAATTGTTCTCATTTTCCAGAGGAGGAAACAGATTCAGAAAGGGAAAGTGACTTGCCCAGGGTCACACAGTTTGTAAATGTCAGAACTCAACTTGGTGCAGAGAGTCAAAGGATCTAGATTCAAATCCTGCTTTTGTTACTTACTAACTGTGTGACCTTGGGAAAGTTGCTTACCCTCTCTGGGCCCCACTTCCTCATCTGGAAAAAAAGAGGGGGATTAAGCTAGATGGCCTCTGAGGTCCATTCCAACTCTAAATCTATAGTCCTGTGATCCAGACCTACCCAATTCTAAGATCTTTAGACTTCAAGTTCAGCAGACTTTTCCCTCTTTGCTGTGCTGCTGTCTATTCTCTATCTGAAGCTCTCCATCCTACTAAGTTCCACCTTCCAAGAAAAAAATTCTAACTTATAATCAACCAAAATGAAAAGAAAAATCTGTAGAGAATTTGGTTCTAATTTTGCCTAAGTGCATAAAAACACTTGTGGGAATACCATCGTGATTTTATCCATTTGCTCTCTGCACTAACTCATTTCCTGCAGGAAGTATAATTAAAAGTGAGGTGTCATAAAAAATCAATTTAAAATAGTCTACAATATTCCATCAGGAAAAACCAATGGACTTCTTTACAACTTCAAGAGTCTATCATTTCATCATCTAGGCACTCTCTTCGCAGATCACAAGCCCTCTGTGCCCTAGTCGATGGCTCCTTGGCTTGCTATAGGCAAAACAAGGCATCTGCTGCCCAAGCTTCCATTGATGAGCCTTTCAGGGCTTGGGCAGGCTGTTTCTACACTCTTCTAGCCACTCTTCACCTCCATACTCCAATGAGGTCTCAAGAGAGGCGACAGAAGAAAGGTTCATGGGTCATGATTGTAGATTATTTGATAGGATTGCGGCATGCCTGGAATGCACTTACTCCTCGGCTCTGCCTAGTAGAATCCCTAGCTTCCTTAAGGCTCAACTTGAGTACACCCTTACCCAAAGAATTACCCTGATCTCTCTCAGTTGCTAGTGCCTTCCTCCCTCAATGACTTTGTGTATATTTTGTATTTCTTTTTTTAGGTGCATGTTGTTTCTTCCCAACAGAAGGTAAGCCTCTTGAAGGGCAGGGACCTTTTTGTTTGTGTCTTTGTATCCCCAGTTCCTAGCATAGAACCTAGCAATTGTAGAAAATGATCAATGCTTGATGAATAACCACCATCACAAGCCCACATCCAAAAACTATATAAGTAACGAGTCTAATCTAACAAAAGGAACATAAGGGTACCATATATTTAGATGTTGTCTTGACTTAGCATTCGTCCTAGGATTGGGAGAGATCTCTATAGTTGCCCAGGTCAACCTTGATCTGGCATAGGAATCCCTGCTAAAACATCCCTGATAAGTGACCATCTAGTCTCTGCTTAAACATTTCCAGTAACAGGGAACTCACGTTTTATCAAATCAGCTAGTCTCTCTCTCTCTTTTTTTCTTTTTTTTCTTTTTTTTTTTTGGTGAGGCAATTGAAGTGGCTTGCCTGGGGTCACACAGCTAGTGAGTGTTATGTGTCTGAGGCCGGATTTGAACTCAGGTCCTCCTGACTCCAGGGCTGGTGCTCTATCCACTGTACCACCTAGCTGCCCCAGTCTTATTTCTGATTGCTAAGAAGTTCTTCTGTAAAATTAATCAAAAATTTGACTTATCCTAACTTCCACTCATTTCTACCAATTCTTCCACTTCCATGTGACATTTCTTTAGAGATCTACCTGCTTAATTTCTGTGGGACTTCGTGTAAACCTCAACCTCATTTTGCCTCTGAATTTATGTTTCTGAATGAATGAATGAAAAAACATTTATTAAGCGCCTACTATGTGCCAGGCACTATTTCTAAGAGGAAAAGGCAGTGATAGAGATGAACTTAAGCATAAAATGTGGTCCTGATTAATGAGTTTGAAAAATGTCAAATTCAATTTAGTGAGAATTTTAAATGCTACCAGGTCACATTTGATAAGAGCAAAAATTCATTAATTCAACGCATATGAGCTAGCTGAAGGTTTTAACATGCTGCTATGTCATCAGTCTGCACATGCCTGTCATCACATGTAGATGTGCTGTGCTGTTGTATACGATATTACCAACAGTTGTGTTAATTTTTTTTAACAAGCCTTTACATGGGCAGAGCCAAGATGGTGAAGTGAAGTCAGCATTTTTGTCAAGCTCTCCCAACACAACCAATCTAAAGCAACTTAAAAAATATGCCAAACCAAATTCTGAGCAAGAAAATCAACAAAAAATTACAGTAAGTCATTTTTCTAGCCTGTTGTAGCTTAAAAAGACAAAGAGAAAGGTCTACAGAAACTTAGGTTGAGGCTGGACAGGAGCATGGTGTGGCAGAAGCAACATTAGTTGTGGGCTATGGGGAGACAGCAGCACTAAGGGATGAACACCTGGTCGGAAAAAGATGCCAGGGGACCCCTGTACTAGCACTGTGCACAATATCAGGTGTCATCTGGCACCTCTGTTGCCCATTACTCAGTTCTAGATCACAGTTCCATAGTGGAGAGGCGTTGCACTAACATAAGGGAGCAAGACCAGAGAGTAGACCAGTAGGGCAATGACCAACAAGCCCCCAGATTGAGCTGTGAAAGCAGGAGAAGGATATAAAATGCAGAAACTCAGGCCAGGTTCCCCACCCCCGCCAAAAAAAAAAAAAAAGGTGAGCAGAGCCCGACTCTAATGTAAACTCCAAAGTCAAGAAATAGGCTGGAAAAGTGAGCAAACAAACAAACAAAAAGAACCTGACCATAAAAGGCTACTCTGGTGATAGGGAAGGTCAAGATACAAACGCAGAAGACAACAACTTAAAAAATCTACAAGCAAAGACTCAAAGGAAAATATAGATTGGACACAAGTCCAATAAGAATTCCTAGAAGAGCTAAAGAAAGAAATTTTAAAAGGAGCAAAAAAATCAAGTAAGAGTGGTAGAGGTAAAATTTGGAAAAGAAACAAGAGCTATGCAAGAAAATTATGAAGAGAGAATTAATAGCAAATATATTAATATGCAAAGCTATAAGTCAGTTAATGTTGACAAATCTTTTATTTTTTTAACTCCCCTCTCTGAGAAAAAGTGAGGCAAAATAGAGAAGAAGAAGAGGGATTTTATTGAGTTCATCCTTCTTGTCTTTCCCTCACTCCTTTCACTGCCAACTGTGGGATTGGGGGGCTCTGGCTATAGTTGTGAAGCTAATAATTTCTAACTTAAAACATACCCCCCCATAAAGGATGCTTATAGGAGTTATAGTTGAAGAGGACTTTAGATATTGATTCCAACCCCTCTTATTTTATAGATAAGGATATTAATGGCCAAAGAGATTAAGTGGTGGCGGGATTAGAACCTGGTCCTCTGACCTTAAATTCTGGGTTCTTTCCACTACACCATGCTTCATCAGGCCAGCTTTCAGTGATTTCTTTCAGTGACTGCAGAACTAGAGAAGGCATGCCAAGGGTTCACCACTTGGACTTCACCTCTGACTCTATGATCACCATCCCCCTTAGCCCCAAGTCCTGGCTTTCTAGCAGGCAGACAGGCCAAAGGCAGAGCCAAAGGATGAGATCCTCTCACCTCCATCCCTGACTACAGAGGGCTTGCTACCTACATTTGTCACTTAGTATGAGCTTCGTGCTATGGTGAGGGAGTGATAATGGTAATGCTTGCTATATCTGCTATTGGACATGGCAACTAGGTAGAATGGAAGTCATTTGAGGGCAGAGATGGTTTCACTTTTTTTTGGCCTCTATCTCCCCAGCACCTAGCATGGAGCCTAGAAGTTCTACAACCATCATTAGAGCCATAGTCATTTCCTTACATTCCAATCTGGGACCAAGTAGATTATGTTGAATCCCTCTTGCATATGTCAGTCTTTCAAATATAAGGGAAAGGAAGAGCCAGGATTCCGGTTTTAATGAATTCATCCTTCTCATTGCCCTCCCAACAGCCCAGGCCAACAATTTCTTGGTGGTAGTCACCAGTGATATAAATTTAAATTCTCCCCTTTGTTTCCTTCCACCTCCCAACCATCAAAATTCTAAAACTGAACCTGGGGGAAGCGGTTCTCATTTGTGACCTCCCTTATCATGCAGAGGCCTCTTCAACTTTTTGCTTTGACAGCCCTCACGCATGAGGGGCTTGCCACAGAGTTCCAAGGGCAGAGGCCACAGAAGCCCCAAAAACAAAGTTTCATAGCAACAGGAAGAAAAGTAATTGTAATGACCTATGAAAACTGGGAGCCATTTAAAAAAAAAAAAGTGAATTATACCATCTTGCTCCAATACCTAGCCCTGCTAGGTCCTTATTTAATACCGGTAAAGCCCAGGGCAGACATTAAGTCAATGGAGGCCTGGGACCATTCCGTTAGGGTTGGCTCAGGCCCTAGCATTCCTGCTTACTCAGAAATACCAGGGCCCTCATCGGAGGAAGGGTGGAATAAATGCTCAGGGCAGAAACTAACTGCCTTCCACTTGGCTTTGAGACACCATGGGGGAGATAACCAGTGAACTCTGATGTACTTTTTAAAAACAGTGCTCTGTTTATTTACTTTTAATTCAATTTCATTTTACTTTTAGGTCCAGATTTTCTCCTTCCCACCTCCTTCTTGCCCCCATTGAGAAAGAAAGAAAAACAAAACCCATTACAAACATGTATAGTCAAGCAAAACAAATTCCCCCATTGGCCAGGTCCAAAAACAAAATAAAAGAAAGCAAAACCAAACAGAAATATAAGCCTCCATCGACACTGTGAGCGAATCACCTCTCAGTCTGGAGGTGGGTAGCATGTATCATCATGAGTCCTCTGGAATTATATTTGGTCATTTTGATATATATTGGTCATATCGATCAGGTACTCAAATATATTTTGGATTATGTTCTGTCTAGAAGTGGTAGTGTGGTGTAATGGATAGAGAGCTGGCCTCAAAGCCATGGACACCAGGGTTCAAGTCCCACCTGTGATAGAATCCTGGCCATGTGACCCTGAGCAAGTCATTTAACTTCTCAGTGTCCCCAGGCAGCTAAGACTAGAAGGTGCCAACCTAAATTTGTAGAAGGAATTTCCTTATTAGAAAGTTGCCTATTACTGTTGTGAACTAATCCAACCATTCTAGAGAGCAATTTGGAACTAGGCCCATAGTTCCAAGGGCTATAAAACTGTGCATACCCTTTGATCCAGCAATACCACTACCAGGTCTGTATCCCAAAGAAATCATAAAAAAAGAGAAAGGACCAACATGTACAAAGATATTTATAGCAGCTCTTTTTGTGGTGGCCAAGAATTGGAAATTGAGGCAATGCCTATCAGTTGGGGAATGGCTGAACAAGCTGTAGTACGTGAATGCAATGGAATACTATTGTGCTATAAGAAATGTTGATCAGTTGAATTTCATAAAAACCTAGAAAACTTGTAATAAAACTTCACTCATTGATGCTGAGTGAAGTGAACAAAACCACAACATTGTACACAGTAACAGCAACATCACGCAATGATCAACTGTGATAGACTTAGCTCTTCCCAGCAATACAAGGATCTATGGCAATTCCAAAAGACTCATGATGGAAATTGCTATCCACATCCAGAGAAAGAGCTATGGAGTCTGAACGCAGATTGAAGCACACTATTTTCATATTTTTTTTTCTTTCTCATGGTTTTTCCCTTTTGTTCTGATTCTTTTTTCACAGCATGACTAATGCGGAAATATGTTTAATATGATTGTACATGTAGAGCCTATATCAGATTGCTTGCTGTCTTGAGGAGGAGGGAAGGGTGAGAGGGAGAAAAAAATGCGTAATTCAAAATCTTATAAAAGTGAATGTTGAAAACTATCTTTATATGTAATTGGAAAAAATAAAATACTATTAAGTTGGGGGGGGGGAGAAAGTTGCCTGTTACAATGAAATTACAGATCTAGCCCTTATCTCTTTGTTGTTGTTTTTTTTCCATTTGAAAATTGGATATCTTTGATCCTATTTCATAATTCCTCACCTTTTTTTAATCATTTTCCACTTTTTTCCTCTTCTGCTCTGGACCCCAGATGGACAGTGGTTTAACTACATTCCAGAATGGGGTTGGATGGAAGGAACGGGTGCTGACTCATTAAGAGACATAGCCCCTGGCACCCCAACTCATTCCCCTAGACAATTGTCCACTGACAATGGCTGATGTTGATCCTTTGGCCTCCATTACAGATGTTATCACGCATTCTTCTGCAATATGGGATTTGAGCTGAGCACTCTTCAAAAAAGACTTCATTAGGCTTCATTATTGGTGCTCCGGGAGTTCACTTAATTACAATTTTTAATGACGCACATGTTCATAAAGCTACTGTATTAGCTGTCGTTTCAATGAGTGCTCCTTTAGTATGTAATAAAGATTATCTCCTGCCTCCCCTTTACTGAAGTGAAGACCTGATTTCTCCTCTTCACCATGTTTAGATCATTTACAGACCTAGGGCTCCACTAACAGGCGTCATGGTTGTGCTGTCTTAGGTTGTGAACACAGGATGTTCTTTGCAGAGTCTCACTTGGCTGGGGGCCCCCAAACCTGGGGAGTTTAACAGGGATGTGAGGTAAGCACTGAAGGTATGGCTGCCAGGGTATACACATGACCACGTTAAGTTATTCTCAGGGTTCATGGGACTCAGAACTGGCAGAAATCAAGTCCAACCCTTTCATTTAACAGATGAAGAAATTGAGGCCTGGAGAGGGGAAGAGACTTGTTCAAGGTCATAAATGGTGTGTCAGAGGTAGGATTTGAACCCAAGCCCTCTGACTCCAGATTTACTGCTCTTTCCAGTAAACTATGCTGCCTCTCTGAGGGAACAGGGATAGCCCACACTTCATTCATTCTTTGTAGTAGAAAGAGCAGTGCCTTGGAGTCAAAGGATCAAGGTTTAAATCTCACCTCTGCTACTCATTACATGGGTGACAAGTCCCTTCTCCTCTCTGGGCCTTGGTTTCCTCCTCAGTCAAATGAGAGGCTTAGATTAGATGGCCTCTTAGGTCCCTAAATTTAGTATGCTATGACCCAACCTAAGCGGATTTAGTAAAAAGGCAACAGTGGGGTATCTAGTAGAATATTTGGTGAAACTCTTGGGGGGTTTGAATGATTCTACCCAAGTTTTTAAGAAGAATAAACTAGGAAACAACCATGAGCCCTTTGTTAGTTTCTGGGCCAGTAGGGAGTATCTCTGATCCTTGATATTCAAAGTTAAAGGGGTTCTTGGTTCCTCTGCCTGAATTTGTAATATGTTTGGGCCATTCCTGGAGAGGGACTGAGAGAGACAGGATCTCCACAAAGGAGACCCTAGCACCTACCTCCTCAATCAGAAGCATGGAAATGATATTTTTCATGAAAACCAGACGGCCTCAAAGTTTAAAGGGGAAGGAACACTGATTATAGTCACTACAGTGACTTCTTACCCAGTCTGCAGGTATCACAAAACAGAGGGAGGTAGATGACTACCACAATGGATGTCAGAGGCAGGCTCCAAAAATATCTCAAGAGACTAGAACATTTGGGCCAAACCTACCAAGACAGATTTTTAAATGGATGAATGAAAAAGTAAATATAGCTGATGGGAGTGATATGAAGGGGGCAGGAATAATAAAGGGTCTGAAAATTTGGCCACAGAAGGATCAGATGAAGGAAACGGGGAGGCTTCAAAGAGAACAGTCAGGGAGAACACATAATAACTATCTTCAAGGATTCTTGTTGTTCAGTCATTTTTAGTCAAGTCAGACTCTTTGTGACCCCATTTGAGGTTTGCTTGACAAGGATACTGGAGTGGCTTGCCATTGTAATCTCCAACTCATTTTACGTGAGGAAATGAGGTAAACGGGGTTAAGTGACTTGCCCAGGGTCACACAGCTAGTAAGTGTCCTAGGCCAGATTTGAACTCAGGTCTTCCCGACTCCAGGCCCAGTACTCTATCCACTGCAGCACCACCTACCTGCCCTACTTAAGGACACTAGGACTAGTGTTAAGTCAAGACAACATCTGGACATGTGGTGCTCCTTCTGTTAGACCAGACAAAAAGACTACTTACCTAGTTTTTGGATGGGTGCTTGTTACGGTCATTTCATTCATTCATTCATTCATTCATTCATTCATTCATTGAACAGGCATTTATAAGCACTTAAGATGTTTCAGGCACTGTGCTAGGTGCTGAGGACACAAGGACAAAAAAACCCCAATCGAGGGCCTTCCCCACCATACCAGGAGGCAGTTTTCCTGACATTTTTCTTGTAGTGGGAATAAAGTGCTTTCTATACATGAATTCATTTGTGATTGAACCAATCAGTGTAATCATTTTCTAGTCCAGATCAATATCAATTAAATATGGCCCCATAGTTTGGAAAGTAGCATGTCTGCTGTGTGTGGTGTAAAAGAAGCAATTCCATTAAGAAAGTAAGAAAGCCCAGGGAAGCAAATCAGTGGACTAATGACCCAGCCACGCTCTCCTCTGGTCCTGCTAATGGCTCTAAATCCTACTGGCATAAATGCATTCTAGTTGATACTGGTATAGGCTGGAAGGAAGATGCTTAGTGACTAGATGAGGTTCAGTTTGCTTCTGGTGCCAAGGAGAGCCTTTTCTTCACTGCATACAACGTTCACCTATTTGGCATAGCGGATGGTTGGAATCGAGCTCGTACTCCGCGAAGAAGGCACAGAGCTGAGCACACACCTTGCCCACTCTCAGTGATACATGGGTTTTGGCTAAGGCACTTCGCAGGGAGTGCTGCACCCATGTCCTGGACCCTTTCAACAAGACACGGAGAAGCAACTCAGTGACACGCGTGAGCAACCAGAGGTTTCTTACTGCTCTGTGATGGGCAGATTAGGGTCAGCCACACCTGGAGAGGCTCCTCACCAGGTTGGCCACAGAGAGATAGATCCTCTCTACTCCTTCAGTCACCTGTGTGGCTTTCTACTGCGGGAGGGAAGTCAACCCCATCTCTTGTCTCCTGGACTCTGATCTGCCCCTATCCTGCCCCCTTGCCTGGTGTCCTTTGACTTTGACCTTCAGCTCAGCAGATCTGATCCTGATACAAATGCCACATGGGGTATGTTGTGGGAACAGAGGGCACAAGAAGGCCAAAATGATGGGAGCTGTGTGGTTCTGGAATGTGGCAGAAGGAAAAGGCAGGAGAGAAAGTCCAGGGAAGGGCTATTTGATGTAATGGAGAGCTTCGTAATGATTAGGGCTGGTCTTAATGTAGAATATATGACAGTGTGGTCCAGTGGAGAGAGTTCTGACTCTGGAGTTAGAGGACCTGGGTTCAAATCCCACCTCTGGCACTTGCCCCATTTATGACCTTGGGCAAGTTTCTTTGACTCTCTTGGCCTTAGATTCTTCTTTCGTAAAATGAGAGTTGGACTGGAAGATCTCTGATGTTCCTTCTACCACCAAGTCCTATGATACCTGAAAATGAAGTGGTCATGCTATTTTCCATGCCTAGAATGCTCTCCCTCCTCACTCTGTCTCTTAGAATCCCTAGTTCCCTTCCAGATCACATTATCACTGTCACCACCTGACTGGTGCAGCGTCCTGAACACTGCTGCATTCCCCATTCCTTCCTATGAGGTGTCTTGGGTGAAGCCTGCTGAAACATGAGGAGGGCCAGGACATGGTTAAGAGAGTCCCACCAAGGCAGCCCCATAGAAGGAAAAGTTGGAGGGCCACCAAAGCATGGTTGGAAAGGGGCAAGGAAAAGGTTTCTGTCTGCAGAGAACTGACTTCCTCCTGCCCTTTTTCATCCAACAACATAATTGCTCTGCTGAGTATTCTACCCTCAGCAGAGCTGGAGCAGGCCAGGTAGCTGGACTGACAACAGCATGGGCCGAGATGGGGAGGATCCCTGGACCTCCAAGCTACAAGTGGGTCCTGAAGTCATTTGGCATGGAGCCTATGCAGAGTGCCACATTGGATGTTCTCTCAGTCACATTCTATATGGACTTTGACAAGTCATTTCCTTTTTTGGGGCCTCAGTTTTCTTATCAACAAAATGGGAATATAAATTCCTGCCTCACAGGACTGTGGTAAGGATCTAAGGAAAGAATGGATGAAAATCGAGAAGAGAATGAAGCTCAGAATGCGCAAGGAGTGCTGTTCATTAACATAACAAGGGGGAAAGTGCAGGGAAATTGTGTCGTCTTTGTCCTCTGCTTCTTCCTTGGTGGTGGGGGAGGAGTGGGGTTTAGGGCTCCACCGGACAGCCAAGAATTCATGGGCAAATTGCAGAAGGAGCATCGAGGCCAGCTAGTTCAATTGGGACTTGAACAAGAATCCTATCCGTGTGTAACAAACAGCTCAGACAAGGGGGCTTTCAGCCTCACCTGGAGATCACCAAGCAAGGAACACCCACTAACTCCCGACAAAGCACATTCCGTTTTCGAACAGAGCTAATTGTTAGGTATTTTTTCCTATTGTTCAGCTGAAATCCATTTCCTTTCAACTCTCACTGCTCCCTCTGGTTCCTCTTCCACGAGATCACCCCTCAAATACTTAAAGACAGCTCCCATGTTTTCTCCTGCAATCTTCTCTTCTAAACAGCCAGTAACTCTCATTGATGTGCACACACAGTCATCGCCAGTTCTCTCACCATCCTTTCCGCATCTTTTCCGTTCTCAAATTATGCAATGTATTCCTTGAACACAGTCAGAGATTTTGCCCTTTTAAAAATTTCATCCTATCAGATTTGGTCAAAATAGTCTAGTCTCTTGAGATCTTTTTGGATGATAACTCTGTCATCCATCACAGCAGCTATTCCTCCCAGTTTTGTGACATTCATAAGCTCAACAAAAAGTCACCAAAGTCTATGTTGACTCAGGCCTTTCCCCTTTAAACCTGTAGCCCAGCAGCCTCCCATGAGCAACAGGATTCAGTTGTATACTTCCAAAGCCTATTTAGGGCACTTTGGTGATGTAGTGGGTAGAGTGATGAACATGGAGTCAGGAAGATCCGAGTCTGAATTCTGCCTCAGATAATCACTGGCTGTGTGACCCCATGCAAGTCACTTCACTTCTGTCAGCCTCAGTCTCCCCATCTGTAAAATTGGGCTTATAACAATACCTTCCCTGAAGGGTTGTCCTGGAGATCAAATAAGCTAATGGATGTAAGACACTTCCAAAATCCTAAAACACTACAGCAATGTGAGCAATCATTTTGTTGTCGTCATCAGTCGTGACCCCATTTGGGGCTTCCTTGGCAGAGATACTGGAGTGGCTTGCCATGTCCTACTCTAGCTCATTTTACAGATGAGCAAACTGAGGCAAATAGGGTCAAGTGACTTGCCCAGGGTCCCACAGCTAGTGGCTGAGGCCAGATTTGAACTCAGATCTCTTCCTGACTCCAGGCCTGGTGCTCTGGTGCCCTATCATGCCACCTATTATTTAGTAAAAACCCATGTAAAGTCACGGAGTGGAAACATTTCGGACCTGTAAGAGTTCTAGAAATCTCAGAACTTCATGATCACAATTCTTGGCAATGTTTTTCCCTCAGAAACTCATCTTGGCATTAACAATAGTAATAGGTATGGAGACTGGACCTGGGATTTCATTGGTGTAAGGCACTTCCTCTACTAGAGCAAGTCACCATTTTCAAGGGCTTGGTAGAGTACCAAGGTTTTTGGGGCCACCTCCCTACCCACCAAGCCACACTGCCTCTCCAACGATAATACCAGTAGATCAAATGAAAACAAAGGGGCTGTGCCCCAAGAGTATCAGTTCAGGTAGCGGCCAAGAGTCTTCCTACAATCCTATCAGTCTTGCCTCTCCATAAAGCTGGCCGTGTCAGAACCGTGCAGAAAGAGAATTCACCCCTTACTCCCCTTCATGCGGCCTTTGGATCTAACCAAGTCATTGGAATTCAGTGAGGAGCTTGCATTTCGAAAGTGAATAACACATAGAGGCAATGGCACCATGGGCAGTAAAGGTGAACTGTCAAATAGCCACCTGCAGAGAGCTGCTATTTCAGAATGGGCCTGAATAGCTGATTAACCGTCAGAGCAGGACGTTCCACTCCAATCCTCTACGGACTCCTCATCGTGGCGAAGAGGGGACCCTGAGATCTCAAAGGCTGTGCCAGTGAAGTGCAAGCACTGAAAGTTCCTGCCATCCTGGTCAGGTGACAGCCTAGTTGACTATAATACAAGAAAAGATCTCCCTGGGGAATAGCAGTGTGAGAACACAGCTAGAGCACTGAAGTTGGGGAGACCTGGGTTCAGCTCCCACCTCACATACTTCCTAGCTATGTGATTCTGGGGAAGTCACTTAACTTCCCCGGATCTCTGTTTCCTCATCTGAACAAATGAGGATAATAATTACACATACCTCACAGGGTTGTTTTGAGTCTTGTCATGGTAAGAAAACCCATGTTATTACCATTTAGAATGCAAGTCAGTAAAAAGTTAGCTCTGTATATTAAGTGACAAGCCTGGGCACGGAGAAGAAACAAGTGATGTATAAGGTCATATATTCAGAGCTGAAAAGGACCTCAGTGGCCATCTAGCCCAACCCCTCCATTTTACAGATAATAAAACCAAGACCTGGAAACATGAAAAGACTTCCCCCAGGTCATACAGGTACGTAGACAGAGGGGATTTGGAATTTGGATCCTCTGATCCCAAACCCATGCTCTCTCCATTGTACCATGGGGGCAAGTGGTCTTCTGAACATGAACCTTTTTCCACTGATTCACACAGAGTGGATCACAGTCCACAGGGACCCATACTCATGCTTGGTTCAGCATGCTGTGTTTCAGGGGTGGGGAACAGAGACTTTCTGATCTATTAATTAGTCTGTCACTGGCCCTGGGGGTCTAATCTTTGGCTGGCCTTGTACAAGGACTGGGGTACAGGAAGGTACGACTCAGAGGTTAGCTGTAACTGTCATATCATTCCCCAAAGGAGGCTTCTTCCAACATGGAGTTAATCATGCCAGGAAAGCAAAAACACAGGGACCCTATTTCTGATACTATGGATGTAATGAGCTTTGCAAACCTTAAAGCACTCTCAAAGTATAAGCTACTATTCAGTTGCCTAGGCAACTTTGGAGAATCATAGGATTGTAGATTTCGACCTAAAAGAGACTTTAGAAGTCATCAAGTTCAGCCCCCCTCATTTTATAGGGGAGGAAACTGAGGCCCAGATTGAGAAATGCACTAAAAGAGCCTGACTAAAAGTCAGGCCACCAGCTGATGAAGGTTTTGTTCATAGTGATTGCTTGTTTGTCGTTACTGTTTAGTTATTTTTCAGTCATGTCAGACTCTCTGTGACTGCATTTGGGACTTTCTTGGCAAAGATACTGGAGTGGTTTTGCCATTTCCTTGTCCAGCTCATTTTACATATGAGGAAACTGAGGCAAACAGGTTGAAGTGAGCTGTCCAGGGTCACACAGCTAGTAAATGTCTAACACCGGCTTTGAACTTAGATCTTCCTGACTCCAAGCCCAGCGCTCTAGCCGCTGCACCACCTGGCTACTCTGATTGGTCGTTACCACAATGACATAAATGATAATTTTATGGCACTTTACAAATCTGATCTTAGCATATGCAAAAAAAGACCCCTCAGAGGGGTAGGACCCTTAAGGTGGGGTCTTGTATTCTTTAAATCTTGGTCAGCTGTGTGACTATGAAGACATGCTCTCCTTTGGAAAATTATTTGCAAAAAGCCTTCCTGTTCTCTTTTCAAGGATTGTCTTCAAGGAGTCGGGGCCTAGGCCCAAGCCCCACCTCTAACATTTCCTAGCTGTGAGACCTTGGGCCTATGTTCTCTTAGCACCAGCTTCCTCCCCTATAAAATGAGGGTGTTACAGACTCCACGGCCTCTGAGGCCCTTTCCAGCTCTGGATCTGGGATCCTCTGATCTTTCAGTGCACGTAGAGCTCATTCTCATAAAGATTTTATAGACATGAGAAAGGAGACATGTGAATCAACAGTGGAGGGTGTCATCTCAGTCACCTCTTTATGGTATTAATGTTGTTCGTGATCTTTTCTCTTCTGCAGGAATTTCCCCTCTTTAAGATAGCTTGAAAATCATTCCCTGAGTGCCTTTAAAATCGTGTGCACAGATTGCCTCTCTGACGGCAGGCCCAGCTGCTCAACTCAGCGGCATTGTCTCGTCTGAGCCCAGGCAACTTGCCAGGGGTCCATTGGGGATATCCCTCTTGTTTTTGTTTTCCTAAGGAGTGCTTCAGACCTGGCATGAGTTGAACAAACTACTCAGGCCTGGTAAGGTTTTGTGCCTCATGTCACACCGCGACCACTGTCTCATCTGACCCAGGAAGCCAACCTTACTCAGATTATCAAAGGCAAAAATTTAACAGGAAAATCACTACCAGGGGAGCAGACAGCAGAGCTGGTACAAGAGACAGGTAGAGCAGGCAGCCATTTAGGGCCCACTACATTACGGGGGTAGGCATTTGGGTGGGGGAAGGATGCTTTGAAATATAATTAGATGACAGGGGCTGAACATGTGATTTCACCGGCATGGAGAATTCCTTCTACCAATACAGGTCAGCATCCCTCTGAAACTTTAGTTCTAACAGCTAAGTGACTTGCCCAGGGTCACACAATTAGTGTGTACCACAGGCAGAACTTGAACCCAGATCTTCTTGGGTTTCTGGGCCAGTCAATAAGCATTCATTAAGTATCCAGACATGTTCCAGACATGATGCCAGATGCTGGGGACACCAAGAAAGGCAGAAATAGTCCATGCTTTCAAGGAGTGTACATTCATGCTAATATGGGAGACAACATAGACACTGAATTTGTGATTAATCAAGTTACGTGCTAACTCCAGCTGAACAGTAAAAGTAATCTGCCTTTCCACAGAGATTTATAGGTTACAATGCAAACTTTCTGTGGAGTTATACTGACTAAATTCAGCCCCCAAGGAGAAATAAGCCAATGTGCCTCCTTTGCAGAGGTAACAAACACTGAGAAGACCAGTTTATGTGTTGATTACTTTTGCTGAACTGCTTTTTGCTTCTTTCTCTAATTCTTTATACACAGAATGGCTCTCTTGGTAGGGGAGGGAGGAGGAATAAACATGCATAGTAATAGGTAATATTTATATAGCACTTTAAGGTTTATAATGTATTTTACAAATAATATCTCGTTGTATCCTCATAAAAACCCTAGGAGGAAGGGCAGCTAGGTGGCACAGTGGATAGGGCTCTGGCCTTAGAGTCAGGAGGACCTGAGTTCAAATCCAGCCTTAGACACTTGACACTTACCAGCTGTGTGATCCTGAACAAGTCACTTAACCCCAACTGCTTCACCAAAAAGTGCAAAAAAACCCCTAGGAGGTAGGTGCTATTATTACCCCCATTATACAGATGAGGAAATTAAAGCAGACCTCAGGTGACTTGCCCAGATTCACATAGCTTGTAAATGTCTGAGACCTGATTTGAATTCAGATCTTCCTGATTTCAAGTACTATATTCTATCCACCAACGTTAGTGAGTCCAGCCTTTATGAGCACACACAGAGTGGTTGGCTGATGCAATATCCACGTGAACTTTGGAGCATACATAGACATTCTGTACCTGGCTCTGGTCTGCAAACCACATGGTAAAGAGAAGTCTTATTACCTAGCTATGGAGTTGGAACTGGAGTACATTCAAAAGTCACTCTTCAGTTAGTCTGGTTTATTCAGGCGAGCAGGCAAAGAGTTAAGTCCTAGGTGGAGAAAGAGAAATCAGAACTTTAAATCCCCGCCGGGGGCGCCATGATGGGGCCTGGGAGTGCACGGTCCTCTAAGAGAGAGAACCTTGGGGACAGAGCCCATAGCAGCTGAGATAGTGACTCATTCTGCAGCAATGCCACATTAGGACCATTTGTATATGAACTTGTTGGGACCACTACTATATAGAAATTGTGTTAAATCAGAGCCTACTCTCCCCAGAGATCAAGGTGGTATAGGGGAGAGTGGGCTCCTAAGGCAGTTGGGGGGGGGGATGGGACGGGAGGGAAATGTCTGTTTTTACTATAGCTATGAAGTAAATATACCTATGTAAAAGTTAATTAATGCCTGTTGGTGAAATGGAACTGGTGGAAACACACAGGAATGGGGGCTTGAGTTGATGGTATTAGAAAATAACTGCCAACACCTCGGGGGTACCACTAGAACCCTGAGTGGGAATATGTAACCAGCCTCCCTCTGGGAGAGTAAAGTCAGAGTAATTGCTACATGTAGAAATGAAGATGATGTAAAAACAAAAGATATTGATGATAATGTTAAAAATTGAGTTTACAAAGTTCTTTTCTCACAGCCCTTCCATAAGGTACGTTTTGTTGTTTAGCTGTTTCACTCATGTCCAACTCTCTGTGACTCCATTTGGGTTTTCTTGGCAAAGATACTGGTGTAATTTGCCATTTCCTTTTCAAGCTCACTTTACAGATGAAGAAACTGAGGCAAACAGGGTTAAGTGACTTGGCCAGGGTCACACAGCTACTTAGTGTTTGAGACCAGACTTGAGCTCACAAAAATGAGTCTTCTCAACTCCAGGCCTGGTACTCTATCTAGCTGCCCACAAGGTAAGTAGTGCAAGTATTTTAATCAATCTCATTTTGTAGATGACTTTCCCAGGATCCCCTGGTATCCAAGATAGGGTTAGAATGTGGGTCACTGGATGTCGAGAGGGGATGAAAGATTTACAAACTTCAGACCTTTGCCAGGGTACACAAAAGCCTTGTTCTGGCTGTGACAGAGAATGAATGCCAAAGCACAAGCCCATGCCCAAGGGAATGACGCCTGGTCCCAGTCTTCCTTTCCCTTTAGAAGACAACAAAACTCATAACCTGCATGGTTAGACAAATCTTATAGGCAATAGAAAAAAAGTTTATTTTTTTCTATTTCCTCATGAAAAATTGGTGCCTGCCAGTTCTAAAATAAAACACGACAAAGGTCACCATCTAGGTGATCATTATTGAAAAGTTTGACCTTTTAAAGGTGACAACATAAGTGGGAAAAAAATTACTATGGTCCCAGGAAACTAAGAAAAACTTACTAGTGCTTTCCTTTGCAAATTAATATTACAGAAAAGGTAAGGGTGATGTTTTAACCTACACATGAGAATAAATGATTTCCAAGGATGTTGCCAACTCCATTCAATTCTTCACTGCTCCAAGATTTTGTCAGTGGGAGTGCTCACTTGTGGGTGCCGCTCACAAACCCTCTACTGTTTATGGAGTCGTCTTCCAGAGTAGCCAGAGATGACAAAGGCTTCCCCTGTAGCCAATCTGGTTATAGGTTTCTCTGAAATGAGTGAGGCTGGTCCTCAGGAGACAGTCACCAAGTCCCATCCTCTGGGCCTTCTCAGCTTGGTAGAATCCACTCAATAAATTCCATTTGATTGACCACAATTTGCCTGCTGTGTGCTAGGCCCTGGGAGTGATGCAAAGTTGAGATCAAACACCTTCCCTGCTTTCAAGGTGCTTATAGCCCAATAGAAATTGTAGACAAAGACACATATTGTCATAATGCATGATATTTCATAATAAGTACATTAAAGACTCGAAAAGCAAAGTGATATGTGAGGTCTGAGGGGAAAGGTTCAAATGATCCAGTTGGGGGGGGTATAGGAAGGCTTCATGGAAGAGGAACCATCTGAGTTGGGCTTTAATGGATGGAACAGGCAGTAAGGAGAAGGAAGGAAATTGTGCTAAAGAAAACTGTTAGCGAAGGCACGGAAGTGGGAAAGTACTGGATAGTTTAAAGAATAGAGACTAGAGTAGTTCGGCTGAAGCACAGAGTGTATGGAAGGGAGTAGTAAGAGATGAGCAGCTACGTGGCGCTGCAGTGGATAGAGTACTCAGCCGGAGTCAGAAAGACTCATCTTGCTGAGTTCAAATCCAACTTCAGACACTTCCTAACTCTGGGCAAGTCACTTGTTAGCCTCAGTTTTCTCATTTGTAAAATGAGCTGGAGAAGGAAATGGCAAACCACTCTAGGATCTTTGCCAAGAAAACCCCAAATGGGGTCACAGAGAATTGGATGCAACAACAACAACAAAATAGGAGATGTAGCTGGAAAGCCAGGTAGAGCAGTCTGACTTTTACTCTACAGGCAGCAAGGAAGCATTGATATCTGAACTGAAGATTGACATGACCATTAGAATCTATGCCTCTAAAATATGATTCTGGCAGGAGGATAAAGGTAAATGGGAAGTAAGTAAGAATGAAGATGAGGTCTATTAATAATAATTGCTAGGGGCAGCTAGGTGGCACAGTGGCCCTGGAGTCAGGAGGACCTAAGTTCAAATCTGGCCTTAGACACTTACTAGCTGTGTGACCCTGGGCAAGTCACTTGGCCCCATTGCCTCTTTAAAAACAAAAATAATAGCTAACATTTATGTAGCACTTTGAAGTTTGCAAAGCACTTTACATATCTCATTTTTACTCTCAATCACCACTGTACAGGTAAGAAAACTGAGGCTAAAAGAAATCAAATAACTTGCCCAGGGTGATACAGATAGTAAGAGTCTGCAATGGTACTTGAACTCAGGTTTTCCTGACTCTAGGCCCAGCACTTTATGCACTCTGCCAACTGGCCACCTCATTAGGAGGCCACTGCAAGAGTCCTCTATTAACGTGATGGTCTATATGAGAGGTTCTACACCTGGAGTCAATGGGCCCCCGAGGAGTTAGAAGGTAGATTTCAGGAGGTCCATGAAGTGGGAAGAGATCATGGCAGACCTTGGGAGCTGGGATGAGTTGTTTGCCTTTGATATGGTCAGTGATAGGAAGCCACTAAGGCATGCTGCAAAGCATCAGAGGAAAATTAGCTATATACAGGATGAATGGGGAGGGGGAGAGACTAGAGTCAACAAAGACTTGGAGTGGAATGTATTTGGAAGTCTCAGAGGCCATTTCTATGTGGTCTTAAACTGAATTTGAAACTGGCCCAGACTGAAGCCCTTTTGCTGTCTCTCATTGCTTAAGAAGGCAGGGGCACCAGCACATTCTCTGGAGGCTGTGTGTCATTTCCCACTGGGTGATGATAGCTGCTGTGCCCTTAATAGTAGGGAAGGGACTAGTCTGAGGCCCGGTCACCCTTCAACACCACTTTCCAATATCCTCTCATCACCAGTGGTCCCAACAATCATTTTAACTTCACAGAGTCTAGGAACAATGACACTGAAGTAAGTATTCTGTTTTGCTCCAGCTTCTTCTGTCCTTCCCACCCCTGGCTTAGGCTGAAAGAGGATATTGTCAGAGGACCATAACTTCAGTGCTCATAAGATCCCAGACATAGAGCTGGAAGGGACCCCAACAGCCAGCTGGACCAAACTCCTCATCTCATTTTACAAGTGAAGAAACTGAGGCCCAGAGAGGGAAAGGGATTTGCCCAAAGTCACATATAAGATCCTAGATCTAGAGCTGGAAGAGACTAGAGGTCATCTATCTGGCCCAATCCTCTCATTTTACAGGTAAGGAAACTGAGGCCCAGAAGAGGGAAGTCACTTGGCCAAGGTCACACAAGCAAGTAAGTGGCAGAATTTGATCTGAGGTTCTTGGACTGATCTAGCATTCTTTCTAATGCTTCTACTCCTTCCAAAGATGTGCATTACAGACCATCCCTGCTGTCTCTTTCTATGCAACTCTTTTTTTTCCTTTTTTTTTTGGTTAGGCAATGAGGTTAAGTGACTTGCCCAGGGTCACACAGCTAGTAAGTGTTATGTGTCTGAGGCTGGATTTGAACTCAGGTCCTCCTGAATCCAGGGCTGGTGCTCTATCCACTGCACCATCTAGCTGCCCCTCTATGCAACTTTTGTCTGTGTTCCCTGTAAGTCTGTCACAGGGGTTCACCCAGAGTGCTGAGCACCTGCCTTGCTTTCTCTTGATCTTGGGAGGATACAACTAGCACCAGCACAGCTCCATGGTGCTCTCCTGCTTGCTCACTCTCTCTCTCTCATAGTCTAAAATCCTAATTTCTATATGAAGCCTTCCCTCACTCCTCTAAATTCTAGCACCTCACCTTTGTTAAGTTTTTCCTATTTATCACATATGTAACTTGTTTGTATATGTGTTTATGGTCTACCCCAGTAGCTTGTGAGCCCCTTGAATGCTGATACTGTCTTTTGCCTCTTTTTTATCCCCAGCTCTGGCACATAGTAGGTGATTCATAAACGTTTATTGATTAGTGACTAGCCCATCTTCTTTTTCTATATACACTTTTATGACATCTTTTACATTGCTTCTTCTGCGTAATCTCTTATTTGCTCATGCCCACCAGGTGTCTCTCTCCATCGCCCTTTGGATGATTCCCAACTTCAGTCCTTTGCAGAGTGTGGTATTCTGTGATTTGCAGCCATATAATGTTACTGGAAGGATATTAGGGTTAAAAAGATGGGCTTTTGTTTCAGGGAGAAGCTTGGATACTACCCAGGCTACCTATGGTTCCCTTAAGGCGCTAAGAAAAAAAAAACAAAGAAACAAAAATGTTCAGATGGTGACATACAGCTGGATAGGCAGCCTACTGAGTTATTTCATCAGGATACATGTCTTGGACAAGTCACTGCATGTGGACCATGAGCTAGGCCCGCCATTGATTAGGAGAAGGAAATTGGATTGTAGAGCATCTGGGACACTTGACAATGTTTTCAATGATTCCAAGCCACTCCTGGTCCCCCAAAACTCTCTTTTTGATAATAGTATTCCTGGCAGTGCCACATGGTGTCATGAAGTACTATAGACTCTGAAGAGTCAAAATTACCAATAACTCAAAGGGCAGAGACAGAAACAACAAGCCATTCTGTTTTGTTTATACTCGTCTGCTGGTTATGGTATCTCCCCAATGAGAAAGTAAGCTCCATATAGAAATGATAATATCTAGCATTTTGATGGTGCTTTAAAATTTGCACAATTTGCATTTAATTCTCACACAATGCTGGGAGGTAGGTGCTGTTATTATCTCCATTTTGCAGATGAGGAAAGTTAGGCAAACAGAGGTTAAGCAACTTGCCCAGGGTCACACAGAAAGTATCTGAGGTCAAAGTTGAACTCAAGTCTTTCTGACTACAGGTCCAGCATTCTATCAATTATACCACCTAACTTTGTCCTTATCTGACAATGGCCTGAATTGCAGTTATTTGAGCAAACATCTAATCTCCTTTTCTTCACTACTAGAATGGAAATTACCTGACGGAAAGGATTGTCACATTTTTCTTCAGTTCAATCTTCCAAAATACTTATTTAGAACCTACTTTTACTATTACACCATGTATCATGCATCACTTCCTGGAAACTGGAGTCTTGGGAATCACTCCCAAAGAGTAATGTTCTCTGGATCCCAAGTATCATGGGAAATGAAGTCTTGGAAAACACTACATAGTGAATATGAGTAGGCTACGTAATGTTATCCACAACTTATACATGGCAAGTGGTAAATGACATATCTTTACAGATTTATGTGAGTGGACCAGATGGCCCAGTTATTTATTGAGAATAAAAAATAAATTAGCCCCCATACTGGTAATCCCAAAATAACTAAAAGAATGTGAGGAAGGCCACCAGCAGATTATGCCAGTCCATGGGAAAACATGGATAAGAACTACAGAAACTGAAACAGGGTAGAGGAATTCCAATTGACATGGATAGTACCCACAGCAATGACATTATGCATCTATCCAAGCAAGGTTGGTATAGTGGAAAGAGAATTGGTCTAGAGGTCAGAAGACCTGGGTTCCAGTCCCGGTTCTGCACCTTATTGTCCACTACCTGTGGATTTGTAAATTCCATGGATGGTAATATAGTCCAGAGCAGAAGAGAGTGAACACTTGCTAATGATGGTGCGGGCTAGTCTGTGTGCTGGAGATGTCATGAAAGCAGAAGAGGCAGCAAGGTAAGAGAATTTTTCCCAATGACAGAGGTTTGAGTGAGTTGGGAAAATGCATCCCACTAAGATGACTCTGAGCTGAAAACCTGCATTGTCTGAGTATAACAAGCGACTGCCAGGAGGGCAGAGCCAAGATGGCACAGTAAAAACAGGGACTCACCTAAGCCTTCCCAAATCTCTCTCCAAAAACTTTATAATAATACCTCAAACTGAATTCTGGAGTGGCAGAACCAACAAAAGGATGGGGTGAAACAATTTTTCAGCCGAAGACAACTTAGAATCTTGACAGGAAAAGTCCATCTCGTTGGGATGAGTACAGAGCATAGCCCAGCGCAGACAGCGTTCCCAAAAAACCAGCAGCGAGCCTTGGAGGTAACTGATTTGGCAGCAGTGACTAACAAAGCCCTCAGTCCATAGATAGTAAGGGTGCTGGACAACTGGTCAGAAGGACATTACAAGGGACCTTTTGCTGGGTGCCGGACTCTTTTGCATGGCCCGTATGGGGACCCAAGTCACAGGCCCAGGCCGCAATCCCAGGGTAAGGAGGAAGTCTAGCACACCAGAGCTCATGGCCTCAGAGGAATAGAGACACTGGTCATAGTTCCAGGGCAGAAAAGAGTGCTTATGGTTACTCACAGATCAGAGCACAAGCCAGGAGAGCAATGACCATACTTCTCCTTAGATCACACCACCTTGGAAGAACTGAAAACTTACAGGTCCCCAGAATTGGCTCTGAAAACAATAGCATAAAAATCCTAAAGTTTTGGACAGTGCCCCTTCCAACCCAAGAGCAGAGCCCAACTTTACCATAAAGTCAAAACTCAAGAAATAGGTTGCAAAAATGATCAAATAACAAAAAAAAAAAGAACCTAACCATAGAAAGTTACTATGGTGATAGGGAAGGTCAAAACACAAACTCAGAAGAGGACAGCAATATCAAAACAGCTGCATGCAAAGCCTCAAAGAAAAATGTGAATTGGTGTCAGGTCCAAAAGAATTCCTGGAAGCGCTCAAAAAGAATTTTAAAAGTCAAGTAACAGAGGTAGAGAAAAAAATGGGAAAAGAAATGAGAGTGATGCAAGAGAATCATGGAAAAGGGGTCAACAGCCTGGTAAAGAAAGCACAAAAAAAATGGGAAAATATGTAAAAAAAATTCACTGAAGAAAACTGCTCCTTAAAAAGTAAGATTAGCCAAATGGAAAAGGAGGTACAAAAGCTCACTGAAGAAAATAATTCCTTAAAAATTAGAATCAGGCAAGTGGAAGCAAATGACTCCATGAGACATCAAGAAACAATCAAACAAAATTAAAAGAAAATGTGAACTATCTCATTGGAAAAACAACTGACCTGAAAAACAGATCAAGGAAAGACAATTTAAGAATTATTGGACTACTTAAAAGCTATGATCAAAAAAGGGTACTAGATATTGTATTTCAATAAATTATTAAAGAAAACTATCCTGATGACCTAGAACCAGAGGGTAAAATAGAAACTGAAAGAATCTACCAATTGATTCATGAAAAAGATCTCAAAATGAAAACTCCCAGGAATATTATAGCTAAATTCCAGAGCTCCTAGGTCAGGGAAAAAATACTGCAAGTAGCCAGAAAGAAACAATTCAAGTATCTTAGAGCCACAGTCAGGATAACACAAGATTTAGCAACTTCTTTTTTGTTGTTTTTGGGGGGGGTTGTTTATTTTGGGGGGGTTGGGTTGGGTTTTTTGGGTGAGGCAATTGGGGTTAAATGACTTGCCCACAGTCACACACAGCTAGGAAATATTATGTGTCTGAGGTTGGATTTTAACTCAGGTCCTCCTGACTCCAGGGCCGGTGCTCTATCCACTGTGCAACCTAGCTGCCCCTAGCAACTTCAACATTAAAGGATCAGAGGGCTTAGAATATGATATTTCAGAGGGCAAAGGAACTAGAATTACAACCAAGACTCACCTACCCAGCAAAACTGAGTATAATCCTTCTGGGGGAAAAATGTATATTTAATGAAATAGAGGACTTTTAAGCATTCCTGATGAAAAGACCAAAGCTGAGCACAAATTTTGATTTTCAAATACAAGACTCAAGAAGAGCACAAAAAGGTAAACAGGAAAGAAAAATCATAAGGATTCAATAAGATTAAACTGCTTACATTCCTACATGGGAAGATGATACTTGAAACTCCTAAGAACTTTATCATTATTAGGACAGTTAGAAGTATACATAGATAGAGGGCACAGGTGTGAGTTGACTATGATGGGATGATGGCCAAAAGAAAAAAAAACTACTGCCAGAAATCTAGTGTAACTTGAGCTCCAGTCTCTCCCTCTTCTCCTCTTCTTTCTTCTGTTCTTCTCTCTGCCTCTGTCTGTCTGTCTCTCTCTCCCCCTCCCCTTTAGTGAGTTACTTCTACCTTCTGGGTCTCTGTTTCCTCATGCATAAAACAAAAGAGTTGGTCTAAATGATCTCTAAGTTACATTATAATTCTAACATTCTGGGGTCCCAAAGTAGGGTCCCATCTGGTCTTCAAACTTAGGCCTTAACATTCAGGAAACCTAGTCCCTCGCTGCTCACTCACAACAGCCTCTCTTGGCAGGCTAGTCATGAGATATGAAAATTTCAACAGAGTCTTCTCAGGTAGCATCTGGCACACTTGCAGCTGCCATCTCCTAAAAGAATGGAGTTGGGAAGGAAGGAAAGTTCTCTTCCAAAGACCTAGCCCTTCGGACCAGGGCCTTTTCCTTCTCTTTATTATCCGCCTTCAAAATGTCTTCAGCACAACACACGTGCAGTCAGCCAGTTAGAGGCAGGGCTAATTTATTACCTTGTGAGGAAATCTCAGGGTACAGATTAGTTCCATTGCAGGTACGTGACCTTTGAGTACCTACACTTGGTCAATGCAGCTTTAACTCATTAATCAGGCTCTTAGATCTGGACCCCAGATGCACCAGAGGTGGGCAGGTAATCAGGGGAGACATCAAGAGAGCGTGGCCACAGTTGATAAGCAGAGACCCAGGATGCTGGCAAGCATGGGGACTTGATGCGGAGTTGCGGAGCTTATAAATGGTTTCCAGACCTAGAGGCCAGAAAAGTGTGAGAGCATGGGGAAGGGCTAAGCCTTCAGGTGAGGTTTAAACAGCTCCCAGCTCAGAAGACTGGAGGGAAGCAAAACAGGGAGCAGGACTGTTCAATTACATTAACTTTGTGCTCTTTAGCCCTTCTGCACTGGTCCCCAGCCCCAAGTCAAATGGCCTTTTATCAATTCTCATCTTTCTTGACTTTGCTACAGCATTTGACACTATTGACCACCTCTTCTCCTGGATACTCTCTCCTGCCTGAGTTTTTTGTTTGTTTTGTTTTTGTTTTTCAGCCAAAGACTACGTTTATTAGAACATCTACCTTATTGACCAGATTCTTAAGGAATCTAAGCATTTGCATTGCTAATGCGAGCTGGCCAGATCTTAAGAATTTGAGCACCTTAATGGAGAGAAGATGAATCTTATATACAGAAAGACTGTGGGAGGGATCCAGGAGTGACCAAGTAGTTTGGGGTGACTGGAGGAGGGGTCTAAGGAAGATCTGGATGGGAGCGGCCAGTAAGCTGGGGAACAAAATGCCAGGGACCTGAACCACGTGGCCAAGGGAGAATGAAGCCTAGATAAGATTAAGGGTTTGAAGTGGGGGGGGGAGAAATAGGGAGGTAAGACAATGGAGAGCTAGGCTAGGGTAAGGGTAACAGAGAATTGGGAGATTGGGTGTAGGCCATAGATAATGAAAGGCCAGTTGAGTGGATTAAAGCCTCGGGCAAATGCCAGAGATTTGGGAAAGTCCAGGGATATTCCTTTTTGGGGTCCAGATCCCAAAGACATGGTCTTTTCCTTTTAGGGGTTCAGATCCCATCCCCATCATTCTCCCCTCAAACAAATGGGACACAAATTCTTTTGGGGTAAGGGGGGGTGAAGGTCTTGGCTTCTGAAACTGCTTCCTGCTGGCAAGGGGTGTAGAGCTGTCCCTGCCTCGAGGGGGTCCCAAAGAGGAGGTTGACCAGAACCGAGCATAGGCTGCATCCAGGGAATGATGAGGGGGCATTGGCTAGTACCTACTGTTTGCTAGCAACTGTAGGTGAATGGCCTGTAGTCTGGAAGACACAAATCTGACAGAAAAGAATGCAGGGTCCAAATACAGGGAGAAGTAAAAGTGTAAGAGGTTCATTAAAATCATTTACATTTGACCTGCAGGATTATCTAATCTTGTTACTTTTTTAAAAGCTTAAGTAATACTTTTTTTTTAGGCAGTTGGGGTTAAGTGACTTGCCCAGGGTCACATGGCTAGTAAGTGTCAAGTGTTTGGTTTGAGGCCAGATTTGAACTCAGGTCCTCCTGACTTCAGGGCCAATGCTGTATCCAATTCACCACCTAGCTTCCCCCTTAAGTAATACTTTTGCAGGCAGAAGTTTTCCACCCCTGGGTTCAATAGTTACACAAAGGAATTTACCAAGAGACTGACTTTCACTTCAATTATCAATGAAATTCCCCTCCTTAAACCAAACTGAAGATGTTTGGAGGTATTGGATGACTACACATTCAGGTCAAAACACTAAGATCTCACACACTTGCATTGATGTTTTACTGACCACTTGCTCTGATTATAGAAATTTGCTATAAAAGGATAAAGCATAGACAAGATTTAGGGCCCAAATATGACAGGATAAAATATCCTTAGCTCTGTTTGGATTCAGATAATTCACAGCCTTCCAACCATGCAGTGTCAAATCCACCTCAGAGCCAGACTCAGGAATAGCCAGGTGGGTAACATTCCTTTTCAAGGGAACATAATGAGGAAACTGAGCCAGGAGGATCCCATCTTAGACTGAGGCTAAAATCGTCCTCTCAGCTTTACCCGATGCTGACTTCCCACCAGTATCCCATTCTCTGAGTAGCTTGTGGCATTTCTCTCAGAGATGGGGGATTATTGATTATTGATAGATTATGATCCATCAGACAGCTCAAAATAAAATCATTTACAATCCTATGAGCTTTTACCTCAGACAGTAAGTTTCACTAATCACAGTTTAGGAAAAACTTTTCCAGGATTTACATCTCAAATTTAAATTTGTCCTGGTGTAAAGAAACGACCGTTAGAGATTATTTCTGTGTACTTGCAAATTCTCAGCAAGCCATAACCCAAACGAGCTTTTTGGCAATTTTACACATTAAAACAATAACCAAATTGTTTTAGCTGTAACCAAATTATGAAAAGTTGCTTGACATAACTGGATACAAAAAGTTTACCAATCTGAAACTTATACCAATCAAGTGACTTCACTTTTGTTAAATGCATTTCCAAATTACTTTACACAGAGAATCAGCATCTTATCATTAACAGTTAAAACTACAACTTTTAAAAGAGAGGCTTACCCAAGTTCAAGGCTGGCTAGCTTCTTTACCTTGACCCATCCCCCTTCCCTCTCTCCCCATAGCTGTTTGGGGTTGATGGGGGGGGGGTGAGCAGGATGTGCTGAACCTGGGTGATGCTTCCAGTCAAAGCCTGGGGGACCCCTCCCCCCAGCCGGGGACCAAGGCCATTGCCAGTGGGGGCCCATGCTGTAGCTGCTGCCCTTCCCCCCCCTTCTTCCTTTTGACAGGTTGGGGAGGGTGAATTCGAAGGTTGCAGGGAGGGTGAAACTCTCTTCTCCTGAGAGGGATTAACAGACATCCTCTTGACTCAAGGGAAGGGAGTGGGAGAAGGGAGTGACCAGGGTTGTAAGGAAGTGTTTCAAAACTCCTTAATGATCAGTCACAAAACCACCAGAATCTGCTAAGATGTTTTTAGCTGTTCTAACTTTTCCCGTTAATGTAACCTCCATGAAGGAGGATTCAGGGGTGTAGAGGGAAGGGAGTAAAGTAAGCCTCAGGGAACTAGAAAGCACCTGAAGTTTTCCCAATTCCCTAGCACAGAGAGAATTGACATAATTGGGTGTCTGGATAGGGCATCTGCCCTTGTCCTCTATGCTGCAGAAGGTGTACCTAGGTCCATGGCCTGAAACCAAACCAGTGGACTTAGGCACCAAACCAAACAGCCTGAGAGTGTAAGGTCAAGCCCAAGACAGTCTTGTAACTGCCTGCCCGAAAAGCACCTCCAAGCCTTCCTAGGTGCTTGGAGAGCAACCCCAACTGCAGGGCAAGAA
Organism: Phascolarctos cinereus; assembly: GCF_003287225.1. Taxonomy (NCBI): domain Eukaryota; kingdom Metazoa; phylum Chordata; class Mammalia; order Diprotodontia; family Phascolarctidae; genus Phascolarctos; species Phascolarctos cinereus. The sequence continues at coordinate 39,996,856 of NW_027556291.1, forward strand.
AGAGGGGGGGGGCTTACATACCTTCTAGTCTTGACTGGAGAAGAGCTTGGGGTTAGGCGGCTTCTTTGTATGGGCCACCAAAATGTTGAGGTTTAGAGGTTAAGGGATTCTGGGACCCCAAAATCACATCACATGGGTCCTGCCTAAATGAATTCGACCCAAGCCTTCTCTCAGCCAAATGCAAGTTTTCGTGACACTACTCTCTCTCCTATCTCCTCCCACCTGTCCAACAGCTCCCTTCCCAGGTTCCTTTGCTGGAGCATCATCCATGGCCCAACTCCTATGCATGGTATGTCTTAAGACTCTTGTCTTGGGCCCTCTTCTCTTTCTTCTTTACAATCTCTCACTTAGTGACCTCATCAGTTCCCATAGGTTCAATTATAATTTCTCCACAAGTGACTCCTAAGTCTATATAAACAGCCTTAGTCCCTCTCTTGAGCTCCAGTCCCACATCATCAACTGCCTGTTGGGTATTTAAAATTGGATATCCCATAGTATCTTTTTTTTTTTTTGGCAATTGGGATTAAGTGACTTGGCCAGGGTCACACAGCTAGTCAGTGTCAAGCGTTTGGTCTGAGGCTGGATTTGGGTTTGGGTCCTCCCAACTTCAGGGCCGGTGTTCTATCCACCGCACCACCTAGCTGCCCTTATCTCATAGTATCTCCAAAGCAGAATTCATTATCTCTCCCCCACCCTCCAAAACCACTCCTCTTGTGAATTGGCCCATTTTTGTCAAGGGCACCTGGCCTATCCTTCCAGGCACTCAGGTCCTTAACTTGGATCATCCTCAAGATCTCACTCATGGTCACACACAGATCCAATCAATTGCCAAATCTTGTCATCTCTATCTCCCCAACATTTCTTGCAAACACCCCCTTTTCTTGACTAATACAGCCACCCTAGAGTAGTTCAGGGTCTCATCACCTCTCTAACTTGGATTACTGCAGCAGCCCCCTAATGGATCTCTCTGCCTTAAGTCTCCCCCCATCCAATCCATCCTCCTTTTCAATAATCTCCAGCTGCTCCTATTACCTCTAAGATCAAACATCCACTTCTGTTTGGAATTCAAAGCTCTTCACAGCCTGGTCCCTTCCTATCTTTTCAGCCTTATTTCACATTGCTCCCCGCCATGCACTGTAACGACCTCCTGAGAGTCCTTCATACACAATATGCCATTTCCCAACTCTGTGCCTCTTCACTCACTGTCCCCCATACTTGGAGTGCACTCCTTTCTTACCATCACCCCTTGGAATCCCTGGTTTTCTTCAAGACAGCTCAAGTGCCTCTTTCTGTAAGACACCTTTCCTGCCCCCTCCCCAGTTGCTAGTGCCTCTCCCCACAAAGTTACCTAGCATTTGCTTTTTATATGTTCTGTTTATACATATATATATATACATGTATATGTATGCATGCCTGTTATCTCCACCATTATAATGTAATCTCTATATGTTATTGCGCTGTAAGAAGATGAAGCTGGAAAGACTTGTCTGAACTGATGCAGAGTGAGGTAAGCAGGATCAGAACAATTTATACAATGACCACAATAAAGTAAAGGAAAACAACCTCAGAAGACTTCAGAACTCTGATCACTGCAATGAGCAATCATGACTCCAGAAGTATGATGACAAATTGTGCTTGCCAAAGAAGTGATGGACTGAAGGCACAGAAGGAGACATGCAGTTTCAGACACAGCCAATGTGTGGATCTGTCTTGCTTGACTATGGTTTTTTCCTATAAAGGAAGGTTTTAAAAAATTGGGCAGAGAATGGAGAAGAGCAGAATTAGTGATAATGATACATCAATGAAGCCTTTTTTAAAATACACAGAAGAGAACAGAAGGAAATTCAGAGGGAGACAGACTAGCAGGACAGCTTTGGAACTAACATGATAAATTTATTATATGCCTTAAAAACAAGCTGTACACGATAGAGATTTGAAGTTATCATAGACAATCCTCTTCTTCTGTTCTTCTTTTTCTGTATATATTGTTGTTATGTTATACAGGGTGTCCCAAAAGTCTTAGTGCATTTAAAAAGTTTTAATAGCATAAAACCATATTAACAGTTTTGGGACACCCTAGATATGGAAATATTTGTATTTGTTGATATTTGTCAAGTTCAGAACATTAATAAATAATTTTTTAAAAAAAGAGAATATTCGCTCCATGAAGGCAGGGCCTCTTTTGTTTCCCTGTTTGTCTTTGTGTCCCTAGAATCTAGCACGGTACCTAGCATACAGTAAGTGTTTACTAAGTCCCGGTTGACTGACTGATCAGCTGCTTTCCCAAAGTACTGAAACCCTGCTTAGGCGGGTCTCTCCTAGTCAGTCCCATGATTTCTCTTTCTCTCCCAGATAAAGCTTCACTTTCTAGACAGAGGTAGATTTAAAAACCCATCTGTTGTGTTTATATGATAACAACTCACTAAAAACAATAAAACAATGGGCCAATTCCACTCCTCATGGAAGGGTACTAAAAATAAAATGATGGCCCTACCTCCTCATCTACATGTGTAGGGGGTGAACTTACACAGGGGCAGCTCAGTGGCACCAAAGTGCACAGGTAGACCTGGAGCCAGGAAGACCTGAGTTCAAATCCAGCCTCAGATACTTACTAGCTGTGTGACCCTGGGCAAGTCACTTCACCTCTGTCTGCCTCCATTTCTTCAGCTGTACAAGGGGGATAATAAGAGCATCCAACTCTCAGGGTTGCTGTGAGGATCAAATGAGTTAATATTCATAAAACACTCAGCCCAGTGCCTGGCACATAGTGATATATAAATGTCAGTGGTGATGATGATGATGATGATGATGCCCAGCCATAGGGAGGCAGTGCGGTGAAGTAGATGGGGCTGTGGACTTGTAGTCAGGAGAACCTGGGTTCAAATTCTGCCTCTCAGGCACTTGTGTGACCCTGGACAAGTCTCCTTAATTTCTCTGCACCTCAGTTTCCCTATATGCAGAATGGAAGAAGGTAGACTAGATGACCTTTAAGGTCCCTTCTATCTTTAAATCTATGATCCTATGGTCTACCACTCCCAAGTTTCTAGGCCATGTTTGTTTTGTTTGGGGTTGTGGCCTAAAGCAGGAAAGGTTAACCAAATTCCTAGACCCAAAATGTTAGAATGAAGGACTGTTTGTTTATGCCTCCTTCCAGCTCCAAATCCCTCATTTTACAGAAGCAGAAAATGAGGCCCAGAGGGGGAAATGACTTGCCCAAGGTGAAACAGTAAGTTCCTAGCAGATCTGAGAGTAAAAGCCTGATCTTTGCACCCCCCAGGTCAGTGTGCTCTCTCCAGGCTGCAGAGATGTAGCCTAGCTTCAGGAGGTGGGCCAGTTAGTACACCTTGCTCTGTACGCTGCAGGCCTCTCCCTCCTCAGGGCCTCCTCCTCCTCCCCCACAATCATTTGTTCCTCTCCAATTTTCAGCTCTCCAAAAAGCCTTTGTTTGACAGTCACACAGCTGGGAGGGAGCCTGTGTGGCAGCTGCTGAGCAATTAGGCCTGGCCACCTTGGAGAATTTGTGAAGGGGCAGAGAGAGGTTAGCTGGCCGCCCTGCTCTGGGAGGAGGTGGTAGAGCTGCGAAGGTAGCTGGGGGAGGGGAGAAGGGGGCTGGGGCCCCCTCCTGGGGAGCCAGAAGGCCAGAGAATCAGACATCGGGAGAAGTGATTGCTCTCCAAGGGCCCACCATGAATGATTTTCCCAGGAGTTGGGGCATTGCCTGGCTCTCGATGCTGGCAGCTCTGAGCTCCTCCTCAACTCCATCAGCAGAGTTTAGGCTTCACTCCACAGCAGCATGGGATCACAGGACACTAGGCCTAGAGCTAGAAACCCTCCCTCCCCCATTTTACAGATGAGGCAACTGAGACCCAGAGAAGGTGGGTGAATTAGGATCATAGATCTAGACCTTGAAGGGACCTCAGAGGCCATCAAGCCCAACCCCTTCATTTTACAGATGGGGAAACTGAGGCCCAGAGACATTAAGTGGTTTACCCAAGGATCATACAGCTAGTGAGTGTCTGAGGCAGGATATAACCCTAGGTCTTACTAACTCCAACTCTGGCAATCAGTCCACTACATCATACTGCCTCTCCATTAAATTTGATCCAATTCAACAATAGTTTTAGTGCCAACTACTACGCTAGGCTCTTTGGACACAAAGGCAAAATTCAAGGGTTCTGCCCTCAAGGAGCTTACCTTCCACTGGGGAGGAACAACTTGTGCACCCAGAAAAGCAGATTTCAAATGTATAGCCAGTAATAGTAATAGCAATAGTAAGAAGTGGTAATAGTAATAATAATAATAATAATAATAATAATAATAAGGTAAAGTACTAAGAAATACGAAGGTGGGGAAGTGCTGAGTGGGTGGAGGTTGTTACTAAGGAAAGCCCTTGGGTAGGAAATGGCATTTGGGCTGAGCCCTAAATGGAACTAGGGGTTCCAAGAGGTGGCAGTGAGAAGACAGAGTAGACCAGGCCTAGGCAATGGAACATCAGGTCTGGGGGATAGCAAGTAGGAAACTTTGAGGGCACCACAGAGCACATGATGGGCAATAATGAGAAAGAAATGTGGAACGAGGAGTTGGAGCCGCATTGTGAAAAGCTTTGAATGCCAGAACGAAGGCCAAATCAGCCATATTTGCTGAGTGACCTGGACAGCTCTGCATTTGGGAGCTGGCTAGGTAGAGATGTTTCATCAGTTCTCTCTACAGCATTCAATTCCATTGTCCGTTACCACTCCTCAGGCATAAATAGCTTTTTCCTCAGAAGGCTTAGGGTTCTTATGTCCCTAGTGTCTAGGTAAAGAACTTTTTATCAATAAAATGCTATAACTCTTATTTCTAGACCACTTTAAAGACAAATATCTTTCCTCACAACAACCCCGAAGTATCACATACGAATATCACCCCCATTTTACAAAGGAGGAAACTGAGGCACTTAGAGTCACACTAATGGGAAGCAGCAGCATCATGCTTCCTCTAGCTAATTCCCAGCTGCCACTAGACTTGGTCTAGAGGAAAATCTCATTCAAAGAGCATTGAAAATTGACCTCTGTAGCTTTAAGATGTAAAAAAGAAAAAAACACAAGCAAGAGAGTAGTTTCCTAGGTATTAACTTGTCTGGACTCAGTTTCTTTCGGTTAAATTAATGCTGATTCTGCATAAGGGAAAGGGAAGCCCAATTTAAGCCAGAGTTAGGGCCCCAAATCCTAATGTTTAGGAAAAAGAAGTTTCGTGGGATTTTACAGTTGTCAAGAGTTAGGTCCCTCCTTCCCTTCCTCCCTCCACATATGAGGAAACTGAGGCCCAGAGAAAGGTAACAGAGGGAATAAATAGCAGGCAGGATTTGAACCCAGATCCTTTGATTCCTTTTTCTTTTAAAAAATCATAACAATATAAAAAGGCTTTCTCCTGAGAGTCAGCATAGTACACTGAATGCAGGGTCAGAGGACCCTAGTTCAAAGCCCAGGCCTGCCACTTGCTACCTGTGTGGCCTTGGATAAGGCACCTCTCCAGGCCTCAATCTTCTCACCTACAAAATATCTCTGAGGTCCCCTCCAACTCTATATCTGTGATCCTATGTATAACATTGAACAGCTTACAACTTCTCTGGGCCTGAATTTTCATATCTGTAAAATAAATGGCATCTATGGTCCCTTTGGGCTGTAAATCTGTGATCCTATTGAAACCCTTGGTTAGGATCTCCGGGTTCCTATAGACTGTGATTCATCCTTCGTGGAAGGGCTGACCCCAGGGAGGCAGGGTCTTTCTCTGATTCTGCCCTACCTTGGTGAAAAAATCAAAGTTTAGGGATGGCTCAGGGATAGGTTCTGCCACAAATGGGCCACTGCATCCTAAGGACCATAGGACCTTTCCATCTAACTTGTAGCTGAAACCTTCTACATGTTTTATCTTCCCTATTAGAATGTGCACTCCTTGAGAGGGGAGACTGTCTGACTTTTCTGATTTTAGCCCCATAGCTTACTTAGCACAATACTTTGCACATAGTAAACATTAATAAATATCCATCCCCTACCACAAAGATACCTAACATACAATGTGGTTACCGAGTACGGGACAAAATTTATTTGACCCTACAGAAAATGTAGGGGCAGCTAGGTGGCATGGCCTGGAGTCAGGAAGACTCATCTTCCTGAATTCAAATCTGGCCTCAGACACTAGCTGTGTGACCTTGGACAAGTCACTTCACCCTGTTTGCCTCAGTTTCCTCATCTGTAAAATGAGCTGAAGAAGGAAACGGCAAACCACTCCAGTAGCTTTGTCAAGAAAATGGAGTCATGAAGAGTCAGACATAACTGAAAACAACTGAACAGCAATAGCAACGACATAGAATATGTATAAAATACTAAGGACTCACAGGAGCCTACAAATACGAAAGCATAAAATGGTTAAATTCTCCATCACCTCCACCCTGCACTATCCTACCCCTCCAAAGGAAAACAAACTTGGAGTTACCAGCGGGACATTCTGATGCCTCTGCCATTCTGCTGAGTCTCTCTTTCACACAAAAGTCAGTCTCTCCCAGACTTACAGTGCCACAGCCTCACCACCCCATGGTTTAGATTCCCTCAAAAGCTTAGAACTTACTGGGCAATCAAAGCCATTCACGTTGAAGCTATGCTTCCCACATTAACTTGGCTTTGTGCTCCGAGGAAGAAGCTACATCAGGAATCTTGGCTCTAGAGATGAGGGGTTCTTAACCTAGGGCTGACAGACTCCTAAAGAGGCCAGGGATAGATTTCAGTCTGTGAACTCGGATAGGAAAAAAAAATCACATCTTTATTTGCACCAACCTATAATTTCCTATATGGGTTTTTTGGGCATTTAAAAATATTATTCGGAGAAGGGGTCCATAGGATTCACCAGATTGTCTGCCCAAGGGGCTCAGAACACAAAGCAGATTAAGAAGCCCTTCTCTGGATGGTCCAGTGCCCAAACTCACAAACTCAAGAGTTCTTGAACTTGGCGTCACCCACCAGGCAATTTTTAGCGCTGGTGCTACCCAGGAATTTTCTCTTCTCTGCTTGAAGGCAAGATTGTAAAAGCATTTTTCCTATGGAATTCAACATTCCCCTCTTCTATACAGGAGGTTGGAATTCAACAACAAAGTCCTTGAACTCCTCTCTTACTCCACATGCAAATACAAATCTCCCACTGCCATGTGCTTCTACTGTAAGCCACCTTTACTGCTCTTGGTGGGGAGGGAGGAGAGCAATCTCCTCCTGCCCCTTGCTGCACTATGAAGGAATGTGAAATAGAAATGGTTAAGGAGGCGTCTTCAAGAGGCGAGAGCTCTAGAGACTGGGACCAGTTTGCTTTTATAAGTCATCCTGTAATCTTATGAGGCTGGATGAGAGATTCCTCAATTTGAACAGGAATCCCTCCAAGTCCCTGCAGTCCAATATTCTGTCTCTGAGAAGGGCCTCAAGCCATGTGCAGTAGGATGGGACATCTGTACTCTATCATGTCTATCTCAAAGGTCTATTGTTTATGACTGTATCTATATTTTTTTAAAATGCATTTCCCTCTCTCTACAACAGCCAGCATTTATGTCAGCACGCAACCCTCATTTATATAACCTATTACCTTAAGAGAGTGTAAACTCCTTGGATAGGAACAGTTTCATTTTTGGTTTTGAACTTGTGGTCACCCATCTAGTACAGTGCTTGGCACATAGGAAACATTTAATCAGTCAACATACATCTATTAAGTCCCTACTACATGCCAGGCACTGTACTGGGCAGTGAGTATACAATCCTCATGGAGGATTATAGACCTATATCAGAAAGGGACTTCAGAGGCCCCATCTAGATGAGGAAACTGAGGCCCAGAGAGGTGAAGGGACTCATAAAAATAAGGAGGCAAGCATTTATTGAGTGCTTACTACATGCTAAGCACTTTACAAATATCTCATTTGATCCTCATAACAGTCCTGGAAGATAGGTGCTTTGCCATTGAGGAAACTGGGGCAGAGGTTAAATGACTCACCCAAGGTCACACAGCTAGTAAGTGTCTGCGGCCAAATTTGAATTCAGGTGTTCCTGATTCCTGGCCTAGTGTTCTCCACTGTACCATCTGGCTACCTCTAAGGTATGATCATACAATCGTAGATCCCAAGCTGGAAGGGCCCTCAGCAGTCATCTAATCTAACCTTCTTAATTTACAGGTGAGGAAACTGAGGCCTAGAAAGGTTAAAGGACTTGTGTGCCGTCAAAGCCGATTTGTCTGACTCCAAATTCAGCACTCTCTCTATTGTATCACACTGTCAGAGTCTACTTACACTTTCCTGGGGGCAGGGCTGGAGGGGTTATTACCCCTCCATTACGTGATTACATGAATATGGCTGGATTGCCTTGCAAAGTGAATACCCCTTTTATTTGGCCTAAATGAAATCTTTATGAGCTCTCCAGAGTGTTTCCAGAATTCAGACATTCTGGGCCTGAGTGAACAAGCCCATGGATCTCTGGCACAGATGGCTAGTGTGAAAAACATGAGCTTTGTCACAAGGATCGAGATTATTGAAAACACTATGCAAATTCCCAGATGCAGTCTAACCTGCTTTTCCACACAATTCTGGGCCCAGTTCATTGACTAATTTCAAGAGTTTAATCCTTTGAGGCAAGGGGGATGTAGTTTAACTTCTTAAAAACCAGATTTTAACAACTCATGTTTGCTTAGTGCAGTAAAGTTGGCAGAGGGTTTTCCTCATAGCTACCCCATGACGTAGATTGCATATGGATTAATATATCCATTTTACAGATGAGAAAAGAGAGGCAATTTGGTATGATGGATAGAAAGCTGGCCATGTCTGATACATATTAGCTGTGTGACCCTGGACAAGTCCCTTAACCTCTCAACTCTCTAGACAACTCTCTAAGACTAAGTTGCAGAGAAGGTGCCAACCTGTGTTGGTAGAAGGCGCTTCCTAATTCTTTGTTGCTGTTCAGTTGTTTCTCAGTCTTGTCTGATTCTTCACTACCCCATTTGGGGTTTTCTTGGCAAAGATACTGGAGTGGTTTGCTATTTCCTCTCCAGCTCGTTTTACAGATGAGGAAACTGAGGCAAACATGGTGAAGTGACTTGCCCAGCTTCATACAGCTAGTAAGTATCTGAGGCCAGATTTCAACAGGAATAGAAGATGAGTCTCCCTGACTCCAGGCCCAGCGCTGTATCCACGTCACCACCTAGCTGTCTCCTTCCTAACTCAAGAGTTCCTTGTAGCAATGAAATGACAAGTCCAGTCCCTATCCCTGTCATACACATAAAGAAACTAAAGCCTAGAGAGCAAACATCAGCTAAGTGTAGGAGTCAGAATTCGAACCTGTGTCTCCTGGCTCCAAATCCAGTACTCTTTCCCCTGCTTTCTGCCCCATTCCCAGGCATGTGACTCTCTAATACTAATAGTGGGTAACATTCATATTGGCAGTAACTAGTGATTATGGACTGCATCTGCCTCCAAGGAGCAGAATCAGTGGGGACTGTAAGGTCGACTTGTTCCTAATCGGCTCCAGCTGGTGAAGGGAAAAGTGAGCCAAAGACTAGGACTTCCTGTTTCCCTGCTGTTGGTGGAGCCTATAGGAAATTGGGCCAGACATATCCCTCGACCTCATGGAGTTCGACAAAGCACAGCGGAGAATGAATTAGACGTGCTACTGTCATAAATATTTTATGAAAAGGATTTTACAGAATTTTTAAGGGAGGGTTTCCTTAGTAGTTCTGTATAAAGCAAGCTCATCAGATTTAGAGTTGAAAAGGACCTTAAAAATCACTCAATCCATCCTCCCTCCCCATTTTGCGGATGAGAAACTGAGGTCCAGAAAGTTCATGTGACTTGCACAAAATCACACATATTAAATAGCCAAAGCTAGCGTCTGAACCAAGGAGCTTTTGGCTATAAATACAATGCCATTTCCATCATGTCACATAACAGAAGATACAGCCCCCACCAACCACCCCATGGCTCAGGCTGTGCATGATTAGAGGCCATGACTGCCTGCCTAAATTCCACTTTTCCTCTGCCCTCTGACCTCCTTCACCCACAGACAGAAAGGTAAGGGCCACCCCTATTGAAAAGAGAAGAATTGCCCTGGCTCTGTGTTGCAGGCTGCTCTGACTCCCAGCATTGTCTAATCCCTGCACCGGGTCACATGAAAACAGTCACCTCTGCTATAATGCCACGTACGTGCTCCCAAAAAGCACCCCACTAGGGCAAAACTATGTTATGAAAACCACAGCGCTTATGGGAAAAATGAGGTTAGGGGCATGACACTCAAAAACTTCCTCAGTGACAGATACAAAAAAAAAATAGGAACCTAATTAAAACCAGTAGCTCAGTTTTATACATGTTATGGTAGTTAAGAAATACATAAATACTACAGTAAACAGTGGCCAGGGCCACCTCCAGCTGCTGCTCAGAGCTGCGCCTCAGGGCAAGGACAAGTCCCAAGTGGGGCTCAGAGGCCGTGGGGGAAGGGGATGGAAGTGGTGCGGCTAGACCCGCCTTCCCACCCACGACTCCTGCAGCTTTGCCAGAAGCCATGCTGTAAAAGTGGCCCTTTACCTTAACATAGCCCCGAAGCTCACTTGTACAAGAAAGTGCCCGAAAGCTTGTAGTCTGTGCGTTATTGTGTTCTCTCACCATTGCTGGAGAATGAAATCGAGAGGAAGCCAGCTCGAAATGCCGGCCTACATACATTCTGCCCAATATGTGTGATAGCAGGACCGACTGTGCTCCAATCAATGGTTCCTTCCGCCGTCCTACGGCTAGCTAATTCCTGCCTGTTTCCTGCTCCATTAATCCCTGTGGTTCAGAGTCATTTTCTGTCTGCTGAGGCAAAACACCCCCTTCCCCTGCTACCTCTTTCTATATTCTCATCCCTAAGTAGCTCAACCTTCCATTTTACTGTGGTCCAATCAATCAATCAATCGACAAGCGTTTGATATTCACCAGGTGCTGGGGATACAGACAAAGAATAAAACAGTCCTTTTAAAGGCCTTGCAGTTCATTCTATTGATGGGAAATAGCACGTGCGTATAAAACGTTCAAATACTCCTATGATTTCATCGATTTAACTTTCCTCCAATGCTACTGATCATAACCTATCATTTCCTGTCCATCTTGTGTAACTCTTGACCACATTCTCCCATAAGTTCACCACAGGGGGTCTATCCAATATGCTGCAGGCTTTCTTTGTTTTCTTCCAATGTGAGAGGATGCCTGTAAGGCCCCCCAAGCCATCCACCTGTCATCCCTCACTCTTGCCACTTGAGCAGCCCATCTTGACATACAATTCCTTGAAGACATTTTTTAGCACTGTTCTCCGGAGTTCCTCTGTTGGTTCTATATTGTAGCTAGCATATATAAATGCTAAATTAAAGCTACTTAAAGCTAGCATATATAAATGTCTCATGAAGCATTTTAAGTCAGGTTTGCAAAGTTGCAGCCTGCCCAGGCCCACCATTCACCTCTGCATTGTCTTCTACGTGATGCTCAGTTCTGTGAAAGCAGTAGTGCTCCAGATCTCACTGCCACACAGCAATATGGGTAAAATGTTTGTATTGAAAAGATAGGCCTTTGCTTTCATGGAAAATTCAGGGTCCATAAAATAGCTTTGCAATTGACCAAAAGCAATCCAGCTTACTCTTGTCCTTCTGTTCAAATCAGGACCCAGCTCAGTGTCTGTCTCTACTATCTGTCCTCTTATTCTTGCATAAGTGTTACATTCAAAGGCATGCTGAAGTTTTGGCAATAGGCATTCTAAGTGAATGAATGAATGAAGTAGGCATTAAACACCTACAATGTGCAAAGCATTGGGCTAAGCCCTGGGGATACAGAGGGAAAAGTCAGACAGTCCCCATTCTCAAGGAGCTCACATTCTAGTGGGGGAGATTACACATAGGGGAGGTTTCATCTGCCAAGTCAGATAGAAAGGCCCCATGGCCCTTAGGGTGTGGGGGCCAAGCAGATAGCAAGGCCTCTTCTTTCATGTGATTTCTTTAATGTCTTACTTACTCTTTCCTGTGTTGATAGACAGATCAAACTCCTTCAAGTGATTACTCACCTTTTCCAGGAGGCTATGCAACATCTTGGGTTGTGATACAATCAATATAATGTCATCTTCAAAAAGACCATCCGGAGAGCTATTTCTGTTGCGATATTATCTAATGAATCCTGTATAATCTTGATACATGAAGGGATAATACCTTGTGGTAAAAGAGTCTCTAAAGTGATCAACCATGAGACGCTGAAGATGTGGTCCATCATTGAATATCATTTAAGAAAGTCTACTTGTTCTCTGCTAACATCCTCATTTGTCCTCAATTTGTACATAGTTGTGCCTCGTAAAGATTTTGTACAGATAGAAAAGTAGGCATAGAGGTTGATGGTTGCTGATGTTTCTTCAGTCACTTCCTTTTTGGGGGGTGGGGCACATCCATAAGGTCTAAGATTGTTTCCATACCTCTGGTATCTTCCCCTCTTCTAGATACCTTGTAAACTGGCCCCTCAATGTCCTCCAATTATATCATCTCCTCTATATATACATGATCCAATTCAGCTGCTTTTTCCATGTTTGCTCTTTCTAGTGCCATTTCTACTTTTCCTTTAAGTGTCTTAGGGACTGTAATAATAGGGTTCACTATCTTTGATAAAGAAAAGTTTATTGAAATTATCTTTGCAAATCTGTTCTATTTTTCTTCTGTTTGCTCTCCCCGTTCCATTTGCATCCTTGAATGCCTTTGGGATTGGCTTGGGTGAATATCTTGTCGAGATTTCTTTAGACCTGTTTTACTGCTTCTCTCTATTTTATGAGACACTACCAGTCACAATCATCCAATATCCTTCTTTGTTCGATTTGACAAATGAGTTTATGTTCTAACCTTGTATGACCTTTGATAGTCATCTCTTCATTTGGCAAGTGAGTCCAGTGTTTACCGACTAAGGCATCTGGGGGGCTCTTTTGGTCTCCTTGTTGCATAGCAACTCATTTATATAGGTTTAACTTCTGGATGAAATGATTATAATTGATGTCCATTTCCCAATTTTGATTTTCAGCAGCTTGCTAAAATAATGCACGGCTATATCTTCTTAATTGAACCCCGTACCTTTTTCTCATTCTTTCTTTTTTTTTTTTGTCGATTCTGATCATAGCTCTGACAAGTTGGTGGTCTGACTACACACAGTCATTTGACTCAGAAATAGTTCTCACATCTATAATAAGGCTTCTCCTAGATGTTAAAATGTAGTTGATTTCATTCCTTGCAACATTGTTTGGTGCTCTCTATGTCCAAATAGCTAGGGTTTATGTAGCATTTTAAGGTTTACAAAGTACTTTTACAAATATCGTCTCACTTGATCCTCATGACAACTCTGACAGGTAAATGGTATTGTTAGTTCCATTTTATAAATGAGGAAACTGAGGTACATAGAGGTTAAGTGATTTGCCCAGGTCCACACAGCTAGTAAGTGTCTGTGAACCAATTAGAGCTCGAGTTTTTCTGACTCCAGATCCAGTCCTCTGTACTCTGTACCACCTAGCTCTGTTGGTACTATTATGTCAAATTTAACAGAGATAGGGACTGGACCTGGTATTTCTTTGATATATGGAACTCCCAGATGAGGAAACTCTCTCCACCTTCTCTGCAACTCATAGTCTTAGAGAATTGCCTAACACACTGAGATGTTAAATGACTTGCCCAGCGTCACATAGCCAGGATGTATCAGATGTGAAACTTCAAGCACAGTTTTCCTGGCTCTGAGGCCAGAAACCTACCCACTATACTGCATTGCCTCTTTGGTAAATTTAATGTACATTTTTTAAAAACCCAGACTGTACATAATACTCTAGAGAGAAGTTCACAGTTCCATCTGAAATCTTCTTTTACTGTTCTCTATGTATTGAAATACTCATGTTTGCTAAAGAGAGAAAAGACGAGGGCATGAAAGTTGTGTGCACATCTTTGAAGGGATGGCACATGGAAAAGAGATCAGTCTTGTTTTGCTTACCCACAGAGGACAGAACTAGGGGCAATGGGGTGGAAATCACAAAGAGCATTAGGTGGAATGTCAGGTAAAACTTTCTGACCATAAGAGCTATCCCAAAGTGGAAAGGGCTTGAGGAGGTGGTGAGTTCCCCATTACTGGAAATCTTCAAACAAAACTATAGAGAGGAATGCTATTGAGATGCAAGTTGGGCTAGATGCTCCCTGAGACCCCTTCTCAGAGATTCTGTAATAAGAATCATAATTCTCACTCATTCAAAGAGAAGCCCCTTCTGATGATTCGTCCTTCACATGTGAAAGATGGCATTATTCACTACCTCGTCACATCTGTATCAATTGTGTTCCACACAATATTAGCCCCATTCTTTTTTTTTCTTTCTTTTTTCTTTTGACAAGGCAGTTGGGGTTAAGTGACTTGCTCAGGGTCACACAGCTAGTAAGTGTCAAGTATCTGGTTTGAGACCTCCTGACTCCAGGGCCAGTGCTCTATCTACTACGCTACCTAGCTGCCCCTAGCCCCATTCTTAAGGTAGTAAACAGTCACAGAGAAAGGAAATTAACGGTCCAAGGTCATGTGCTAGGAATAGAACAGTGTGGAAAAGCAGTTTATTAGGCAGTCCACCTATTCTGCTATTCCCACCTCCTCCAGCAAAAATATTCTTTTGGCTAGCCTCTGAAACAGGCCAAGACAACACATTCCACTCACCTTCAATTTACACAGATTATGCACATTCAGATTCATTTATCTATCATCTCATGCAAATTATGTAAACAAAGCATACCTGCTAGTGACTGCCCCTGAATCCGCGTCTCATTTTTCCTATCTTTTATGCAGGGATTTTACTTAGAAATGTAACAAGTTCCCTTAAAAAATCAGATTGGTTATACACAATTCTGAACTACTAAGCTAGAAGGCCAACAGTTGCTTCAGTAATGCTCACTGGAAGTTCAACATGTTGGTCTTTGTCTGTTATCCAGCAAGGACTGGTATGAATTCATTCAAGGAAGCTGTTGGGTTTGAAGAGCCTATGTGTGTGTGTGGGGGACCCCAACCCAAACAGCTGTAGAACATGAAAGGGGGACATCATTTACAAAGTCTATATTTGTATTTATGGGAACAATAATACAATTTTCTCAGTTTGAGGTCCAGTTGACATTACTTTCATCATCAAACCAAACAGGCTTTTAAAGGAAATTTTCACGGGAGAGATGATTTTCCCCTCCTCCCATGCAGGTATTTACATATAACCATTACCTCCATGTGAAGAGTTTTGCTGTTTGTCCTCTGTACTGTGAGGCCATCCCTGGGATGGTTTGCATAAGCAGTGCATTTATTTACTAATCTTCAAAGAGTCTCTGTTTTTCCTGGCTTTCCACTGTAGTCATTAGAGGTCACAACCCTGCAGGAAATATGGGCTGCCATGGTAACACAAAATGTCTGCTGCTGGGCTTAGTGTAATTCCTCCCTAATAGAAAAACAACAGCCGTAAATCCTATCTTTGATAAACTGGCTTATTGTTGTAGGGAGCCCCCACCTGTGAGGCAGGCATCCCTCCAGAGCAGTTTTTAATGATTAAAAAAAAGGACACCACTACATCACATAGGAAATTATTTTTTTAATTTTGCATATACAATTAGATCAAATTATACCAGACAAGGCCAATTCCGTATCAGGTTTAAAAAGTGAGAACATCTTGCTCCTTTGCTCATTCATTTCTTCAGTGTGTAGCACTGGGATGGTTCAAAGCTTTCCCAAAATCTCTCTGGAAAACTTGGAATAAAGGGAACCAACCACAGAGCTCTGAAACAGTTGGCAATTAGGTCTAATTTATTAGTTTCCAACCTTTGTGTGGGTGAGAAGTTGGCAAGTAAGGGGCACTGAGCGTGAGATATGAAGCTACCTCAATTTCAGTCTCAAAGAGAAATCATAAGCTATAACAGTGATGTAAAGCTACTCACTCACTCCCCTTTAAAATTCCACAGGGAGAGAAAAGAAACTGAACACATCAGGGAAAACCCACCGTGCAGCTGTTCTTTCTGCTCTCAGAATGAGCCATAGGAAAAACAAAGATCAGAAATGTAGAAGGAGTTATCTACAACAGCATTCGGTCCCAATCTCAAAATCACAATATTTAAAATGTTTCTTGTTATTATCATCAAAATCAGTGGTAGAAACACTCATGTCACAGAAAATGAGGTCGTGATTATTCAAGATATCAGATATATATATATATATATATATATATATAAATTATCAGATATAGATAAATCTATAGAGTATAAAGAAATCTATTGATATAACAATAACAACTGACAGTTACATAACCCTTTAAAGTTGGAAAGTACTTTACATAAAGTATCAGGAAGACAGCATGGTACAGCAGAAATGGTGTCCATAGGACCTAGGTTCAAATCTCAGCTCTGCCACTTTTTACCTGCATGACCTCGGGCCAGTCACTTCCTCTCCCTAGGACTCAGTTTCCTCATCTGTAAAGTGACAGGGTTAGACTCACTGATCTCTAAGATCTTTCTGATTCTGACAATTGTTCATTCATGAATTAATTCAACAAAACTTTATTGGGTGCTAACTATGGTCAGTTTCCTTGGGGGTGGGTATTCATTCTCCCGAGGAACTCACAAAATAAAACTGAATATAAACATAAGGCCACTTAACTCTTGCTGCTCTGCCCCTGGCTCTTGGGGTAGCTGTTACCAATCCTTAAGTCCATCCTTGGATTCCTTGGAAGTCTCATGTTCTTCAAGAGACTTTTGTTGACTGCACTACCCCATGAGACTCCCCAGCTTCTCCCACGTCCTTGTCTGTGCTTTACACATAGTAGGTACTTAAATACCAGTAGAATGTAAGCTACTTGAGAGGGATTATTTTCTTTCTTTTTCTTTGTATCCTCAATGTCTAAAACAATGTCAGCACATATTAGGCACTTAATAAATACTTGTCCAATTAAAAAATGTTTGGTAAATTGAATTGTTCACATCATTGGCAATCATGAGATTTAGACAGTCTTTGGGAAATATTTTAGAGATCCAAGCCCCTTTTTTGCAGATGTGGAAGCCAAGGACTAGTAAAGGGGGGTGATCTGTAAATGATAACATAGTAAACAGCAGAGCTGGGATTTAAACTGAGGTTCTCTGATTCCACATTTAGTGTTTTGTACATAGCAAGTGCTTTATAAATGTTTTTTCACTCACCCATTCATTCATTCATTCACCATATGTTCATTTGGCATCTATAGTATACTACCTGGCTGTTATATAACAACTCTCTGTGTGGTTTGTCTCCTTAGCTTAAACTGCAGATTACATTAGAACAGGGCCCACATCCCAAACGATTTCTCAAATAGAACAGGGTTCTATTCATAGTATAGATGCCATGAATGCTTGGTGAAGTTGAGATTACAGGCTCATCAATCAATCAATAAGCATTTATTAATGGCCTACTCTGAGTCAGGCACTGTACTCAGCACTGGAGAAACAAAGACAAAAGCAAAACAGTCCCTACCTCCAAAGATGTGATATTCTATCTGGGGAGATGCGTTATCAAATAGATATAACGTGATGGAGGGGAAGGGACGAGAGGGCACTAGCAGCTTCCAGAAAAGAAGGGGGTATTGTACACAGACACACACACACACACACACACACACACACACCTTAATGGTATCTCTATTTCATCAGAATAATTATAGATTTAGTCTTCAGAAAAAAAAAGTCTTCTCATGATAACTCAACAAATAATATAAAGCACCTACCAAGAGAGGCGTTGTTGTCCTTCATACTTGAAGAGGACAAAAATGACATCATTATGTTGGGGTCAATGTACTTTGTGTCCAGCTGTGGCTGATCAAACCAATATGAGCTCACAAGGCTCTACCACAGTCTTGGTACAAATAGTTCACGTGAACATTTGGAGTGGAGATGTCTCTAAATTTATGCATCTCATGTTTCTTTTGAGCTACTGCAATTCTGCTTTGCTTATAGAGCACAGTACCTTCTCAGGTGTGGGCATGCCATGCTGAGCAGTCCTGTGCCAGTGTTTCCCATGTCACACAATCAATCCAAAGTTCTTAAGAGAGACCTTGAGAGTATCCTTGTATCACTTTTTCTGACCTCTGTGTGAGCATTTGCTTTATGTGAGTTTTTCATTAAAATAGGCTTTTAGGGAAACGGACCTTTGGCATTCGAACAACGTGGCCAGCCCATCGGAGCTGCACTTTCTGCAATAGAGTTGGAATGCTTGGCAGTTCGGCTCGAGAAAGGACCTCAGTGTCTGGTACCTTATCTTGCCAAGTGATCTTCAGAATCTTCCTAAGACAATTCAAATGGAAGCAATTCACTTTTCTGGCATGATGCTGGTATATTGTCCAGGTTTCACAGGCATACAACGATGAGGTCAGCACAACAGCTCTGCAGACCTCCAGTTTGGTAGGCAGCCTAAAAGCTCTGATCTCTTACACTTTCCTTTGGAGCCTCCCAAACACTGAATTAGCTCTGGCAATGCGTGTGTCAATCTCATCATCTATGTGGACATCCCTGAAAAGTACACTGCCAAGGTAAGTGAACTTATCCCCAGGATTCAAAACTTCTCTATTTGCTATAACCAATAGTTCCACATATGAATGGTGTGGTGCCGGCTGGTGGAGAACCTCTGCTTTCTTGGTGTTAATTGTCAGAACAAAATTAGCACAAAAGAGGCAGTGTGATTCAGTGGAAAGAAGCTTTGGAGTGAGAGGATCTGGGTTCAAAGCTCACCTCTTCCTTTTCTTATCTGTGTTACTTTGGGTGAATCATCTCACCTTTAAGGGCCTCAGTTTCTTCACATGTAAAATAAAGAAGCTGGACTAAATGATCTCTGAGGTCCCTTTAAGGTCCAAATCTGTGAACCTATGATGCTATGCAGAAGAATGTAGTGCCTTCCTTGAACATAGGGATAGAATACAGACTGGAGCTATGATATTGATGTTATGAGGAGCTTCCAGTGAAGATCTTCTTCTACCAGGGCAGGGCAGGATCTTGTCTCCCATTTCTAATCTTAGAGAGTTGCCTAGAGCAGGGCTTCTAAAACCTTTCCCACTCACGACCCCTTCACATGATGGTCGTGACCCACAGAAGCACTGGGCCTAGAGCACCTAGAGGAGAAGTAATTTGCTACCCAGCCAGTCGGTGTCAGAGGTAGGACTCAAACCCAGGTCTTCCTGGCTCTGAGACCAGCTCTCTATCCATTCTGCCTCTTTGTCACATGTGCTACATTAAGCATGAGGCTTCCAAAGTCCTTGTTCCAATTTATTAAGCTTTAATACATTTGGTTGCATCCGTGATCGAAGCAGATGTGCTCAAACAGTTGTTTACTCATCAACGTGGCCTTTTTTGGAGGAACCGAGGGCCAGAATTACAAATGCAATTTAGGAAGCCACTTGGCAGCAAATGAAGACTGTTTCAGGAAATTGGAAACTTGGATGGAAGACAGTATCAACGAAGAAGGCAGTTATGCTGAGACCTAGGAGTCGAAACTGTCTCTAGTTGAGGCATCATGAAATATGCCTCCATATGCTAGCTCACCATTCAGGTGCCTCAGAAGCCATTCTGCTTTATAAATGCCCTGTGAAACAGACACCACATTCGGCAGATACTTCACTGGTCCTTTGTTACTGAGGTACAAACGATAATTGTTTTTAAATGGTCTTTGCCAGGAATGCATTGTCCTCTTAGCATGACTTAGTGACATTTGGCTGGCCTGGTATCAGTGGAAACAGTGGCTTCCTGCCACTCAAGTGGATTCGACAACGTTTATTAAGCACCTACTACATGCAAGGAACCATGCTTAGTTCTAGACTTGCAACCATGAAACAAGACAGCTCTCTCACGCTCTAGTAAGGAGATGAAATGTGTGCACAAAGGACACAAATGATAAATTGGACGATTACCTTGGAGAGGTCATACAGATGTTTGAGAAGGAAAAAAAATCATTCCACCTACTATGAACCCCTTCTGAAAAGGAAGAGAACAGGTGAGCCAACTGAGAACACTCAGAGGTCCAGTGAAGAAAGAGAAGTGTATCTGAAGTTAGGGGACCTGGATTCAAATCCCACTTCTGACACTACTTGGGTGACCCTGGTCAAATCCCTTCACTTCTCAGAGCCTCTCTTTCTTTATTTGTAAATAAGAGGGTTGGACCAGATGGTTTCTAAGGCTACTTCCAGCTCTATATCTATACGACCCCACGATTGTAGTTGCACTTGCTAGGCTCCAGCAATGTAGCAGCACCCCTAATCATCGGTTCCAAATTATTAATTCATCTTTAAAATTAATATTCAATGATTTTATTGAAAATTTAAATAGTTAATGAGTTTTTATTATTTTATTTTTATTAATTTTTTGAAAGCGAATTAAAGATGATCAGCTTTGATGTAACTGAGGCATTTCCAACAAGAAAAAGGACAACATTTCTCAACATAGCCTGGATACAGAGTATAATTTCCCATTGGAGAATTTTCTGAGACTTCAGAATGAAGGTTGGAAGAAAAATGGAGGAAATGGAGATCCCTGCTGTGCTTCTAGGATTGAGCAGTGGCAGCTCTCTGGTTGTTGGGCTTGGCACAGAGCCAGGATATTTCCTGGCTGTGGGAAAACTTTCCAACAGTGACTGGGACTTGGAGGGAGACAAGGACAGAATAGTGACAAAGGGAAACCCAGAGAGGCAAACTACAGAGAGCAGAGATGAGCCAAAGAAATAGAAAACTAGAAGGAAACATTTTTGATTACCAATGCTAGCACCATCTGTGCTAAAAGCTCCAACTTCCTTGGTCCTAGTTGCAAGGACAGAGAATCATTGCCTTGACCTTTCCCATTTCAGAGGCATGAGATTCGGAGAAGCCATTGGCCTAGACTACTATCGTAGAAAACAGATTTTAAATTCTACTCATTTGGGAATCAGCAGCAGCAGCAAGTATTTATTAAGTACTTACTCTGCACCCAGCAATGTCCTAAGTATGGTGGATACAAAGAAAGGCAAAAACAGCCTCTGCCCTCAAGGAGCTCACATTCTAATGGAGGAGACAACATGCAAATAATGACATACATACAAAGGAAAACCAGAAGGCCGATGAGAAGGGAGAAAATTCCAGGCATGGAAGACAATTAATGAAAAGGCATGGAGTCAGCAGACTAATGTGTTGTTGTGTGTAAGGAACAGTAAGAAGGTTAGTGTCACTTGATCGTAAGGAAGGAGGGAGGAAAGTGTACAAAGATTGTAAAGGTAGGAAGGAGCCAGCCTATAAAGGGCTTTAATTGTAGATTATATTTATTATATTTATTCCTGGACGTAATAGGGAGCCAGTGGAGTTTACTGAGGAGAGGGGTGACATGGTCAGACCTACACTTTAGGAAGATCATTTTGACAGCTGAGTGGAGAATGGACTAGATTGGGGAGAGACTTGAGGCTGGGAGATCAGTTAAAAGACTATTACAAATAGTCCAGGCATGAGGTGATAAGGGCCTATACTATATAGTATAGTATACTACACCCTATACTAGGGTGCTTGCTATGTGAGTAGAGGGAAGGGAATATATGAAGAATATTGGGAAGGCAGAAAGGCCAAGACTTGACCACACATTGGCTAGGTGAGATGAATGCAAGGGAGAAGGCAATGATGATACTGAGTTTGTGAGTCCGGGTGACTAGGAGATTGGTGGTACCTTCACGGTGCCTTTGACAGTCATAGGTAAGTTTGGAAAAGGAGAGGGTTGGTGGGGAGAGGGAGTGGAAGACAGTGAGATCAGCTTTGTATGTTCTGAGCTTGAGACATCTATGGGACATCCAGTTCAAGATTCAAGACCACAGGTCAGCAGAGAGGTTAGAGATGGATAAAATATCTGAGAATCATCTGCATGGAGATGATAACTGAATCCATGAGAGCTGATGAGATCACCAAGTGAGATAGTGCAGGGCAGGGCTTCTTAACCATTTGTGTATCTTCAGCAAATGGGCGGTCTAGTAAAGCCTACATATGACCTGTTCTCAGAATAATGTTTTTAAATGCATAAAATAAAATACATAAGGTTACAAAAGAAGATAATTATGTTGAAATAACAACAACAATTGTTTAAGAACCCTTGGTATAAAAAGAGAAGAGAAGAAGGTGAATGAAAGACTCCTGAGGGATACTTATAATTAGAGCAGGAGTGATACCCTGGGATTATACTGAGGTAGAGAATTAGAAGTCACGGTGAGCAGAAGAAGTAAGGAGGGGCAGCTAGGTGGTGCAGTGGACAGAGCACCAGCCCTGAAGTCAGGAGGACCTGAGTTCAAATCTGGCCTCAGACCACACTTGACACTTACTAGCTGTGTGACCCTGGGCAAGTCACTTAACCCCAATTGCCTAAAAAAAAAAATTTAAAAAGGAATAAGGAATAGGGAGAGATAGAATGATAAAAGGTTATGACCAGACAAAGGGACTTTGGAGTTCCTGACCACAGAATGCACAAGGGTAAGCCAGAGCTAGCTCAGGGAGGTTCACAAGAGCCAACTGTTCAATTTTTATTGTGAGCATTTATACGTTAGAAATTGGCAAATGCCATAAATCAGGGCTTGATTGATTGTTTTGTTGAATGTCTGGACTTAGTAGATTACAATAAAATCAAACACAAGGCAATCTAGTCGGACAGAGCCTATTCCAATGAAGGAGAAGCTGGAAAATGGTGGTGGCAGAGGGAAGATCTGGAAGGAGCAGTGAGGAACAAGTTATAGGCTGATTCCTCGTGACCAAGTGTTTTAGGAGGTGGCAGAGACCACGTAACCTTCACTGGAGAGGGTGGCCAAGGAGGTGGAGAGCACAAGCTGTCTTTGAGCACAAGAAGACGGAAAGAGTGTGAGCTGAAGACATGCAGGTAAAGGTGAGTTTGTTTACAATAGAGCAAGAGTTTCAAAAGGCATAATGGAATGGGAATGCAAAAGGACTTCAACCCCTCTGGGCTTTAGTTTCCCCATTTGTAAAATGAGAGGATTGGACTAGATAACTTCAAAGTGCCTTCTCACTTCAGACAAATGATTCTAGGATCTCAAGTCACTTCCCTTCCCTGGGACTCAGTTTCCTCATTTATAAAATGAGCAGGGTGACTAGATGACCATTTCAGCACAATGATACTGTGACTGAAGAAGGGTAGGGCTGAGGTTGGCACAGATGAGTCTGGGAAGAGGCGTGAGAAGAAAATGCCTCCACTCCTTAGACTCTCTAACTTCCTTCAAAGCAAAGGTCAGGTGTCATCTCCTACAGAAGGCCTGTCATGATCCACCCCCCCCCCATTGTTAATGCTCTCCCTTATTCTGGAAATTCTTTTGTATTTACTCTGTATCTTACTCGTATATCCTTACCAATCAGCAAACATTTACTAAGCCCCTACTGTGTGTGTGTACATGTTGTTTTCCCTCAGCAGAACATAAGCTCCTTGAGCGCAGGGCCTATTGCCTCTGCACCCCCAGTCTCTAGCACATAGTGCACTCACTACTCATAAAGTGATTGTTGGATAGAATTAAATTGTTGAACAAACCTATGAGTACTACTAGGCCCATGTTACAGATGGGAAGATTGATAATGACCTAAAGTCCTCCATGATCTTTTAAGTTAGTGGGGTTAGAGAGATTCTGCATCTGGTGGAATCAGGAGTTTCAAAAAGAGTACAGAGAAGGAGCAGCTAGGTTGCGCAGTGGATAGAGCACTGGCCCTAAAGTCAGGAGGACCTGAGTTCAAATCTGCCCTCAGACCAAACACTTGACACACTTACTAGCTGTGTGACCCTAGGCAAGTCACTTAACCCCAATTGCCTTTTTTTAAAAAGGGGGGGGGAAGAGTACAAAGAAGAAGAAAGAAATGAGGAGAAAATAAAGGAGGTCCAGCTTGTCAAACTGATCACAGCATCATAGAGCAAGAGGTAGAAGAGGTTGAAGAGCCCAATGAGTCTAACCCTTTCATTTTACAGGTGAAGAAACTAAGGCCTAAAGAGGGGAAGGGACTTGCTCAGGGTCACAGAGTTAGTAAGTACCTGAGGCAGAATTCAAACTCAGGTCTTCCTGACTCCAAGTCCAGCACTCTAGCCATCTATTTCCTCCTGGAAAAAGGACACTTGGATAACTAAGGTAGCTGCCTTGTTCAGGTTTCAATTTTGTCCCATGCCTGTCTAGGGACTTGATTTGAGACTGTGATCATCCACAAGGGAAGCCATGGCTAATTCCTGATCTCTCTGCAATCTGTGATGGAAGCAACAGGGGCCAATGTCCTCAGCAATACATGAGCAGAACATAAGGCAGCCTGATAATGAGACACCAGCCTCTAAGGCACGTGGCCTCCTGGGCTTATGGCCTCCAAGACACAAGGCCTCCAAGGCACGTGGCCTCCAAGACACATGACCTCCAAGACACATGGCCTCTAAGACACATGGCCTCCAAGGCACAAGGCCTCCAAGACACAAGGCCTCCAAGACACAAGGCCTCCAAGGCACATGGCCTCCAAGACACATGACCTCCAAGACACATGGCCTCCAGAGCACACGGCCTCCAGAGCACACACACAGGAGAGGAAGGAAAGGAGTGGAGAGAAGAGAGAAGGGAGGGAGGGAAAGGAAAGGGAGGGGAAAGGACAAAATATGAAGAGCAGCAACTCACATTCAGAGTATAATGTGCAAAATCCATGGAATCATGTGACAAAAGAGAAGGTCAAGGGGGCAGAGGTATTGAAGAAAGTCTTCATGCACAAAGATGCTGAAGGCATCACATAGCAAGGACAATGAACAATGAACAGACCACTCAACTAATAGACTGGATCCTACAGGGCCACAAATGACAGAGCAGGAGGCCAGAAACTTTGCCAGTGAGGTCTTTGGACAAAGGTGGAACAAGCCTGCATGGATCCAGGAGAGATCTGGGCTTGCATTGTGATGAGATCTGAATGGGAATATGAGGATTTTTTAAGCAGTACATTTAATTAGTAGTAGGCCATTGTTCAGAAATCACATCGCTGTGGCATTTTGGGCTGATTTTGCTAGCACAATGCTGAGCACAAAGCAGGCACAATCAATAAATATCAATGTCAAGGAATAGCCATTTTTGGATATCATATATCTGCTTTGGATTGCTTAATGATGCTGATATTTTACAGTTGTTGTCAAAGTTAATAATTAGTAAGACTAGATTAAGCAGCTGAGGTACAGTGGAAAGAGTATTAGATATGGAGTCTGAAGCACTGAGTTCCAATCCTGGCTCTGGCCCTCACCAGCTGTGTGACCTTGGTCAAGTCCCTTTCCCTCTCTGGATCTCAGTTTCCTCATCTGTAAAATGAAAGAGTTATACCAGATGGCCTCTAAGGTCCCTTTCAGTTCTAGACCTATGATTCTATGCCCTCTAAGATCCCTTAGAGGAGTGAAATTCTAATATCTTAAGCTTGTTTTTGTTGCTACCCAGGTCCACAGTGACACCAGTGCAACCCAGGAGGGGGTAGGTAGGTGGAGGGGAGGGCATGGCTAAGCTGCTGTCACTGTCAAAGAATATTGTCTTTGGCAGAGAATTTACTTGAAACAACATGTTACAGTGCCCATGACTTGTTGTTGTTGTTGTTGTTGTTGTTGAGTTGTTCAGTCGTATCTGACTCTTCGTGACCCCCTGGACCACAGCACCCCAGGCCCTTCTATCCTCCACTATCTCCTGAAGTCTGTCCAAGATCATGTTCATTGCTTCCATGATGCTATCTATCCATCTCATCCTCTGCCATTCCCTTCTCCTTTTGCCTTCAATCTTTCCCAACATCAGGGTCTTTTCCAATGACTCCTGCCTTTTCATTATGTGGCCAAAGTATTTAAGCTTCAGCTTCAGTATTTCACCTTCTAGTGAATAGCCTGAATTAATTTCTGTAAGTATTGACTGATTTGATCTCCTTGCTGTCCAAAGGGACTCTCAGAAGTCTTCTCCAGCATCACAACTTGAAAGCATCAATTCTGTGGAACTCAGCTTTCCTTGTAGTCCAACTTTCACAGCCATACATTGGTACTTGAAAAACCATAGCTTTGACTATATAGACCTTTGTCAGCAAAGTGATGTCTCTGCTCTTTAGTATGCTGTCCAGATTTGCCATAGCTCTCCTTCCAAGGAGTAAGTACCTTTTAATTTCATGGCTGCAGTCACATCTGCAGTGATCTTTGAGCCCAAGAATAGAAAATCTGACACTGCTTCCATTTCTTCTCCCCCATTTGCCAGGAAGCGATGGGACCAGTTGCCAAGATCTTAGTTTTTCTAATGTTAAACTTCTAGCTAGCTTCTACCCTTTTCTCTTTCATCTTCATCAAGAGGCTTCTTAATTCCTCTTCACTTTCAGCCATCAGATTGGTTTCTTCTGCATATCCGAGATTGTTGATATTTTTCCTGGCAACCTTAATTCTGGCTTTTGATTCATCCAGCCTGGCATTTCACATGATATACTCTGCATGTAAGTCGAACAAAAAGAGTAACAATATGCAGCACTGTCACACTCCTTTTCCAATCTTGAACCAATAAGTTGTTCAATGTTCAGTTCTAACTGTTGCTTCTTGACTCACATGTGGGTTCCTCGAGAGGACAAGTAAGATGATCTGGTATTCCCATCTCTTTGGGGACTTGCCACATTTTATTGTGATCCAAACAGTCAAAGACTTTAGTGTGGTCAATGAAACAGAAGCAGAATTTTTTGGAACTCCCTTGCTTTCTCCATAATCCAGTGAACGTTGGCAATTTGGTCTCTACTTCCTCTGCCTCTTTGAAAACCAGCCTGCTCTTCTGGGAAGTCTTGGTTCACATATTGCTGAAGCCTAGCTTGCAGAATCTTAAGCATAACCCTGCTGGCACGTGAAACCCTAACTGTTCAGTAATTTGAATATTCCTTGGCACTGCCCTTTTTTCAGTTTGGGACATAAACTTCTCTTTTCCAATCCAAATGAGTTTTCCAAATTGGCTGGTGTATCGAATGCAGCACTTTAACAGCATCATTTTTAGGGTTTTAAATAGTTCAGCTAGAATTCTATCATCTCCACCAGCCTTATTGTTAGCAGTGCTTCCTAAGGTCCACTTGATTTCATTTTCCAGAATGTCTGGCTCTAGATCAGTAATCACACCATTATGGTTATTGGTGATGTTAAGGTCTTTCTCGTATAGTTCTTCTGTGTATTCTTGCCACCTCTTCTTAATCATATACTTCTGTTAAATCCTTGCCATTTTGTTTTTTTTAATCATGTCCATTTTAGCATGAAACATTCCCTTGATATCTCTAATTTTCCCAAAGAGATCTCTTGTCTTTCCCATTCTATTGTTTTCTTCTATTTCTTTGCATTAAGAAAACTTATCTCTCCTTGCTAGTCTTTGGAATTCTTCATTCAGTTGGGTATATCTTTCCCTTTCTCCTTTACCTTTTGCTTTCCTTCTTTCCTCATCTATTTGTAAAGCTTCATCAGACAGTCATTTTGCTTTCTTGTTCTACTTTTTCTTTGGAACATTTTTTTTTTGTTGCTGCCTCCTGTACAATATTGCAAAACCTCTGTCCATGGTTCTTCAGGCACTCTATCTACCAGATCTAATCACTTAAATCTATTCATAATCTCAACTTCATATTCACAAGGGATGTTATTTAGGTCATACCTATATGGTCTGATAGTTTTCCCTACTTTCTTCAATTTAAGTCTGAATTTTGCAGTAAGAAGTTCATGATCTGTGCCACAGTCAACTCCAGGTCTTAGTTTAACTGACTGCTGTATAAGAGCTTCTTCACCTTTGGCTGCAAAGTACATAATCAATCTGATTTTGATATTGACCATCTGGTGATGTCCATATGGAGAGCACCTTTTGGGTTGTTGAAAAGGAGTGTTTGCTGTGAAAAGTGAATTATCTTGACAAAACTTTATTGTCCCTGCTTTACTTTATTTTGTACCCCAAGGCCAAACTTGCCTGTTATTCCAATTATCTTTTGATATCCTACTTTAGCATTCCAATCCTCTATGATGAATGTGAAATCTTTTTGATATTATTTCTAGAAGATATTGTAGGTCTTCACAGAACTGATCAGCTTTGACCTCTTTTGCATCATTGGTTGAAGCATAGATATATTACTGCGATGTTGAATGGTTTGCTTTGGATTTAAACTGAGATCATTTGGTCATTTTTTAGAATTATACTTCAGTACTGCTTTTCTCATTGACTAAGAGGGCTACTCCATTTCTTCTAAGGGATTCTTGTCCACAGTAGTATATGTTGTGATCATCTGAATTAAATCCACCCATTCCCACCCATTCACATTCATTGACACCTAAAATGTTGATTTTTTAACCTTTCCATCTCCTGTTTGATCCCATCCAGCTTACCTTAGTTCATAGATCTTACATTCCAGGTTCCTATGCACTATTGAGCTTTTCAGCATTAGATTTTTCATTCATCACTAGATGCATCCACAGCTGAGCTTCCTTTTGGCTTTGGCCCATCTGCTCCATTAGTATTGGAGCTCCTGGTAGTTGTCCTCTCCTCTTCCCCAGTAGCATACTGAATACCTTCCAACCTTAGGGACTCATCTTTCCATGTCATCTCTTTTATCATTTTAGTATAATCCATAGGGGTTTTTTTTCTTGGTAAAGATACTGGAATGGTTTGCTATTTCCTTCTCCAATGGATCACCTTTTGTCAGAACTCTCCACTGTGACCTGTCTATCTTGAGTAAGCCTGCATGTCATAGCTCATAGTTTCATTGAGCTACATATATCCCTCTGTCATGACAAGACAGTGACTTCTCCCTAACTCCTTCCCATTCTTCACAATCTATTCCATACTGACACCCCTGGCATTGGAATCCTACTAAAACTCCTTTTCTCACTTCCTGGGAGGCCCTTGGATTTGATTACCCTCCCCACCCCCACCCCTACCCCCAGCTTCTGGTTTGATTCAGCATGGTTTCCTATTGAACCGTGCCCTCTTCCCTCAAGCAGGTTCTTTCTCTTAGCTGTGGTTGGTTAGACCCTAATAACACACACCTATTGCCTCCCTAAGGGATATGAAGTCAATAGTTGGTGTGCAAACTCCTTAGGCACTTGGGATCCTGAAGAACAAAGCATTATATTGATTTCTATGAAGGATATTAAGGAAGGATAAAACAGAATGCCTGACCTCCAGAAACTCACAATCATGAGATATATCTTATGCATTCACAAGATATAAAACAATCAGAATATACTACATATTTGTGTTCTAGAATGGGTGATATGAACTTCAATAAAACTAGCCAGGTAGAGATTAGGTTTAGGCCAATATTTCACACCACATACCACATTAAGCTCCAAATGCATATATAACCTAAATATAAAAGGCCAAACAATGAACAAAATTATCCAGGATATACATTTTTAGTCCTCATCATTAGCTGATGAATACCTACAGACTTGATTTTGCATCCACACAAATGCTAACTTCCCTTTGGAGAAAAAAAAAAAAAGCTTAACAAATACATAAAAATGGTCTCCATGCCCCAAGTCAATTAAAAAGGTTTGGAGTATTCATAATTAATCGAGGTGAGGGGACTGGATATAACATAGCAGTGAAGGATCATGGGATTTAGAGCTAGAAGGGACATTAGAGATCCTAAAGCCCAATTTGAAGAAGGGCATAGAAAAGTTGGAGTACTTCAGAAAAGTGAGAAGACTAGAGAATAGCCATTCAAGGATTGGTTGAATGTTAATTGGTTGATGTTTAACCTGAAGAAGACAAGACTTAGAGGGGACATGATAGCCTTCTTTAAGTATCTGAAATGCTGTCACAAGGAAGACCTGTTCTACCAAATGAGGAGGGAGGAGGAAGAGATGCAGAAAGGTACATTTCAGCTCATTATAAGGAAAAACTGTTTAATAATCTGAGTTGCCCAAAACTGGAACGGACTTGCTTTGGGTGGTAGTGAGTTCTCTGTCACTAGAGATCTTCAAATAGAGGCTGGAATACCATTTGGTAGAGTTGTTATAGAAGGAAGTATTGTTCAAGTATGGGTTGGACTGGACTGCTTGCCTCTGAGGAACTTTCTAATCCTTTGATTCAGTAATTGTTTCTAAAGCTAACCCTCCATCAACCAACCCACAAGCATTTATTGAGTACCCACTATGAGCAAAGCACTGCTGAGCACCATGGTGGATACACAGAAAAATAATACAAAGAGTTTACAATCAAAGAGGGGCAATAGGACCTACACAAATGGAAAAAAAACCACAATAATTCAAGGAAATGTATACCAATTGCTAGATGAAGGGTACATAAGGAAGTGTTACAGGAGCTCAGAGATGGAAGTGCTTGTTAGGGACAGTCTCCTCTCCCTGCCCCCCAACAACTGGACATTTTGCTTACCAGCCTCTTTAAGTGATGTGGGGGGAAAGAGTGGGAGTCATTACAAACAACATTTGAACAATATTCAAAAGATAGGGAACATTGTTTAGTCATTTCAGTCGTGTCCAACTCTTGGTAACCCCATTTGGGGTTTTGTTGATGGAGATACTGGAGTGATTTGCCATTTCCTTCTCTAGCTCATTTTATAGATGAGGAACTAAGGCAAACAAGGTGACATGGCTTGCCCAGGATCACACAGTTAGTAAGTGCCTGAGGATGGATTTGAACTCAGGAAGAGGAGTCTTCCTGACTCCAGGCCTGGCATTCTATCCACTGCACTACCTAGCTGCCCCAAAATGGACCTTTAAATAAATGTTGCGTAGTCATAATAAGTCTTTGTGACCTCATTTGGGGTTTTCTTGGCAAAGATACCAGAGTTGTTTATCATTTCCTTCTCCAGCCCATTTTACAGATGAGGAACTGAGGCAAACATGATTACATGGCTTGCCCAGGGTCACACAACTAGTGAGCGTCTGAGGCCAGATTCGAACTGAGGAAGATGAGACTTCCTGACTCCAGACCCAGTGCCCTATCTACTGTGCCATCCAGCTGCCTGACAGGGAAAGGTAATGCCTCAAATCACAGTCCATGTTATTTCTTGATTAATTCAAATCATCAGGCTCAGAGGAACTACACCCTAGGGCTCTGAAAGACCAGGTGGATATGACAACTGAGCACTCTCCATGATCTTCAAAAGGTCATATAGAACTGAGGAGATGCCACAAGACTGTTTGCTTCCATTTTCAAAGAAAGAGAAAAGAATAAAACCTGGAAACTATGGACCAATAAACTTGAGTTTGATTCCTGGAGATATTGAAGAATGCCAGATTAAAGGGATGGTTGGTGAAGATCTAGAAAAGAAAATAGTGGTCACAGACAGCTGTCCCACTCTCACAAAAAACAGGTCATGCCAGACCAACCACCTATCCTTTTGTGACAGGATTATTAAGTTGAAAAGTCAGGAGAAAACTGTAGATATTCTACTGTGTCTGTCCAATTCTTTCATGATATTCTTGTGAAAAGGATCAAGAGGTGTTGACTAGATGATAATACAATGATGTGGATTTGAAACTGATTGGATAGCTGGACCAGAAAGATAGTCTTTGATAGTTCTATATTAGCTTGGGAGGAAGTCTCTAATGGAGGGCTCTAGGGAGGAATATTAAGTTAGTTCTGTTCTGTTTAGCATTTTTATTAGAGACTTGGATAAAGCCAAAGACTGGCATGCTTATCAGAATTTCCAATGACACAAAGCTAGAAAAAAAAAACTAACATATTGGATGACAGAGTCAGGAGCCAAATAGCTCTTGACAAGCCAGAGCACGAGGCTGAATTTAATAAGATGAAATTTAGGAAAGAGATACGTATCGCACTTGCAATTTCATTGATAGAACACAGGTGAGGAAACTCCTGACAATTCAAATTGGCATTATCTCTGCAATTTAGAGGCAGCTAACTGGTGTAGTATCTAGAGGGCTGGACTTGGAGTAAAGAAGACTGGAGTTCAAATCCAACCTCAGACACTTACTAGCTGTGTGACCCTGGGCAAGTCACTTCACCTCTCAACCTATTTCCCCATCTGTTAACTAAGGATACAAACAGCACCTATTTCCCAGGGTAACTCTGAAGAGCAAATGGAAAAATACATGTAAAGTGCCATGCAAGCCTTAAAGCATGATATAAGTGCTTGCTATTACTAACTTATGATTTTAGGGAGATGAGATTCAATGAGAGTAAATGTAACACCTGACATTTGGCTTAAAAGAAATCATACCAGCCGTGAGAGACAGATAACACTGTAGTAAAAATGCCTGTGATTTGTTCAGGGCATCCTTTTTCCACCAACATAAATTGTAACTAATGACTTTCCATCTCTTTAGGAGTTTCAATGGTAGAAAATGTCATTATCCTGAGACCAGTCTAGTGATGAGCTTTCTTTGAATTCAGCTAGGCTGATATTAAGACAAAAGACAAACAGACTGTCACCAGGCCTATACTCAAAGACTTTTCATTTTGGAAAGAATTGTCAGAGCTCATGGGCCCACTGACACAGCCCTCAAGAACTGAGGGGTACAGCACTCCCCCACTCCCCCATTGTGATAAGGCATCAGAGTAGGACTTCAGGGGAGGGGGAGGTAAATAGTGCAAATAGTATGCCAGTTTTACAAATGAGGCACCTGAGGCCCAGAAAGTGGAAATGACTTGCTCAGGGCCACACAACTAGTAAGTGTTAACAGTCAGATTTAACCCGAGTCCAAATCCAGTGCTCTAAGTTCCAACACACCACGCTGCCCAGGAACTTTGTTATCCAATTAAAAAGCAGGTTTTACAAAGGTATTGTGAGCTTTGAAAACTTGGCTTTACTGAATTATGAAGGCAGAGAATGGCAACAGAAGCAGCTCCCACTCAGGCAGGGTTTTCTTTATACTGCTTCTCTGAAATCAGGGCTAGCAAGCATAATTGTTTCAAATTGATCCATTCCCAGATCAGTATGCCTACCTGCAAACAGGCTAGTTTCCACAATTTTGGCTGTAACATAAATATCTGACTCATAGGCTTGAAGTATAAAACTTCAGTACTGCACGTCTGTTTTGGGAAATGATGTAGAATTGTATTTTGCAGTTTGCTGTAGATGGGCTTCATCTGTCTTTCTCAGGATTCAAAGACTCGTATCTCTTTCCTCATTGCTCAATTTAAGGGAAATCAGTTTGATAAATGGCCATTTGTACTGTCTCTCCATAGACACAGGGCAGTGTCTAAAACTGTCATGCTAGCAGGAGACTCATTCTGTTCTTCTCAGCTATACTCCACATCAAATGACCCGGACGCCATTGAAAATCATATTCATCATTCATAATAAACATTGGAATTCAATCCGGCATTCAAGTCTCCCAGCCATCCTGACACTGGGGGCCATAGTTTAGTCCAAATGGAAGATGAACCACTCGTTTATTAAACTGCAAGCCCTGCTTTTACATTTACAACAAAGATTTAAGTTTAGGGGCTTCTCACAGTCCAATCTCCTTTCCGCTATTATGTTTTATTGCCACAAATGACAAAAAAGCAAATCTCCATCAGTGCTGAAAAGCAAACCCGTACCTCTAATGAAGTCCTACCTTTAACTTAGAGAATCTTGGGAGGGGGGCAGTTTACTTGCTTTGAAAACTTCCGTTCTCTCTCCCTAATTACAGCCTGTGCAGTGCATTGTTTCCCAGACTTCTCTCTTATCCTTCTAATGAAAGAACCCAATAGCTGCTCTCCCTCCGTGTACAGGGGGAGTTTACCTTTTATAAACCAAGCTAGAGGGATAGTCCAGAACAACTGAGGCCAAGAGAAATCCAGAGATTGTATCTGCCAGGGGAATTGTTCTGTAAAACAGAAAAGACCTCTCTCTCCAAGGCAGAATCACTGTGTGTAGAGCTTTGAGCTCTATTTGTACGATCACATCCATCGGTGAAATTGATCAGGAACCTTTGCAGCTGTGAATATTGATCCACTTTCTTTTTGAAACCCCAAGGTAGTTTCCTTAAAGGAGAATGGCCCCTTTGGAAGGAGCTCTGTCCATTTCAGACCCTTTCATGCATGAATTCTAGTTGGCAGACCCACCTACAAAGGGCCACTGGTTTGGTTCCATGGAGAAATTACTTGAAACTATGGTTAAAAATAAGTCCCTGAGCTTGCATGGTTTTTAAATATCAGCAAATTGACTGTGTTTTTTTTTTCCATTAAAGTTGGCTACAGAGACAAAAACAAACAAAATCCGGTGGCATCTTTTCGTTTGCAACATTCTGGGCTCAGAAATATTCATACCAGGTGAGGGTAACAATAATTTTCCCCTGGGCAAGACTTCCTTAAGCATTCCAGGAGTTTGGATTGGTATAATGATAAAACATTGACCATGGACACCCTAATTAATCATATTTTCCTGGTTTGCTTCTGTTCCCACAATGTACAACAACTGATTGAATAAATTATGAGCTGACCCTTCATGAAAATGACAAGCCCCAGAGAAGGCACAGAGGAAAACACGGTCTCTGCCAGTTGATTCTTCTGGAAACAGCATTTGTTTTTCAAGCGTCCATTCAAATTAAGTTAATTTATCACAACCAACCTCAGTGCTGTTGCAACGATGGACCGAAATGTATAGTAACACAGTACAGCTCCAAAGAAAGCATTTTTGGTTAAAAAAAAATCCTCCCGGCACAGGGAAATATTTTCTTTGATGACACTATTTAATGTTTGCAGGCAGCATTTAAACTATAAACAACACATGTGAGGGGAGAAAAACAATACAAGGAAACCAAAAGTGACTGCCAGGTCTCTTCTAATTGCTGATTATAAATAGTTAGAAATTTGATAAGCCTAGTCTTTTTCATTTCAAATAGGAAAAGTCATTTTAAAAATCTTTCCATGTGGCCCATATTTAAATGCATAAGTAGAAATTTTCAATGACAATTTATTGTACATCTGCCATGACCACTTCAGTAAAGTACCTATGTTTCCTCAAAATCTGGAAAAGGTTTGGGCATTTTTCCCCATCAAATTTTCTGTGTTAAACAATACACTAATTAGTTACATATATCATAAAAGTTATATGAGACTGTTAAAAGCAGCTTGTAAATTGCCTCGCGTTGACTAATATAGGATTCAGAACAGCCAGACCGAGAGCCGGCTCAAAATTAAACTATAAAACACTTTCTCCGCGAAAGCCTATCAGTTCTTTGCTTTTTAAGAGACTCGCCTTAAGCATCTAAAAATAAAAATGACAAAACAGCTTCAGGGACAGGGGCAACAATTTTGTTTTCGATTGTGATGTTAACAGAGAGAACGAGCTGAGTACATGACAGTTGTCTGAAAAGCTTGCTGCCATCACTGGAAACAGGAGTTGCCGAGTTATCCCGAGGAAAAAACACAGGCAGTCCAGGCACCAGCTTCAATGAACGGATTTCGACTTAAAGAAGAATTCACCAGTGACCAAAACAGGGCCGATCTGATTCTGGATACAAGCTCACCATTTCAGCCACATGTGAGGGTTGAGGGGGGCAGACAATGTCAATTTCACAGAGTCAACAAATATGGAAATTCGAACTCTAACGTTCTATTCCTCACAACATACGAATGCCGAAAAGGAAGCAAATTTAGTTGGGGACAATAACAAACCCATTTTAAAAAAATTATTCAAATAACTCTGTAAATGTCCTGTCCGCACAGGTTACTCCCTCCACTGATGCCCCAACGAATTTTTCTGTCCTTGGAATCAACAACAACAACAAAAAAAAGCCAGAGGCATAGAGGTTTACCAAAAAGATTCTATTTTGAAAGCTTTTCATAGAAATCTCTTCTACTTTCTCCATCTTCCTTCTTTCTTTCCCCTCCCTGCCCCTCTCTCTCCCTCTGAAAGGGAAAACACAAGATTCTGATTTTTTGTCATTATAGAGAAAGACAAAAAAAAAAAAGACAAATCTTCTTTAATTGAACAAATCAGAAACAAACTTAAATTTAAAGGGAAGCAATAAGGAAAATCTGAGGATGAGGTGGGGGGGGAAGGGAGAGGGTTAAGGGAAGGAGATATTAAATATGTACAATACTTTGAATATTCTGTAGTTAAGAAGGTAATAATCATGCTCATATCATCAAAAAACCCTTTTAGTTTTCTGTATTTACATTCACAAACTTAAAGCACCCCAACCCCCTTCACAGAAATGCTCTTTCAGAATATCAAAACAAACTTTTCCCAAAGTACAAAGGACCAATTGATTACTCTGTGACTTTTCCCAATAACAACTTTTCAAAAGCATGGTTAATAGCAACTAAGCATTAAAATAAAAACCCAACTCTCTAAACTTCATTTAATTTCATTGTCTTCGGCACTTAAAATATCTTAAGTTTTTTAATACCCTGGTGCCCCCTTTTGGTCTCTATAGATCAAGGCATTTCTTTTCCAATTAAAACAAACCCAAGCATATATACTGTATGTATTAATTCAGGAGACTGCCGTGTTTAACTTGGAAACCGTCAATCTACCCAGCAGACTGTTCATGGTTATTACAGCCATTGTCACCCCTTTACTGTTAACAGTTATTGATCTAAAACATGCGAAAACAAAGCTAATTCTTCGCCAGTGAAAGGAAGGGAGTCACTTTCCCTCCTGAAATTGGCATAGCGCTGTCCAAATTCCGACAGTTTTCTTCCTAGTCTTCATGGTAAATAAGTGACCCATTACCTTTGCCACAGTGCACTCAATGGCTAGCTGATGGCTGCATTCAGACGATATTTTTTTTGTCCTTGCTACATTTATACTGTATGTCTGTCTGTCACCCTGAAGAAAGAAAGGCTAGAAAGACTGTCTGGAGCCCAACATATTTAGGCATACGCCAAGTGACCCATTGAGGCATGGTCCCTGAGCAAGCTCGTCTGAGGGGCGGGTAGGAGGAGAGAAGAAAGTTTGCATTTTTAAGAGTTCCACCCTCCCCCTGCCAAATTAAATATCCTTACAACTTTTCGTATCTTCGAGCTGGTAATTATGCCACAGAAACAAGTTCTTTCCCCGTTCAACAGCACTGTGTGAAGAAGACAGCCGATTTCCAACAGGGATATTGAATCTTTCCATCTGAAGGACCAACCAAGTGTGAAGTACAGTATAGTTTTAGACTCAATTGAAAGGAAAAAGCTTGACTACTAGTTCATACCATGACAACTTTCATGGATTAGTTCAGACCCTATTCTCCTCCCTGAAAGGATATCACAGCATGAAGACAGTTTTCAATGCACTAAACTTTAATAGCTGAGTGGGGGAGCCAAAGCTTCCTTTGGTCTCTATAGAAACAGTATAGCCAAAATTTGAGGCCAAATGAAGATCCTTGGGTTTAGGTGCTGTATCTGCCTTCAGAGGTGCCTATTCACAAACAGACTTCAGCCGTTATCACATTTTCTTTTTCTTTCTTTCTTTTTTCCTTGTGTCCTTTCTTTCCTTCTTTCTTTTTCCCTTCTGTCCTTTCTTTTTTTGGGGGGGTGAGGGTGGGGGCCATAAAAGCAAGCAAAAGCCCACTTGGTCTCCCTTGGCGGCCATTTCCATGAAACGCAGCAAAACCAGATGTGTGGTGAGCAGTGCATGATGCAGGTGGAATCATCTACAAAAACAAAAACGTTTCAATCCACCACAACCGCTAAAAACAAGCAAAACAAACCAAAAAGCAACCCACCAGATGTCTTCCCATGTTTATGCTTGCCATTGCTTGGCCTGCTCTTTCTCTCACCCTCACCACAATGGGCCGGCTGCAGACTCAGCCCATACAAGGCTATCCCACAGGGCCCTGCTTTTCTCTCCTCCAGGCATCTCAGCCTTTGGGGATTTCTGTCCCCGGCCCCCAAAGGCCCAAGCCTGAAGGCTCAGGGCACCTTTTGCCACCATGCCTGAGTTGCTTTCTCTCTCTAACATTTCGGCTCAGCAAACTAGCCGTAGAAAGAGAGGCTCAGCCACCAACGGAGGGACAGACAGTGGTCACAAGCTAGTGAGGCTCAGTTTATATTTTTCAGACAAAACTGGTCAAATGGCACCAAGAGTCCAGGGAAATTCTAATCCCGCAAGCCCTCTGTCTTCCCACTCACCAAAGATGTGGACGGAATCGTTTAAAGCATTGCTTTTATCCTTCTCTTTCTAGCTAGACCACAGCTTAATGTCCAGAAGACTGCAG
This sequence comes from Phascolarctos cinereus, assembly GCF_003287225.1. Classification (NCBI taxonomy): domain Eukaryota; kingdom Metazoa; phylum Chordata; class Mammalia; order Diprotodontia; family Phascolarctidae; genus Phascolarctos; species Phascolarctos cinereus. Next base: position 40,035,010 of record NW_027556291.1, read on the forward strand.
GGGAAGGATACAGGCTGTTTGTCTATGTAAAGCAGAGGTCTCCAACCTTTGTGTGAGATGCAGTTTAGCTGTTTTTTTACTTCCCCCAAGCATTGAGATCACTGTGGGGTGAGAGAGGCAGGAGGTGCTGCCTGTGAAGCCCCCCAGAGAAGTGAGGGAGGAGTTACTGCTGCCTATGCCCCCCTCCTTGCTGGCATCCCTCACTCTACAGTTGCCTCCCCCTGTGCCAACTGCTGAAGGAGAAGGAGGAGGGAAACTTTGGGCTGGGAGGGAGCAGAGAGGGCAAGAGCAGGAACTGGCCTTTGTAAGATTCAAGAAGTCTAGAAACACCTTACCCCCCACATAGGGACACCCACAACCAGTGATTCAGTTTGATAAGCTTGCTGGGAAGCTTGAGACCTGAGCAGAAAGCTCTGTGGGCCCAATCTGTGGCACTTCTAGTGTGTACATGTAAAGTTACAAGAATGAGGCCACAGGCCTCACCATACCTGCTCACATTTGAGTGAGAACCAATGTGACTGTCAGATTTGTGCTTTGGAGTCCCACAAGATGGAAAGGACATGGAGACATAACCAGGCTACCTCTCCACTGAGACTGAAGGGGGCCAATCAGCTAACTGCCACCAGAGCTCAGAAAAGCTCTGAGAGAGGCAAATAACAATATGATGCTTGAGTCCATTGTCAAGATCTCCAACAAGGTGTTACAGTTCTGCTAAGGACTTGGTGCACAAGCCAGAAGACCAATGAAAAACCATTCTATACCAAGTAGGGGCAACATTCTTGTTTACAAAATAGCCCCACAAAGACAATACATCACTACCTCCTATTACCTATTGGAGAGTTAGTTAAATATCCTGGTGAGTAGGAGGAAGGAAGCAAAGGATAATCAACACTTATTAAGCACTTGATATGTGCCAGGCATTGTGCTAAGGGCAGGGGAAACAAAGGCAGAAACTTTGAATCTCTGTTCTCAAGGAGCTTCCATTCTAATGGGGAAGACAACATAATTTCAGCCAGTTTGCTGACTATTGGAGTTTGATAACAGCTCAAATGACTGAGTCACATTAATTCATATAACTAACACAAAACTCATGAGTTTTTGGACCCTTGACCAAATTTTTCCCAGTCCTAAGAGGACTGGTGTTCAGAATGAGAAGGTGGAAGGTCACAAAAAAGAGGCAGGCCATTTTCAGCTTAATTTCAGCTGCGGAGACACCTGGGAAACAAAAGGAAACTATTGAGCCTAGAGATAGCCCGAGCTGCCCACAATCTTGGGACTGGGACTATAGGTCAGTAGGTCCATCGATGTCAACAGTTAGCCCAGGGCGATCCACAGCCTAAGGGATGGAACTGCAATCCAGTAGTTCTGTGGCTGCAAATAGTCATTTTGGTCCAGCCACAAGCCTGGAATTGGGATCACAGGCTCCAGCAATTCCCATAGAAATACCAGCCTTGTAGACCAATGACCAAGCTTATTTATGATGCTTTGGAAGAAATAAAAAGAAGTGGTTGCCCATATAGCAAGATGACATTTATACAGAGCAAATATGTTCTAACCCTAACCTCTCAGGGCCAGGCAGGCTACATCTCCCTACTAGGGTTCTAGGGTACCCTGAGGGGTCAGGGGTCCATTTTCTCTACCCTCATCTGTTTGAGCCCCCACTAGCTGTATTCCCCATTTTAGGGGAATAGTAACTAGCACCCCCAGTTCTATTTAACCACTTAACATCTATTGGCTTTTACAAAGGGATGTTTACTTACAAAGACAAAGCAAAAATAAGCATACTAACATTTCCTCCAATGTCTCAGGGGCCCCTTCATCTCTAAAAGAGTAGGCTCAAAATTTAGCTCAGTTCCTATATAACATTAGTCCCACCAAGCTCATGTCCAGTTGTCATGTGACTACTGGGCAAATTCTTCCACTGGACAAGAACCCCCAAGGTCACTTCTGAAGATAGAGCCTTGCTGCCAAACCTGGCCTGAATTTCTGTGGCTCTCACTCCCAACCAAGATTAAAGATTCCATTCCTTACATCTAAAATAGAAAAGAATAAATAAAAAGGCAAAGGAGATCCAGCTTCTCATGGGCCATATGGCCTCAGAAATGGAAGGAAGCTCCACCATTCTTACAGAATAGCCTCTCACCAGATGCCATCATACCACCACATAGCTGAAGACAGTGAGGCAAAGAGGCAGTCACAAAAGCTGAAAGGCCTTTTTGAATTCCTCCAAAGCCAAGCATATAGCTTACCTTTCCCAATGTGGGTTGGCCTACCAGAACCAAGTATCAAATTTCTATCCGTACTACAATCTTCTCTATCCAATGCACATCCCTACATGTCATTGAAATTCTCTTGGAAGCCATCTCCCTAGCATCCTCAATGTAGAGACACTATTTCAGGTGGCATGGTCATGCATCAAACCCCTCCCCCCTTACCCATATATGTACTTTTTGCCTTCGCCATTAGAGTGAAGGCTCTTTGGAGGTAGGGATTGTTTCATTCTTTGAACTTGTATTCCCAGTGCTTAGCCCATAGTAGGTATTTAATAAATACTTGCTTAATTGATACTTATTTCAGGAGAACATTTAACATGTGCTTTATATATTATTATACATTATATATGACCTATGTGTTTCCTATCCAATGTGCTTTTACTGATGCTATGCTTTTTTATAGCAGTACACCATGGCATATATGTTCTATTGCTATATGTGCATGTAATTTGTTCTACATGTGATCTATGTAATTTATTGCTATACATGTGTCTGAAGCTGTATGTTATATTGATTGCATGCATTGTTAGCTGCATGTACTCCTAGCGCAAATGCCATGCATTAGGACCCCTACATGTACATTTTATTTTGTAAGTGGGAAGATGACCTATAACTATGTTATGATGCTTATGACATATGTTCACAGATAAACATCTGTACCCTGTGTATCTTCAAGGGACTGCAAATGTTTTACTGGTGGGGTGATGTAATACCCTTCACTCTACAGATGCTCCTTCCCCTGTTGCATGGAGTAGCTGAGGCATTGGTTTGGGAGATCAATAAAGGAAATAACACTACAGGGGCGGGGCATTAATTGCTATGGTGCTTAGTGTTGAAGAACGAGAGCAGGATGCCAGGGTAAAAGGTGGTTGGCTTCTCCTTGACAAGATTGGCTTTTGAGTCTACCCACCCTGTGCCATTGGTGGTGAGCTAGCTAGGTGTATTTGCCTATAAATTCTATTACAAGAGTAAACACTGCACACAGTATCCAAGTACACATACCTGCTTCTGTGGAGGGCTAACTCCATTCTGCCAATGTCGGTAGAGCTCATTGAAATACATAAAGTGTTCAAAAAACAGACAGGTACTTCATACCCAGGAAATTTCCAAAGATGGAAATCGTCAATGTTAAACATGGAAGGGTTATGGAAAGAAAGGCACAGAAATGCATGCGTGTTGGTGGAGCTATGACTTGGCCCAACCATCCCGGAAGGCAATTTGGGCTATGCAAAGAAATGACTAAAATATCCATACCCTATGGCCCAGAGAATCCCATTGCTAGGCGTATAACCCAACATGATCAATAACAAAAACAAAGGTCTCATATATACCAAGATATTTACAGCAGAACTTTTTTAGTATCAAAGAACTGGAAAAAAGTAAATGCACACTGATAAAAGGAATAGCTAAACAAGTTATAGAAATGACGAATATGACTAATACAGAGAATCATGGGGAGATTTGTATGAACTGATGCAAAGTGAAGTAAGCAGAACCAGGAAAACAATACATACTACTACAATGATGTAAAGGGACAGAACAATAACAAAGTGATTGAAACTGAATGTCACAAAATTATAACCAATAAAAGATATGAGAAGTCACCTCACTTCACTTCTTTGCAGGGAGGAGGAAAGGCTATAGGTGTGGAACCCTACATATACTATAAGACTTTTTTGATATCTTAGATAGTTTAGGGGAAATGGTTTTTCCCCTCTTGTTTTTTTGTTTGTTTGTTTTAAGAGATGGCTTTCTGGGAGGGGGAGAGTAGGTGGATATACTGGGAAAGGTAGGTGATGTAATAACACAATATCTCAATAAAATGTATTTTAAACAAAAGGAGAAGTTCATCAGTGGGTATAGTTTGATGGAAAATTTTGATTGGGGAAATCCACGGGCCCATACACAACCTCGACAAGAAATTGACGCTGCCATGTGAAAAGACAGAACTGAGGAATAGAACAATTGATTCTTGAAAACCATAAGAAGGTTCAACATTTACTCAGTTACCTCACCCCCATAGGGTGTACACAGACTTCCAGACTGAGCATGGCACCTTCCAGCTTCTGATCCATCCTGTTGAATAGGATCAGGATACTATTAATGCTACCTCATGGGCAAATTTGGGGTCTCTAAAAACACCAAGACAGTGGGTGGTGATGAGGATGCAGTGGCTTGGAGCTCTATCCAAGAGGGCTTCGAGATCTACTGATATATCCCCAGGGTTGTGAATCCCTGGCCTAAGACTCATATTCAAATGGCACCAACAAAGGAGGAAAACAACAGTATTATGATCTTTTTATAAGACCTTAGTTATCTGGCATCCAACCTTTTTGAATCCACAACCTTGCAGAATCACCTGAAAGTAGCCCCCAAAAGTGAGGAAGCAGCCCCTGAACAGAGCCATAACTAGTGTAAAGTCATTGGGGTTTTGCCTCAGGGTTATAAAATCTAGGAGTGGGGAATGCTTCCTCACAGCAGGTCTCTTTCTACCTTTGGTGTCCACCTGCCACCTGAGGACAAATAGGCCTTACTATTGGCCCTCAGTTCTTTTCTGGTTGTGCACTTCAAAGGGTCTGCCTGTCATCACCATCAGGAACAGGAAAGTGGTTCTGGGGGTCAAAGTTTAAAGGTCATCCTATATTCTCTCTGGGAGGGGATGACACTCCAAAATCTTGCCTGGAGGGGAAAGAGGAGGGGACAGTGGCTGAAAAGTTGGAAGAAGATATTTTAGAAGGAAAATTAGGTCCTGATGAACACCAATTCTTACCAGGCCCTCTAGGCAGTTCTGGATGGGATTTGGGCCTGCTTGCCAGTAGAAGGAAGAAGAGTCAGAGCATCTGTACTAGAGACAAACATAAAATTGTAATATGTGTCTGAATTTTCTCTCTCTCTCTCTCCCCCCCCCAAGACAAACTAACTACCTCTACCATAGTTTAGCTGTGTGCATACATTAAATATTTTTTTCTTGTAGGTAACATGTTGTCTATCCTTGCTCAATTCAAATATTCGTATTTATTGATACAATTAATAAATTTAATTTATCTTCTTAAAAACCCGTCCCCGCTGGCCTAGGGCTACCCTCTCCCAGGTCCTGTTGCTACATAGCCTCTCTCCCAGGCCACATTATGCCCATTTTTCCACCTAAGGTAAATTCAGTTGGCGGCAATATCCAGAGGACAGCCTGCCCTAGGAAGACTAGGGGTATTTGAAAGGATGGTACATAGGTTTCCCATTAGCTGGAGGTGTTTCATATAGTCCTATTAGCACCAATTATCCTTTTTGCCAATATTTGTTTGGAGAATTAAATAGCATGTTATTTTGGATTCATATTGTAACCCCCTATGCTGGAAAGTGGGACCAGCTGACATTTGGTTTATAAGCCTATCCCCCTGTCCAGCTGAGCTGGCTCAGGTGCAAGAATCCTCTGTTCCTGGCTTCTGAGTACCTCGAATATCTCCATTTTTAAGTTATAACTTCAAAAGCTACTGTGCAAACACTCTGTAGTCCACAACATTCTCCTCTCCACAATAGTTCAGTTCCCAGGGTGCCCCATGGCCAAAGTTTGACTATATTGTTTATGACTACAATTTTACTGTCTCGTTGAAAATAATCTCACTTCTAGGGCTGGTTTCTGGTTGACTTTGCTTAAGTGACTGTTTTAAGTATACCCACTCTCCCCCCTTTCAACAGGGAGACAATACAGTACAAGGATGCTAGGTGGCACAGTGGATAGAGTGCCTGAGTTCAAATCCAGTCTTAATAGCCTTGTGAGCAAGTCACTCAACCCTGTTTGCCTCAGTTTCCTCATGTGGAAAATTGAGCTGGAGAAGGAAATGGCAAACCACTCCAGTGTCTTTGCCAAGAAAACCCCAAATAGGTTTAAAAGGATCAGGACATGATTGAAACTACTGACTACCACCCATATAGGGGAAAACAGCACTGACTCCAGAGAAAGACTACCTAAGGTTCAAAACCTACCTCTCATGCTTATTTACTACCTACGTGACCTACCTCAGTTTCTCCCTCAGTCAAATGAGGGGGTTGGCCTAGTAGCCTCTGAGGTCCCTTCCTAAAATCTAGGATCCTGTGTGTGACCTTGGGCAAGTCTTTTCTGGGCCTCAGTTTGCCCATCTGTGGCCTCTGAGGTCCCTTCCAGCTCTAAATCTATGACCCCATGATTATTTTGGTAATTAAACATACTCGTGCGGATGGCATGATACTCCTCACAGTTCTCTGGTTGACTGCAGCTCACGTTTTGCTTTGCTCATCACAATCTTAAAGCACAAGGATTTTAATCCTGATTTTCTAGATGAGGAAATCGAGGTTCGATTCCATTTAACAAACTGAGACCCAAAGACATTTAGGCAACTCACTCAAAATCACACAGAGGAAAAAAGTGTCAGTCCAAGCACTTTTGACCCTAGGTGCTGTGCCTGGTCCAGTAACTGAGGATGCTCTTACTTAGTCTGGACATTTTTCCTGACTTTATTCAATCAATAATTCTAATAGTATGTATTTCTGTAGAGGGTATTGCAAAAGTCTTGGTTGGGTTTTGAGCTATTATTAATTACTTTTGGGACACCTTGTGCATGGCCCTTTAAGGTTTGCAAAGCACTCAAAATATATTTTCTCATTTGATCCTCACAACCCTGGGAGGGAGGTGCTATTATTACCTTCCCCCACTTTACAGATGAGGAAACTGAGGCTGAGTGAAGGGGTCACTTGTCCAGGGTCACACCACTAGGATGTGTCTGAGGCATGATTATGAACTTGGGTGTTCCCAACCAAGCCCAATACTTTCTCTACTTCTCCACTCAGCTGAGGCAGTCTATGCCTCCCTCCCATCATGGGCCTAGCCCTGTGCTCTCTATGAGGGAGGACACAACAGAAACTTAAGACATAGTCTGTCAGCTCTTGAGTTTACAATTCTGGCTAAAGGTACCAAGCTTCACACAGGGAGTAATAGTTAAGTAACACTGGCGGCACTCAGTGCCCTAGGAATTCGGAGAAGCTGAGGGCCTGGAGGGGTCGAACTGGTTAATGTTTTTTTTTCTTCACTTAAAATGAAGCCACACCCTCCCCGCTGCTGCTGTGGAAGCTGCCCCCCTTCCCTCAACTGCCTCAGATCGAACATGGACACCCCAGGCCCCAGGTTCCAGACAGGAAGCTGGTGGAGGAGGGGAGAGCAAACAGGGGCCCTGTTCCTTCTGACTCCTCCCCTGGGGAGGAGAAAGTAGCATTTGTGCTCCCTGGCACCCCCCCTCCAGATGCTAGAACATCTGGTCCATTCAATCACTCTCAGTCCCCAAATTATCCCAAGCACCCCTGCAGAGCTTAGAGATTCACAAAAGGAGAGGCTTCCCCACTGTGCCTGCTCCAGGCGTTTCTGGAGCCCCTGCATGGGAGAAGAGTTTCACAGGGGATGGAATCTCAACTCTGAGGCACTCTCTTATGGGTCATTTCGAGCCCATCAGCATTTGTCTCTGCACATCTATATCTGCCAACATCTTGAACCCAGTGTCCCATTTCCTTGTCCCTAGGATGCCGCAAAAACGCTAGAAACAAGGCCCTCCCGGCCCCTTTCTGTAGCATTCAGTCTTGGCTGCCTGAGCTTCATTCAGTTTTTAAGCTTAACAAACAAAAAGGGGATTACCAGATTCCCCTCTCCCCCCAGGTCAGCAAGAAAATAATTTCCAGCTCCTGCTCCCTGTATTCAGGTCCTCAGCCCTAGGAGCCAGCCAGACCTGTTCGCAGGCTTGCCCTGGGACTCCTGCTTGGACGCAGGAACTGCATCCCGGGCTCCCCGGGACCCACTGGCATGCTCCAGCTGCGATGGGTGCTGCCAGGTGGTTCACAACTCTTTCCTGCCTCTCAGATGCTATTTGGCCTGCATTGCACGGGAAAGAGCGGTAACTGTCCAATCAGAAGACCTGGGCACAGGTCTAGCCCTGGCACCTTCTCTACAGAATCCCCTTCATAAAAGGATTTGTTCCATGAAACTTGGACTCAATCAAAAAGCCACACCGGAAGACCTAGAAGGCCACATGTGGCCTCAAGGCTGCAGGTTCCCCACCCCTGGCCTAGTTCATTTCTAAGGCCCCTTGTGAGTCAGTAATTGTCTTCTCCCCACCTTGCTTCTTATGATGTGCTTCACTCAGCAAACTTTCAGTGAATGCCTACTGTGTGCTAGGCACTGGGGAACATACAACGTTTGGAGAACATACAGTCACTGTCCTCACAGACCTCATAGGCTCAAAATGGAGTCACAGAGGACCTAGGTTCAAAGCCTGGCTCACGTCCTGTGTGATCTCAGACAGATCCCTTTATCTCTGGGCCTCAGCTTCCTCATCAGTAAAATGAGGACTCTCCAAGGCCCCTTGCAGCCCTAAATCTCTGATCCTTGGACAAACACTGAGAAGGAATAGATGCAAAATTACCTGACAAGTGGAACTGGTCACAGAATCCTAGCTCTAGAACTGGGGGGGGGGAGACTCAGAGGCCTAGATCAAGTCCAATCCCCTTATTTTACAGAGGAGGAAACTGAGGCCCAGAGAAGGGAAGTCACACATAGGATCCTGGACCTAAATTTGGAAGGGCCCACAGAGGGCATCTAATCCAACCCCTTCATTTTATAGATGAGGGAAACTGAGGTTCAGGGACTTGCCTGATGTCACACAGGCAGGAAGTAGCAGTGGCAGGATCTGAATCCAAGTTCTCTGGCTACAGAAGCAGCACTCTTTCCACTGTCCCATGATGCCTCTAGAGAAATCTAAAACCAAGTGCTGCCTGAGTGGGGAAGAGAGAGCTCACAGAGAATTGGGGGTGAGACAGAGACCCTTTGTTGAGTGGCTACCATTGAGCTGTCCTTTAAAGGACAGATACAAATTTAATGGGCAAAGAGAAGGAAAGTGTTCCTGGCAGAGTTAACAGGGTAAGCAAAGGCTAGCAAAGGTGGGCTAAGGTAGGAAAACATGGGCTGTGTGTGCAGGATAGAGAGTTGTCCAGCTTTGTCTGAAGCATGGAATGTGTGGCAGTAAGTAGAAAGAAATTGAGGAGAGGCTGCATTCAGGTCACCATCTGGTGCATTAGAAACTTCTTAGAACCCTTGCAACCAGCTTCAACTATGAGCCTCCCAGCATGGAATTGGGGAGGATGCATTGTTCTGTGAATACCCAGAAATACAGTCCAGACACAGGCTGGAGCCAGGCAGTATCTCCTGCTAGGGCTTGGACTGTCTGTCCAACGTTCTAAAGTTACCGGCTCAGAGATGCCCCCTCAGATATAGAACCCAGCCAGGGTCTCATGCCAGCCTCTCCTCAGGCAGCCAGGTGGCTCAGGGGATAAAGTGCAAGGGCTAGAATCAGCAAGACCAGACTTCAAATCCTAGCTGTGTGATCCTGGGCAAGTTATTTTACTTCCGTCCGCCTCAGTTACCTCATTCGTAAAATGTGGATCATAATCACACCTACCTCTCAGGATTGTTGTGAGGCTCAAATGAGATATCTGTAAAGCACTTACCACAGTGCCTGGCACATAGTAGGTGCTTAATAAATGCTTGTCCCCTTCCCTCCTCCCCTCCCAGAGACTCCTTAGTGTTAGCCCTGCCTCTCAACCTGGCATGAGTGCTGCCAGGCCTAAGGCATCCTGCTGCCTCTGAAAGCTCCAGAATCTTCAGGGCTGAGCGAGTAAGTAAAGTGTATCATTTAAAGTAACAAGCTACAGTTAAGCACCTGAATAGAGAGGGAGACTGGCCCCAGCCACGTGCCAGGTTTACTCCACTAATAATCCCTTACATTCATACAGTGCTTCATGGTTATCAAGCTCTTTTCCATCCATTTTCTCATTTGAGCCTCATAATGGTCCCGTGAGGTTGTCAGGGCATGGATTCATTTCCCCAGTTCTGTGATTCTGCAAAGTCCCCCTTTGAGGCCTCCTTTTGGCATGGAAGTGACCATGGGATCTCTAAGACTGCCAGCAAAGCAGGTGTTCCCAAGCTAGAAGGGCTTTGAGAATGAGCCAGTGCATGGAAAGTGTGTCAGATGTTCTCAGACCAGCAAGGCCAAGATGAGAGCAGCCTACCACCAGAGGGTTGGCCATGGCTTTACAAATTTGGCTATGGGGGACTCTCAGGAACTCACAAAGAATATTGACTAGGCTAGAGAAGGATTATAATCTGTGGGGCTCAGGTGAGTAGGCACACAGAAAAAAGATCCCAATCCTTGAAGGGCTGAAATGTAGCTAGGCTGGTTTCTGGTTGACTTTGCTATAAGTGATCCCACCTGCCCTCTTTTCAAAAGGGAGGCAGTCGGTACAGGAGAAGGAGCACTGACTTTGGAGGTTTAAAACCTCCCTCTGATGCCTATGTGACCTACCTCAGTTTCCTCCTCTGTAAAATGAGGGTGTTAAGGTCCCTTTCAGCTCTAAATCCTATGAATTTACTGGAAGGTTTTGCCTAGGTAATATGATGGCTTTGAAAGCTGAGGTTGTTTATCTATCCTCACCTGTTCCATGTGACCAGATCGCTTCCTTTTTCAATCAGGCCTTATTCTCCTAGAACCAGGCCAGCTACATGTTTCCTCTCTAGGGGTACCCCTGAGGAGCAAGGGGTTGTCTCTTCTCTAAATCTATTGGCTCAGGCCCCCATTCTGGTGCATGAATAACTCCCCAGTTCCACTTAGCCAATTAACACTGACTTAGCTTTTTCAAAGGGGTATTTACCTCTAAGATACAGCAAGAACAAAAATACAAGCATTTTCCCCCCAATACCTGGGAACCACACTGTCCCCCTATACCACTTCAGTCCCTGGGGAGAGTGAGCTCAGGCTTAAGGCAGTTTCTACATAGCATTGGTCCCAATAAGTTCACATCCAAGTGTGATATAGTCACTAGATGACTCCTCATCTTAGCCACTGTTGAGCTGGTCCCAAAGGTCACAACTTAATCCCCAGAGACCACTCCTACACTTTCTGGTACCTCACTCTTCTAATTTTTCAAAGCCCACAAGGTCACAGCCATCTCCAGTTTCCATCATCTAAAGCATCAATGAACAAACAATAAGACCAAAAACCAAGGCCAGTATTCACAGGCCACAAGGCCTCAGATGGGGAGGCCCCAAAGCCTCTCCTAATATGACATTGTCTCTGTTCCCTCACCAGAATGCAGCCAACAGCAAGAGATCAGAACGAAGAGGATGGCTCTGGCCGAGTAGTGCCTTTCGAATGCATCTCCGTTCCAACTATGTAGGCAAAGTTTCCTCTTCATTATGTGTCTATCACAGGGGTCCTGCAGGTCTATACAAAACCAGGTGGCAGGCTACATTTGGTCCATGAGCCATACTTTGCCAGGCCCTGGTCTAGCAGACCAGAACCAGTTACAGAATGTTTTTCGCTTGCTCCAAATCTCTCCAAAGCACTTCCACTACAGGCCAACATGTCTTTTTGGAAAATAAGCTCCCTAGTCTCTTCCATGTGGGGGAATGCATCAGCCAAGCACACTAATGCCTGCTCACCAGCACCCTGTTATATACTTACCCATACACACATACATGCATATATATTATATATATACCATATATATGTATATATACTTTACATATGTGTATATGCCTTACACATATGTAACATATACACATATGTATGTAATGGGGTGTGTGTGTGTGTGTGTGTACACACACACACACACACTCCCCTTATACTGCTTTATGAGCACAGAGCCATTCTTGTAAATGTTCTGTAGGCAACCTACAGCCATCATGTATCTCTCTCTACTCCTCTGAGTTGCCAGAAACTTGAAATCTCTTGAGATTGTGATATTCCAAAATTTGCAAACACAGGATATTCTTAGGATTTCACTTCTAGTGAAAAAATAAGGTCTTTGCACAAGAAAGCAGCCTGAAATTATTAAAGGCAATAGATTGGTCTTCTAACTACATGTGATCTGAACAAGAGGCATTTTCTTATTATACATTTGGGTTTTCCCACATGGATTTTTAAACTGATCTCATTTGAACAATCATGGATGTCATTAAGGAGACTCCCCAATATGTTCTGAGGTTCAATGTAACCAACATAGACACAAACATGAGTGGCCAGAAGACCTCAGCATTTATGGAGAGACATCCCATAAAGACCTTGCACTAGACATCCTCCATGCCAGTGGGGAACACCTTTGCAAACCCTATACCTCCTTGTTTCTTGCCTCACTTGACATTGAAAATCAGAGGGTCATTGACCAGAGGCTGCACTTGTGAAGGAATTTTGTAAGAGCATGTGAAAAATGAGGATAACAGCACTTCCTTCCAAGGGTTGTTGTGAGGATCAAGTGAGATAATATTCGTAAAGCGTTTAACACAGTGCCTGGCACGCAGTAAGTGCTATATAGGTGTTCGTTGTTATTATTACATTTCACAATAATCTAAGGAAAAATTACAAGCAGATTAAGAAATCCCTTTTTACAATGACACAAGTAAGACTGAACTGTAAGTACGAAGTAGTAAAGGAACTGCAGGGGGGCAAGCACCAGCAAATCAATATCTCAAGGATCTGTGATTTCCATGGCATGATAACTCCCTCCATCAACACAGATTGCAACCTATTGCTGCTTCCAAGAATGAGGGGCTGACTCACAGACTTGCTCAATGAAGACATCCTCATAAATCCCATCATCTTTATGTGTCTGTTGCATTTTAATTTGTTATTCCTATTTCAAACCCTTGAGCAATCATAAAGAGATCAATCTATAGATTTTCTTATTCTTTTCCCCAAAGTAAAAGTAAAGTCTTAGGATCTCATTCAGGTATACAAGAATATAGATATACACCATTCCTAGGTGTTTCAATGGAAATAGTTCAAATGTTTATTTCCAACCTAAGCTGTCCTAACATCTCAAGGTAAAAGGCAACTGTGGTTTCTCATCAAAGACCATCCCATTTCTTGAACATTTCTTGGTTTACAAAGCCTTTTCCTCATGACATTCCTTTTCCTCATGACAGGTATTATTGTCCCCATTATACAGATGAGGAAATAGAGTCCCAGAGACATTGAGTTGCCCAAAGCTAGAGATAGAGCCAGGATTTAAACCTAGACCTCCTGAACCCAAATCTAGTGTTCTTTAATATATTTTAGCAAGGGCAGTCCCTGTTTTCCTAGAGTCAGACATCCTGTTTCTCAATCAAAGAGACTGGCAGATGGGAGGCATGGAAAGCCACAGAGAGCACCCGCCCATACAGCTGGTGAGTGAGCCGGTAAATGTTTAACAACTGGCTTGTGGTGGGGTGGATGTATGCAAGATATATTTTTAAGTTCAATCTTCATTATCACTATTTTCTCCATCACTTTCTTAAATCTAGACAATAAAACAACACAGCAAGCCCCAATTTGCAGTGTTTGCAGATTTCTGAAGTGTAAATGCTCATACTGAAAATTCAGCAGTTGGTTCTATTGGGCTCTCCAGGGTTCAAGGTGGCTCCAGCACAGCCCTACTTCCACCAGGAGAATTTGGCGCTCGCCCCCTTCTTCTGGTAACTTGCTCAACAAAGGTTTGCTAAAGTTCTTTCTATGGCTCTGGACACGAGGGGTCCTTGGTCAGTTTTTCCCATGCCCAAATCTGGATAGTGTATTGCTGGCCCCCGAAAACATGCAATTGGAAACTTGGGCAGTAGAAAAGCCATTGGATCTCAGGGTTGGACTAGATGAACTTTGGGCTCCCTTCCAGATCTAAATCTCTGCTCCTGTGATTTGATTCAATCCAATAAATATTTATCTCAGCAGCAAGGATGCAAAGACAAATGAGAACCAGTCCTGATCCTCGCAGACCTTAGAATTGAGTAGGGGGATGGGACACAAACATCACACAAGTCAAAAGGTGATTAAGCACAGATGAGAAGGCAAGCAGCATGGTCAAGAGGCTCAAGACGAGAAGGATAAGGTTCACCCAGGAGATCAAGGACAGCATCGTGAAGGTAGCACTGAGTTGGACCTCCAAGGAGGGGAATGGTGCAGACAGTCAGATGTGGACAGAGAACCCAAGAGGAGACACCATTCCCGGCATGGAGCAGAACAGAGCACAAAGGCAAAAGATCTGAAACCAGGCATTTTCTAGTTTGCATAATAGATTGAGAACTTAGAGGAGAGCACTGTGATTGAAGTAAGGCTAGATTGTGGAGTGCCTCAAATGCCAGACTAAAGAACTTGCACTGCCTACCGCCTGTATCTTGAGCAAAGTGGTGAACTAAAGCAGAAAGTGGGAGAATTTAAGCAAAAGTTCGCAATTCCTTCAATTCTCTGCCTATTTCAGGTAAAACACTGCTTAATGAAATGATCCAGATAATGACCTAAATTGTTTAGTTCATTTTTTGTGTGTAGACACAGTTAAAGCTAGCTTTCTCCTCATCTTCCCCATAATCCACCCAATTAAGCTATTTAAGGGATAGGGATTGGACAGGGGAGTTCACTGGGATAGCAAACTTCCAGGTGAGGAAACTCCTCTCACCAATGCAGGTTGGCACCTTCTCTACATCTCAGAAAGTTGTCTAAGACACTGAGAGTTTCACGGACTTTCCCAGGATCACACAGCTAGTATGTGTCAGTGTGAAGACTTGAACTGGAATCTTCCTCACTTGAAGCCATCTGTCCATCCACTATACTGTGCTGCTCAAGAAGATTAAGTTGGCACCAAGCCAAGTAAACACTGTAGGCAGCCTATTCTTGACTTGTTACTATACTGATTGAAAGGAAACCCAAAGTCAAACATGACCAGGGAGAAATGGAAATACCTGGTCTTGGGGTGGACGCTCCCTGAGCATACAGATTGCTTCATTCTTTCTGTTGGGATCCCTAGTGCCTAGCACAGTGTTTGGTATAGAATAGGTGTTTAATAAATGCTTTTCAACTCACAAATCTATCCTGCCCTGCTAGCATCTGTATTTGAAAGGAACTGAGTTTTTTCATGGCAGCCTGAGATATTCAGGACAGGTTAGCCAATGTGCTGGCTCCCATGAAACATGGGAGAGAAAGAGAAAGAAAACCAATCTCCTAGGAAGGGAAGCCTGCAGCCAGATAAAACAAAGTCCTGCACAATCAATGGCTTGGCCTTTATCTGTTTCAGGGGGAAAAAAATCAATTCAGTTGGAATAATTCATTCAACCCAATAAAAAGTTTACAATGAGAGCTATATCTGGCCCTGATTATTTCACTAACACCCAAGGAGTCAACTGAGGAAGGGAGAATGAAATATTGACCTTCTCCCTAAGGTCACATGGTGACCCTGGGGGAATGGTGATCTGCCTACAGGGTCTGGATACCCTCCAGGGTGAAAGCTGGTGGTCCTGTTTTTTCCCTTTGTTTTAGTGGGAGAACAGGGGCCAAGGGAAGTGAAACTGACTGCTTCATCAAAGGATTGCCATACAGAGGGCCTACTGTGTGATTAGCATTCAGTTTATCACGACAATGCCTTCTGTAAAGATCTTCTCTGAATCATGATATAGGGAAGCCTCAATTTACATATCACATGCATTGGGGTAAAGCACATAAAGACTATGCCTATGCCAATATAAATGGGAAGAGCAATAAAACCAAAACTGAATGCTGTGATAGGGCCCTGGATTAGAGACGAAAAAACACATCTATTTCTCTTATCCTCTTTGCAGAGGTGGGGAGCTACGGGTGAGGAATATTGCATATATTGGGAGACACAGTTGAGGTACCAATTGGCTTTGCTGAACTGCTCTTTTTCCATCTTTCTGAAGCTTTGTTACAGTGATGGCTCACTGGGTAGGGAAGGGGAAAGAGACATATTTGGAAACGAAGGTGATATAACAATAAAAGCTAGCCATAAAAATAAGATAAAAAAAGAAATGGAAAGAAAGGGAATTGCTGTACATCTGGTGTTATTGCATCTCCCCACTGTCCGCCATAACTGTTTTAGCCATATGCTTCTGAAGAAGAGGTTTTCAGGCAAATACTGGATGCCCACTGGTCATGTTATCACACTGGGTATTTGCAGACATGGGTTGGATGAAATGGTTGCTTTCAACTCTGAGGTTCTGCCACTCTGTGTGAGCCTCTTTTGTGCCAGAGGTGGAACAGATGTGGCTAGCAAAATCAGCCACCGCAGTTTAGAGTGAGAAGTCTCCAGACAATGGAGTGCGGGGAGCGTATAAAGTCAGTGTGGTCCTTCAAGTGATTGATGGAATGAGCCAGAGACACGGTGATTAGATAGTGACGCAACTGGGTAAAAACTGAAAGAGCTAGCTAGATAACATCTGGAACTTGGACGATGCTTTCAATGATCCCAAGGCTGCTGCACCCTGCCACAAAATATTATTGTGTTTAGAGGGGCAGCATGATGTAATGGATGGAGTGTCACTGAATTTCTCTGACCCAAGGCTCGAATATTCTAAGTTATAGATGGTGAAGGCCTTTGAGCTCATTCCATATGAGAAATGTCTGAAAAATCTGGGAGTGTTTAGCCTTGAGAAGAGGGGAGAAGAGAATAAGAGGAGAGGGAGGGGAGGGGAAGGGAATGAAAGATTCAAGGGGGACATAAGTTGTCTTCAAGTAATTAAAGGTCATGTTGTATCGAAGGTGGCGTCATCAGCTTCACAGGTTAAGAAACTTGAATTATTAGTTCACCCAGGAGTGACTGGCCTCTAGGAGACCAATTCACGCTAAACAGATTCATAGTACTGATAAACCAGAAAAACAAATCATTGTTTCATATGGAGCATATGTTTTTATGGTGACCAAAATACTCAGGTCCACCATATAGGACACTTCCTTCTAGGTATCAAGTCTCTAGGAATATAAATTAATCATAGAAAGCTTTCTTGAGGAGTTTGAATTCAGGACAGAGAGAACTAGATTGTCCTTTCTTGGGGCCTGAAGAATTATCCCTGTTCTAATAAGTCAATCAACAAGCATTTATGAAGTGCCTACTATGTGCCAGGCACTGTGCCACGTCCTAAGGATATAAAAACAAAAGTGAAAGAGTTCTTGCCCCCAAGGAGCTTACATTCTGGGGGAGTGGGAGATAGCACAGACATATATTAGTTTGTAGAGCTAGCTCGGTGGCTGAATGGATAGAGCGTTGGACCTAGAGTCAGGAAGACCTTGGTTCAAGTCCAGCCTCTAACACTTACTAGCTGTGTGATTCTGGGCAAGTCACTTACGTTTTGTCTACCTCAGTTTTTTTGTCATTTGTAAAATGGGGGTAATATTGTCATCTGGTAAATGGAAGTAGGAGGTACCTACCTCCTAGGGTTATTTTGAGGATCAAAAGAGATATATTTGTGAAGTAGTTTGCAAATCCTAAAGCACTAGAGAAATGCAAGCTATTATATAGCAAATGAATGCAAGCTAATGGGGGGGGCATTCATAGCAAGGGGAGTCAGGAAGGACTTTATCTAGAAAGTAGCACTTGAGCTAAGATCTGAAGGAAAGGAGGCCTTCTATGAGGCAAAGGTGAGGAGAGAGAGCATTCCAGGCATAGGGAGCAGTCAGTGCAAAGACAAAGAGAGGGGAGATGGCTAGAATGGAGAGAGAGGGAAAAGAAGTAAAAGATTGGGAAAGACAGGGAAGGATAGGATACTAAAGGCAACATGGAATCAGTGGAGTTATTGGGGAAAGGAGTGACATAATGGCATCTGCACTTTCAGAAAATCAATTGGGCTACTATGCGGAAGACAGACTGGAGCAGGAAGAAACTGGAAGAAGGGAGACCAATTCATAGGCCATTGCAATAGTCAAAGCAGGAAGTGATGCAGGCCTCACCTGTGGGTGGCAGCTGTGGAAGTGGAGAGAGGCAGCCAGATGTGAGGAGTGTTGTGGAGGTAGAAATGAGATTTGGCAACTGATTGACTGTGGGGGAGAAGGGCAAGTGGGGAGTTGAGAATAATGCCAAGCTATTGAAGCTAGCTTACTATGAAGGATGTTAGTGCCCTGAACAGTAACAGAGAAATAGGGAAGAGGGGTGTGTTTAGGAGAGAAAGATGAGTTGTGTTTTGGATACACTGAGTTTGAAATACTCAATAGGCAGGTGGAAATGCTTGACTAGAACCCAAGAGAGACCCTCAGGCCGAGTATACACTGTAGATCTGGGAGTCATCTGCAAAGAGATGACAATGAAACACCTGGAAGCAGACAACATCATGGAGTAAGTGTAGAGAGAGAAGAAGGTCTAGGACAAAGCCATAGTAAACACCCACAATTAGGGGGTGTGATGATGCACCAGCAAAGGAGACTAAGAAGGAGCAGTCAGACAGGTAGGAGGAGAACCAAGGCAAAGTGGTGAAATGAAAATCCAGAGAGGAGAGAGTAGCCAGGATGGCCAACAGTGTCAAATCCCATAGAGAATGAGGAAGAGACATGAAGAATCAAGAAGAATGAAGATTGAAGAAAGGCCATCAGAGTTGGCAATTCACAGTCCACCAAGGGCGCTAGAGAGAGGAGTTTCTGTTGGGTGATAAAGTCAGAAGCCAGACTGTAAAGGATTGAAGAATGAGTGAGAGGAGAGGAAGCAAAGGCAGTGAGTGTAAACAGCTTCTAGGAGTTCATCAGAGAAAGGGAGGAAAAGCATAGGACGATAGCTTCAGGGGATGATAGGGTCTAGTAAAGGGTTTGGGTTTTGGTTTTGGTTTTTAGGATAGAAGAAACTCGGGTATGTTTGAAGACAGCAGTAAAGAAATCAACAGGGAGAAATGTAAGATTGAGAAAATAAGCTGGGGATGATCATGAGGACCATTTGTCAAAAAAGAAAGATCAAGGGTATATCCTGAGAGGTTGGCTTTAGCAAAGAGAGAGAGACTCTCTTCATCAGACAGGCAATGATGTCAAGGGTTTGGGGATGAGGGAGATGGATAAAGAGGGAACTCTCAGCAAATGGCCTCTTTTTTCAGCCAGGTGTAAGGTAGAATCATCAGATGGAGGCAAAGGGGAAGTGGGGTTGGGAGAGAGGAAATGGCATGGGAGGTTTGGGGAGTGGGACAGAGAATAAATTAAGGAGGAGTAAAAGGAATGCCTTGCTAGAGTAAGTAAGTGTTCAGGTGAGGTCAGAAACAAATTTGTAGTAGACTCAATTTTAGGGTTTCTTCCAATTCTGGTCAGTAACACATCAATAGGAGCGGAGGAGATGGGTGATGGGTATAATCAAGAACCAAAGGGATGAGAAGTGATAGGATAAAGGGGCAAGGGCTTCAAGAGTGGAGGGCAGTATGGAATTGAAGTGTGAGACTGTGGAGTAGAGACTGGGAAGAGCAAAAAGTGAAGTTAGAGATGGCATGATGGCCTGTTAGAGAACTCAGGAGTAGAGAGATTGGAGGGTCGGGTAAGGATGAAGAATAGTTTTAGAAGGAATGAGGCTTAGGGAGAGATAGGATGACCAAATGAGGGAATGTATGAAGCATTTATTAAGTATTTAACTATGTACAAAGCATGGTGCTAAGCGCTGGGGATATAGACAGAAGGGTCGCAGCCCCTGCCCTCACAGAACTCACACTTTAATGGGGGAGATAGCACCTAGGGAAGGTTTCAGCTACAAGTCAGATGGAAAAGTCCCATGGCCCTTAAGGTGCAAATGTAAGGCCTCTTCCTTAATGTCATTTCCACTGATAAAATCCTATCAGTTTCTGATGCTGAACCATTTGACCAGGCCAAGGACTTGGGTGACAAGAGCTTTCTCTTCTGGGCCTTCAGTAGCTGTGGCTGTCTGTAGCACCTGCAGGGGCAGTGGGCAGGCTGCATCTCCTTCCCGAGAGGGCACTGGGCTGGAAGCATCACTATTCCCGTTACAGGCCCTAGGATATCTCCACTGCGGCATGAGGGGAAATGGTGGTCAAAGTGGTGGTAGTGGCGGTTTGACCTGCCTGGCATGTGCTGCCTCCTGTCTCTCCCTCAGGGTGCCCTACTCCTTCAGAGGATGATAGGAGGTTATGATCTGAAAAAGGGTTTTCAGGATTGTTGATGTAGCAGTGGAATACTTGGGATGATGGCAAAATGAAGGGAGAGCTTGTCCCTGTGCATAGCTGAGATGGAGTGGAGGCAGAGGTCAGGGGACTCGAGAGGAGCTTGAGGAGTTGGGAGGTTAGAAAGGATGTCAACATGCATGTGGAATTCCTTTGGTCCAAGGGCAGGAGTTGGGGTGGAGAGGAATCTGGAAGAGCAGTATCGAACTCCACAAGCATGGCTTTCTGGCAATCATTCTACTCCTGTACATTTACAATCGTTCTCACTGGAACGATGTTGAATAAATACTGAATTCTCATGCTTTGGTTCTTTTTTTTTTTTTTTTGGCAATTGGGGTTAAGTGACTTGCCCAGGGTCACACAGCTAGTAAGTGTCAAGTGTTTGGTCTGAGGCCGGATTTGAACTCAGGTCCTCCTGACTTCGGGGTCGGTGCTCTATCCACTGCGCCACCTAGCTGCCCCAGTTCTCCTTTTTCTAGACCCACACAGACCAACCACACTTTCATTATGATGTCACCTTAGACATACTAAGCATATCTTAGGGTCCTAGATCTGAGCCTGGAAGGGACAGCAGAGACCACCTAGGCCAACTTGCTCATTTTACAGAGTAAAAGCCAAGGAGGAGAGTGAATAGGGGAAAACAGGAAACAGAGGCCCAGAACGAGGAAGGGACTTGACCAAGACCACGTCATGCATCCTATTTCTAGAAGGGATCTCAGAAGCCAACTAGTCCAACCCTCTTATTTTACAGAACTGGAAAACTGAAGCCCAGAGAGGAGGGGCTTGTTCAAGGTCACACAGATAGCAATAGTCAAAAGTGGGATTTGAACCCAGGTCCTCTCACTCCAGAGCCAGTGCTCTTATGCTGGGAAGGAAGGGCAGGGGTTGCCTCTCAATGGACTCAAGCAGTTTCCTTCCCCATTCATGGAACAGAAATAGGCCAGAGACACATGTACAGGAGCAGGGACAGAACTTCTTGTGGGGGAGGAAGGAAGTATGTGGCTCCTAGGAAAAGAGGTCTCTGAAGGGCTCAGTGGCCCCTGGAACACAGGAGCTAGCCTGCCCAAAGTTACCATACTGCCAACAGATAGATGACTGATAGAGAACTGCGTCAGGAGCTGTAGGGACCACAGACTGGGGGAGAGGGGGGTGCTTTCTGCACCAGGACTACAGAAGCAGTCTCAGCAGCAGGAGGGCTGGGAGCAGACAAGTGCCAAGAAGACCCCACCCCTTTGCCAAGGTCCTCAATTCCATTTCCTAGGTGGTAAGCCATGCCTAAACGTTGCATTGTGGGTCTGCAGGAATGGACGGTACTGAACCTGGTGTGGGGACGGGCAGTATCAAAATGGGGCTGTTTCTATTGCCTATTCTGTGCTCCCAAAAGAGACAGTGTGGTATAATGGATAGAGTCAGCCTTGGAGTCAGGACCAACTGGGCTCAAGTTTGCCTCTGCTCCATAGTATCTGAGTGACCCAGAGCCAGTCACTAATGGTTCAATGCCCCCAGGCGACTGTTTAGAAGTCCATTGGCCACTGAGATAGTGCCGTGCTGGGGAAAAGGAGCTTCCTTACATCAATGAAATCACAGATTCTATCCCATTCTATAGTCTTACTTTTTCTGATAAGCCTGCCCTTGGTGTGACTTTTTTTCAACTTCAATACCTCCAGGGGAGCAGGGTCCCTAGAGAGACAAGTCAAATTGAGATAAGGTCCATGCTCTACTTACTCTTGGTGGGGACTGACCCATCAAGATAAGCCAAAGACAAGCCCTGAGACTGAATCCAGCCCTTGCGTGCTCCCCGCTGAAATCCTAAGCCATCCCTTTCTTGTTATACAGTTGTTTTCAATCGCATCCAACACATCATGACCCCATTTGGGGTCTTCTTGGTAAAGATACTGGAGTGGTTTGTCATTTCCTTCTCCAGCTCATTTTAGAGATGAGGACACTGAGGCACACAGGGTGAAGTGACTTGCCCAGGGTCACACAGCTACTAAGTGTCTGAGACCAGATTTGAACTCAGGAAGAGGAGTCTTCCTGACTCCAGGCCGAGCACTCTATTTACTGTGCCACCATCCCTATGTTCATTATGATTTTTTTTCCTTAATTAGATTTTGGAGACACTCTGCTTTCATCTGAAGTTCTTTCACAAAACATTCTAGGTAACAATGGGAGTAGCTCCTGCAGGTGGCTAATTTCATTCTCTTTATATGTTAGGTGTTGGAGTTGGAGTCAGGAAGGCCTGAGTTCAAATCAGGCCTGAGATACTTGCTTGCTGAGTGACTCTGTCTGCCTGCCTCAGTTTCCCTATCTGTAAAATGAGGATAATAGCAACACCTACTTCCCGGGGTTCTCACTCTATCAAGTGAGATAACATATGGAAAGCACTTTGCAAACCTGACAGTGACATATAAATGCTACAGCTAATATTATCTATTTTGATGCTTGTTAACTTCGGTTTCAAAGGATGACTTGGGCTCTTCAGCACCCTGTACACTGATTATAGACTTTCGGCCTCAGGGTCATTGGTGTGAGTCTCACATTAAGCATGTTCCATTAAATCATAAATGCCTTGAATGAAGGAACTGGTTGGAATCTATTTTACAATTTTAATTATGTGTATTTCAATACAGTGGCTTCAATAACAGCTACAGGCAGGAAGGCTGAATTCAGATTCTGCCTCAGACATTTAGTAGCTGTGTGGCCTTGGGCAAATTTGTTAAAATCCATGAACCTCAGTTTCCTCACCTGTAAAACAGAGATAATAATAATACCTCTCAGGGATGCTGCAAGGATCAAATATGATGCTATAAGTAAAAAGCTTTCCAAATCTTAAAGAGCTATCAAAATGCCAGTTATTGTTATCACCATGATCATGATGATGATGATGAAGATGATCCCAGATCTAGATCTGGAAGGGACCTCAACAGCCTACTAGCCCAACCCCCTCATTTTACAGATAAGAAAATTGAGGCCAAACAAATGAAATGATTTACCAAGGTTGTAGGTGGGATTTGACCTGAGGCCCTCCTTGTCTGTTCATATATCTCCTTGATTATATGCTTTATACCATTTTCTAGTGTGCAATGCTTTGTTGGGAACAGCCCCAAAGCCCATTTGTGGCTACCATTCATCTCTCTTTTACCCTTTGGGTAACCCATTACTTAACTCTTTGGAGTGATTTGGGTCATTGGTTGAAAGAGAACTAGAAACTGAGATGATCAGGAAAGGTATCAGGCAGGAAGTGATGGTCAAGCTGAGCTCAGAAGGAATCTAGAAATTATAAGAGGTGGAGGTAACCAAGGAGGACATTCCAAGTCCCAGGAAGGTATGGAGAAAGAAAAGGTGGTACTGTGTGTGAAGAACAGCAAGAAGGCCATTTTGGTTGGGCCAAAGAGTATGTGAAGGGGAGTAATGCATAATAAAGCTGGAAAGGTAGATCGGACCAGGTTGTCTGGGGCTTTAAATATTAAACGGAGAAAATTACATTTAATCTTAGGTATACATATGTGTGTATGTATACATATATAAAAAATACTGGAGTATATCATCTAAGAGAGTCAGACAGATTTGTACTTTAGGAAAATTAGCATGGCAGTTGGGCATAGGATGGATTGGAGTAGAGTCAGACCTGAGGCAGGGAGCCCAATTAGGAGGCTATTTTGCAGTAGTCTAGGCAACAGATAATAAGCAAGAGCTAGGGTGGTGACCCTATGAGTAAATGTGAGAGCTGTTGTGAAGGTAGCATTGAGAAGACTTGGCAATTGATTTTATATGTGCTATGAGGTAGAAGGAGGAGCTGAGGGTGACTTTGAGGTTGCAGACCTGAGTGGCTGGGAGAACAGTGGTGCCCTTGCCAGAAATAAGGACATTCAGAAGAGGAGTAGGGTCTGGAGGGGAAAGATAAGTGAAAGATAATGAGGGCCTGAACTAGGGTGGTGATGATCTGGAGAAAAGAGGACAAAAGCAAAAGATTCCATGGAAGGAGACTCAGCAGGGCTTGGCAATGAACTGGATATGGCAGGTAAGAGAGAGAGAAGAGTTAAGGCTAATGCTGGAGTCACCAACCTGGGTGGCTAGAATGGTAATGCCCTTGACAGAAATAGGGAGACCAAGAGGCAGGTGGGTTTAGGAGAAGAGAGAATGAATTCCTTCTGGACCAACATGATTGTGTGTTCAGGCCCCTGTTGTATGTATTCCACATTGGTCCATCACTTTTTCCTGGTGCTACCTTGATATGGATTGGTTTTAGAATAAAAAGGCCAATGTTTCCAAACCCAGCTACTTTGTGGGAGGATTTTAGGAGCTCAGAATGGAGACCTTTGAAATCAACCTGCTCCAACAGGGCCCAGGAGCCCAGCAAAGTTTCTAGGAGTTGACAAAAATACTTGTGTTTTTAAACTCCTAACCCATAATCCACATTTGAAAGGACCTTCAAGGTCTATTTGTGAGTCATAGGCAGAGGCGTGCTCATGAGCACTGATTATTAAATTTATAGCATGAACATTTATAGCCGGAAATTGGCAAATGCTATAAATGTTGTGGGCACATTGTTTTCAGAAAGCAAGTTTTTAAGCATTTGCCAGCTTCCTGGTATAGGATTGAAAGCTGGAAGGTACCTTAAAAGGCCATCTAGTTCACTGCCTTCAGTTTACAGATGAGGAAACTGAGGTTCAGAAAGACTAAATGACCTTCCAAAAATCACATAGGCAGTAAGTAGCAGAACTGGTATTCAAACTGGCATCCCCAGCTCCAAACTTAGCCTTTCTTCCTCAGCATTCCACTACCTCCATACACGTTATTTCTCCCAGGAGGATACGTGTTTTTTTGTGGATGGGGACCATCGTGTTTTGTCTTTGTATCTCCGGCACCATGAGGATACCTGGCGTGCAGCAGACGTCAAAGAAACACTCACTGAATTAAGATGGACTACAAAAAACCTGAGACTTGAGAAATCCTGCCGTTTCTAATCTGCTTTAATTTTTCGATTCACTATTTGCAAGGCTCAGGATTGGTTACTGGGTGCTCTTTTCAGTCTCAGAGACAACAACAACAAAAACAGAGGCTTAGCTCCTGCCAGAACATTTAATACTTCCTGAAAACAGAATCAGGCCACACAGATACTGCACTCCCTTCCCCTCAAGCTGGATAGGGTATTTGATTCATTTTCTTCTCATTTCACCATCATCTGTATTATTTGGGGCTCTTGCCCTCACTCTCTCTCTTCCCCCGCCTGTTCCTGGCCCCTTTCAAATCCCTGTTTAGAGCCATGGAGAGAGGGGGCACTTTCCACCTGAATTTTCAATCAGCCTGGCTCAGGAGGAACATCTCAGTGGGGAAATTACAACTGCCCTTTGCACGCATACCCTGCTATTGTTCTTAATAAGAAGATGAGTTTCACAGAGTAAGAGGAAAATTGGTTTCTTCTCCCTCCCCCTCAAAAAATTATGAAGATATTCATATGTCATTTTTCTGGGCGACGCTGGCGTGCGGCAAAAGACCTCTTGCTGGGCAACAGGCTTCTTTGGCTACTTAGAGAGAATTATGTGATTAAATAGAGACCTGAAAAGTTTTGAACAAGCATGGGAGAAGAAAAGGTTTCCTCTTCAAGCCTTAATGAAGTAAGCTCATTCCTCCTCCAACATCAACTTGGGCTTGTGTAGTTTGTTTTCACTGGGGTTAATCAGTGGCCAGGGCTGCAGTGCGGACCACCAGTTTCCAATAAGCCACAAAAGGCAGATCAGCGGCCATTGTTCGGCTCTGTAGAGCTTAGCAGACGACAGCTGAATCAACCTGTTCAAAGGCGAACAGTCAAGCAGGAACGGAGGCCCCAACCATTGCCTATGGTGAATCCTGAAAAGCAAATTAATTTATTATGACATAATTGATAAAATGTGCAAATACACCATTCAAAGGCTTCCCCACACTAATTTTTGCATAATTAAATATGGGACCAGCTAATGAACAGCATTCAGGGAGAAGCAACATTATGATAAATATCCAATTATTATGTAGTATAGCCCATGTTTGCCATGTTATATGCAGGCCAAGACATCTGTTTCTGGGTATACAGACACCTGGGTGGGAGGTGGGGGTGTGCGGGGAGTAGTCCTAACAAAATGAGATCTTCCTAAATTAAGCTTATTTCAATTAAAAAGCAAAACACAAACTGGCACTTTTAGAACAAACCAGAGAATGAAAATTGCTTGAACAGTTAACAGTCATGTTGCCTTGTATATAGTAGTTACTTAATAAATGCATTGAATTAGCTATGCAGGGAAAGAAAGCTACAGAAGCCTCAGGAAATCATCTTTTCGAGTAAATCCAAGTCATCTTAGAGCTTTTACCTTTGGATGAATATGGAGCTTTCCATTCTCTGCTTCAAATGGAAGAACTACTTTCCTCCATGCAGGATGCTAAATTTAGAGCTGGAAGGAGCCTTGGAGGTCATTGGGTCCAACGCCCTTCATTTTACAAATGAGGAATCAGAGGCCCAGAGGTTGTTACTTCTCCAAGGTCAGTAACCCAGGTAGTTAAGTGGCAGAGTCCACTTACTTACAAATGATCCAGTCCTTCTTACTCTATACCCACATTCTCTCCATTGCACCAAATGCCTCCCGAGCAAGGACTTCCTCCTAAGATGAAAACGATAACATTGTTCAGTCGTGTCTGACTCTTCATGACCCCATTTGGGGTTTCCTGGCAAAGATACTGGAGTAGCTTGCCATTTCCTTCTCCAGCTCATTTTACAGTTGAGGAAACTGAGGTAAACAGGGTTAAGTGACTTGTTGAAGGTCACACACAGATTTGAACTCAGGTCCTCCTGACTTCAGGCCTAACCATCGTGCCACCTAGCAGCCTTGAAGACAACATATCCAGTAGTTCAAAACCTAAGCCACCAGCTAAAGGGACTGCCAGCCAGACACCATCCTGAGAGGTAGAAGGGCTTAGTGGAAATAACATGAGATTGGAAGCTAGAGGAATCTGGGCTTAAATACCAGATTTGTCACCTACTACCTGAGTGACCTTGGGGAGGTCACTTCCCAATCCTGTCCAAAAAGCACTTCTTAAGCACCCCTAGGTATAATGTGCCATGCTAGGTACAGTACAGAGACAAAAGGAGGAAGGCTCCCTGACCTCAAGGAGTTTATATGCTACTGTGGGGATTCCTTGGACCTCAATTCCCTCTATACAATGAGAAGACTGGATCAACCACGCTGGTCTCTAAAGTTCCTTCCCACTTCTTCAAACGCATTTCACCTGTTTGTCTGATCTGATGGCGTTCATTTGTCCTTTCCCCCCTAATTCATCCTCAGAAATGTGTGCCAAATCTCATTCCTGTCACTGAAGCTTCTGTGCTCTATCCCACGCCTTCATTTGAACAAGCACTTCTAGTAACAGCTCCATCAGGCACCTGTTGGCTACAGAGCGTCCAGGTTAAAGGAACTGAGCAGCATGAGAGTTGGGGGGGAGGAAGGAGGGAGGGCGTCAGGAGGGGAAGGGTGATCTCATTGTACAAATCAATAAATAAAATGCCACTAACCAGCTGGCTTGGTGGGGCTTTTGAAGCCAAGGCATCAGTATGCATAGGGAATGTGAAATGTCTAAATTGTACCATTTCTCTCCAAAGGATCTTTGAAGCAGCCTTTGAAGATGGCAGAGACAATCCCCTTTGTGCTTATAAACAAAGGTGGCATCACCCATCATCATAGCCTCCCCTAACCCCGTAAGCCTGATAGGTGAGAGAATGTCAGACACTTTCATTTCCTACTTCATCTACAAGGATTTTCCTCGGAGAAGTCTCAGATCTCTGACGAGTTCATTGTCACTTGGAACTGTGTTTATCTTCCCAAACAGGAGCCTCTTCTAACACATTTCAAGTGCTTGTCGCCAATTGCGCTGTCAAAGGAGTGGGGCTTTCCAAATTATTTGTCGCTGCTTGGTGTGTGACATGCTCCTAAAGCCAGAGGTAATACTGGGCTCCTCCCCCATCTGCTCTGGTCAGTTTCTTTTCCCCAGCAGGCCTCAGTATGTCATTTCTATTCTCCACACTCTTGGAGTTTCTGACAGCTAAAGCTGCCAGATAAATGATCATTCTAGATACCTTTGTGACGCATGATATGCTATAGAAAGCAATTGAGATTAGAGCAAATCTTGGTGTCATTTTAGAAATAATAATATGAGCTAACGTATCCCCACTGCACTGTCTTTCAAGATCCGAATGGCTTAGTAATCAATCTGAGGTGATTAGCAATAGCATTGGGCATCATCTGCATTTAAATCATTGGAATTTTTACCTTCCAGGTCTCTATGTAAAATTAATGATGACAGTTTTACTTCCTCTGTTTGGCAGGTCGAAGACATAGGTAACAGATCTCCATCCTTCCCCACGAAAAAGAGCCTTCCAAAAAGGGACGAAGGGGAGTGAAGAGGTACATAAGGAAATCTTTAATGCAAAATTAAGCCATTTCAGCAACTTCTAGGTATTGTTGCAGCTCGGCCCCACCACCAGGAAAATGGGGATGCTAGAGTAGGCAAACCAGCCCAGAAAGCTTTCAGTAACTCACCTGTGGCCAGCACAAACCCAGCCAAGCTAGGAAATTCAAGAGATTCCTCGGGGAGGGCAGAACCCTTTTGCAAGCTCCATTTCTATAAAGTTGCTTTCTGTCAGGCATCTTCCTTCCAGACACCAACTGAAATGTGGGAAGCCCTGGACCAGGGAGTCCAGCCAACTTTGTCGTTTTCTACCTAATTGCCTATTTTCCAGCCATTCCATTTGCTCACCTGCATACCCCATGGGGAAACACTGATTGCTTCAATTCTAACATTTGGAGTAGAACCCATTCATGAAACTTTCTGGCTGTGTGATTCAGGCAGAGGGCTTCTCTTTCCCCTCTTTTTGTTCTCACACGAAAATCAATTCACTTGAAGAGCCTCTTAATCCCATTTTTGCAATCAACAATTGCCACTTGTATATGGCTCTAATAGATTAAGAAGTGGGATGATGCGGTTGTCTAGTCTAATTCCACCCTATTCAGGTAACCGCAGCCTGAGATACTTTGTAGTGCCAAGTACAGCACTCTACAGGAAGACTTTTGCTATCATAATTTCCTGTGGAGCTATGCACTGCCCCCACTGAGCAGCCTGAATTACTTTGAATTAGGCCCGACAACCACAGAGAGTAGAAATCCAGCAAAGTAACAATAACCAACTCTTGGAGCATGACTTGCATCGCTTATTTGTGCCTTTGCATGCGAACAGAAAGGAGGCATTTCCAAATGCACATCTATTTCAGTGACAGCAACCTGCCATAAATCAAGGAGGAGACAAAGGGGGAGGGGGGACGGTTTAAGTGAGCGCGAAGTTGAAGCCGGGGAAAAATTAATCAAAACAGTTTTCAAAAACTTCATAGTTGGAGCCTGGTTCAGGCCTAATGCCATCACCATGGCAACCGAGAGCCAGCCCATGTTGGCTCATCAACTCAGAAAAGGGTTTCTGGGTGAGGACAGACAGACCCCCAAACAGATAGGTCGGGTCCTAGTTGACATTGGGGTTGCCTTTATTGCATACTTGACACAACTCAAGGGGAGGGAAAGGAAGAAAAGATGAAGGCTAATCTTTGGGCCAGGGCAAGATGGAAAGGACCACCAGTTTCTCTCCTACATTAACAGATAGATACGGACAAGTCCTCCCTCGTGGAAACGATTTTTAAACTTTCTCACCATTGGGCTGGCTTGGAACCACATACTGACATCACTTCAGGCAAGCCACAAATGTTCTTCAAACAGGTCTTGAGTCATACAAAGATCTCTAAAGTATCAGACTCAAAGAGGAGAGAATGGCATGTATGTATGTGCTGCGTGTACATGAGCATGTGTGTGTGTGCGTGTTTTAAATCAATAAAGGATACCAAGGACTCCTGAAATTAGAAGTATGTGGCTCAGACACCGTCTCTTGAGGTCCACACTTTTAAAAAGAAGTAGCAAGTTCTAGGTTCAGGAGCTAATCTAGTGTCCGTTTGCCTTCATGCCTTAATTATTTCAAACATGGCCCCCAAAATGAATTCAATCTAAATAAATATAGGTTTCTCTTCTTAAGAGTTTCAATCCTTATTCCTACTCTTTTACCTTTCTGTGTTCACAAAATAAAGAGAACAAAGATGGAGTCCCACTGATTCAAAACTAGCAGAACAGGCAAACAACAGAGCGCAACTGTTCTCTCATGCATGACTGGGATTAGGATAAAAGCAGAAAAAGACTTCTGAGAAAAAGAAAACAACAAAAGGAACAGGGGTGCTGACAAAACTTTTTTTCTTCCTATTGAGGCAAAGAGAGAAAAGAGCTCTGCTTTGAGGCAGGGGCAGGGAGAAAGAGGGAGAAAAGGGAGAGGGAGGAAGGAGGAGGAGGAGGAAGAGGAGGAAGAGGATGAAGAGAGCTGAATCAACAGGAGTGAGGCCAACTTTCACATTCTCTTTTACTCTCAGTCCAGTATGGTCACAGAAACAGAAGCCAGAAGTAAAGTACTACGGATCCCAGCCCATCACACCTCAGGAATTCCAAGACTCAGAAAAGCCCTGACATGACATAATTGTACTTTGATGTTAGCAGTTCATTATTCTCTTAGTTATCTAGGGTGTGGGACAAGGTCTCAGGCTCTGAGTTTTCCCCCTGCATGGTTAGAGCAGGGTGCTGTGTGCTCATGTGAGTTTACAAATTCTTTGGCAGAAGAGAATCATGGGAGGGCAATGAGGCTTTTGCATTTGGAAAGTGCCCTTCACAAATTAAACGTAAGTGTTTAAGAAAGAATGGCCCCAAGGTCAATGCCACCAGAGAAGTATC
The DNA here is from genome assembly GCF_003287225.1 of Phascolarctos cinereus. NCBI lineage: Eukaryota > Metazoa > Chordata > Mammalia > Diprotodontia > Phascolarctidae > Phascolarctos > Phascolarctos cinereus. Next base: position 40,066,077 of record NW_027556291.1, read on the forward strand.
AGTGGAACGTTGGAGGGGGGAATTCTATGCTCAGGAAACTGCAAACTTTGATTCAGGTTTTTCAAAAAGCCCTTCCATGCAATAATGTTCAGCCTTCCTCCTGGTCCAAGCACTCTCTGGCTGACTTTCTGCATACACCATTAGAGGGAATATGTGGAGCGCCATTTTCACAATTTTTCATCTAAGAATAGGGAAGAATTAGGTTCTTATTCTATTGTGATTTAACCTATTCAATTTTTATTTTAAAAAGAAAATGAATTGCTAAGCCAAGTCTCTAAAGTACAGCTACTAAAATCTGAACCACAAAAAAAGTCAGTGTAGAAGAATTTCGATCCCAGGCTCCTTGGCTATATTGCTCTCCCAGTGGTATGCTAGAATAAACCAGAAACCTGAGGAGACCCAAGTGAACACTTCCACTGTGGCCAGAGGAACACGCCTTCCTTGAACATTACTATCAGTAAGGTATAGGGGTGCACATCTGTAGTTCCTGCCTCTTAGAGGCTAAGGCAGGTGGATGGCCGGTTCTCCAGAGTAGTTCTGAGCCACGGTGGACTAAGGAGATTGGATGTCTACACTAAGTCAGGCAGGGGCAGCTGGGTGGCAAAGCCTCTTGTCAGGAAGTTCAAATCCAGCCTCAGACACTAGTTGTGTGACCCTGGGCAAGTCATTTCACTCTGTTTGCCTTACTTTCCTCATCTGTAAAATGAGCTGGAGAAGGAAATGGCAAATCACTCCAGTATCTCTGCCAAGAAAACCCCAAATGGACTCACAAAGAGTTGGATACGACTCAGCAACAACAGCGAAGTCAGATACTAAATCATCAGGTTGCCCAAGGATGGGTAGACCAGCCCTGGTCACAAAAACAGAGCACGTCCAACCTTCCATGCTGAATAGTATTGGGATTGAACCCATGAGTGACCAGTGCACTTCCAGCCTGGGAGAGGTAGAGAAACCCAATCACCCAAAAAAAAAAATTATGCTACAAAATAACAAGTCCATGCCGCCTAAGATTTCTAGCAGTTGAAGTTCATCTTTCCTGTATTTCCATCCTCTTCCGATGCATCACAGTGGCACAGAGCCTGGGCTCTGAAAGGCTTTGACAGGCCTTGAGAAGGGGGTCTTGTAACAGCCCTCCTGTTTGTTATCTAAAGACAAATCTATCCAAGTCCAGAATGAAGCAATCCCTGCTCTCGACGAACAGGAGAAACAAGTATGTACGTACACATGCACAGAATCAATAATGTATATAGGATGTATACGTATAACTTTCTCATCCCATACAACTCATGTCCCTATGTTTCTGTATGTTTTTCAGAGAGCCTGTATCAAAAAGAGCCAGAGGGCATTACGGAGAATTTACAGCCGGTAATTAAAAGATAGGCTTTTGTAGGATCATTGAAATCACAACTTTGACCTCTCTTATCTTCCTACTCAATTATGGGCCTGGCTCAGCAGTGCCTGTCCAACATATTTACTGATGAGCTAACTCAGTGGGTTGCCTGTCCAGCTGCATGTTGTAATCTAGGCAATATGTACTAGGCCAATCCCTTTTGTGGGATCCTGGATCTCACTGAGGAGGCCCTGCAGTTCCAGAGCTCAGTGTAATCAGAACAATGTCAGCCATGAAAAGGGGCACCTAGAAAAGCTATCAATACTGAATATGGCTTCTATGTGGATTTTGTGCAAGACTTTCTCTGTGACAGTGACAAATACCTTCGGTGAACACATTTCTCCCTGGTTTATGCCTCATTTGTTACTGATATTCAGTGGATCACAGAACAAAATTGTCTCCATGGTGACACCTCTCATGCAATCTTATATGGCTTTAAAATATGCATAGGAGATACCATGCTTGAGGAGTGCTTTGAAGGCTGAATTTTGTTCTACTAAATCAAATTTTCTTTTTGGAAACATCGAATAATAAACACTGCTGGATCTTATATTCTCTATGCCTCTTAGTCAATTGTGTAACTATAAAGATGGTCTGCTTTAAAAAACCATCTAACCAAATCTGCCAGTAACCTTCTCATGTTTTCATCAAGGACACTTTCAATGTGTGTATAGACCCTCCTCAGAAAGATTTTATAGACATGAGAAAAGTTAGTATGGAGATCGGTTATCGCTGAGGTCTTCTTATTAATGTTTTTGGTAATATTATCAATATTTTGGTCATTTTATTCTAAGACCTATACTACTGTTTTGGAATCTTCCCCTCTTTGAGATATTTGAGAAAAAGACAAAGTTCCTTTCAAAATTGTTTCATTTCTAGCACTAATTTCTTCAGTTTGGTCAGCCCCCAGATGCTCTTCTTGACTTCACTTTCTTAGGTGCTTTTTTTTTTTTACAACAGGTTAAGAACTGAGGCAGTAGAGTTATCAACAGTTGATACCTGTTAGAAATCGAGGCAGCTACATGGTATAGGGAATAGAGCACTGGGCCTGGAGTCAGGAAGACCTAAGTTCAAATCTGGCCCCAGGTACTTCAATCAATCAATAAACATCTATTAAGCTCCTACTCTGTGCCAGGCACTGAGCTAAGCATTGGAGTCTACTATCACTGTTTATGAGAGTAGATAGCAACAGAAATGCTGGCAAGTCTATTTAATGTCAGTTTTTTGACCTTCTAGTTTCATTTATAGAGACTCTTAAGATGATCTGGATTAGCTGGGTCTCATGTTAAGCACTCTGTGGCCTCTTTTCTTCTTAACTACATTTTGTGAGGCATTATTACTCATAACCTTACATCTTCCTCCTCTCTTTTGGTAACCTTGTCAGCTCCTATGGGCTAAATTAGCATCTCTATGCATATTACTTCCAGATCCAGCCTTACTTTCTCTCCCAATCTACAGTTCCATATCACCAACTGCCCATTAGATACTTTGAACTGGAAGTCCCATAAACATCTCCAATTGAACATGTCCAAAACATAATCTTTCCCCCAATCCTCCCCTCTTCTAAGTTTCCCTGTTTTTGTTGAGGGCACTGTTATCTTTCTAGACAGCCAGTTTCATAACCTCTAACTCATCCCTGAATCCTCACTCTCACTCACCCCACACAGCCATTCAGTTGCCAAATGTCATTTCTATTACCACAACATCTTTTGTATCTGCTCCTTCTCTCTCCTCATGCATCCATCACCTTGGTTCAGGCCCTCATCACCTCTGAGCCAACAACCGAGCTAACTTAGGTCTCTCCAGTGGGGAGAGAAGAAAGATACTCAAAGTACGATGGAAATCAGGTATGGGACAGACATTCATTTCCTACACACAAAAGAAATGCTAAAGGACACAAAAGATTCATAGCACACATTGACCTAACACTCACAACAGGATTCAGCAACGTAATTGATATTTAAATTCTCTCAGGAGGCTGGATTTAAGCTTCATTAGAATATAAAGCAATGGGCAGAACTGCTAGCTGGCTGTTTTACATTTCACCCTAGCTCTGAATTGTCCAAATAACTACCAGCCCATGTTTTCTGATAAAATGGGGCAGGCTTGGGCCTATTCTCTTGTTGGTGGTCATCTTCCCTAAAAGTGCCAGAATAGGGGCAGCTAGGTGGCGCAGTGGATAGAGCACCAACCCTGAAGTCAGGAGGAACTGAGTTCAAATTGGGCCTCAGACAAAACACTTGACACTTACTAGCTGTGTGACCCTGGGCAAGTCACTTAACCCCAATTGCCAAATGAATGAATGAATGAATGAATGAATGGATGGATGGATGGATAAATAAAAATAAAAGTGCCAGAATAGCTGATATGCATATGGGCCAACCACTTTGAGATGTTCAAAAGGCAGTTGATGCTGTGTGACTGTAGGATAAGAGAGAAACTAGGGCTGAGACTTGAGATGGGTAATCATCTGCAAAGAGAAGATAAAGAAATTCATGGGACCAGCTAAGATTGTCAAGTGAGATAGCATCCTGCCCCCCAAGAGAGGAAGAACCACAAGACCCTCCAAAGAATTGCATGGCTCTGTCTAGGCAACCATGTACATCAAGGAATTAGCTACAGTTGAAGAGACCAAGGAGACTAGGACCAGGAAGCATCAGGGACAAGGCAGAAATGTGAAGAATCAAGCCCAAACCTTGCCCTTCACTGATATTATCAGTTATGCAGATTGTTCATGTCCAGAGATGGAGAATTGTCTTGCTGTTGACCCTGAGTGTTTTCCCCTAACAAAGAGAAGGACCCACTCAAAGATGCACTGTAAATCTGGAGGACTGTGTCCTTCCTTGGGGAAGGTAGGGACCACTAGAGAAGGAAGGGATGTTGTATTAACTAGGGGTTCAGGTACAAGTCCTTTGCACTTTTTGTCAGGGAAGGAAGGAGGCCTAGCATCCCAGATCTCAAACTATACTATAAACCATTAATTATTAAAATGATTTCATACTGCCTAAAAAATAAAGAGTATGATCAGTGGAAAGATTAGGTACAGAACATAGAGAAGTAGCCAAACCTAGGAGCCTATATGTTCCATAAACCAAATGGCTTCAGTTACTGGGGTGAGGACTTACAATTCAACAAAAACTGCTGGGAAAATTAGACAGTAGTCTAGCAGAAATTAGGTTCAGACCAGCAGGTTTGTGGTAAATGTTAACAACCAGTTCTCTGAAAATGCATGATACGTTTCCAAATCTAATCTGTATTAGTAACATTTCCTGCATCACCTTCTTAAGTCTAAACAGTCAACAAGACAATAAATCAAAACCTGATCTGCAGCATTGCTGATTTCCAAAGTGTAAACACTCACACTGAAAATTTAACAATCAGCTCTACTGAGCCCCTTCAGGCTGGCTCTGGTACACTCTTGGTTTAGACCAACATTTCATGTCATGTACAAGATAAGCTCCAAATGGATTGAAACCTACCTCTATCACTTGTTCATCATCTGCAAAATGAGGGCACTGAGTTGGATGGCCTTCAAAGATCCTTCCAGCTCTAAATCTTTGAGTCTATATTGAGTTTGAGGTATCCACAGGTCATCTGGGTGCATATATCTAAGACTGCTGGAAATTCAAGGCTAGATCTCAAGAGAGAGGCCAATGCCAGAGAGCTAGATTTTAGAGCTGCTACATAGAAGTTAGGATTGAAGCCAGGCATGGGAATGCACGGGCTCCCATAAGTGGGGAGTATGCTGAGAGAAGGGAAGACAGTCCAAGGGAAGAAAGCATGAGAATGACTATATTTAGGGGGTAGGAATGCAGCCCATGAATGAAACAGGAGTGGATACAGGAAACAGGAGAACCTCATAGGAATCAAAGGAGGGTGTCAGAGGTTGGTCAGCATCAGCAGAGAGGTTGTGGAAGACTAAAGAAAGGTCATGGGTTTGGTATTTTGGAAATCACTGGTGACCTTTGAGACAGCGATTTCAATAGAGTGGCAGGGGCAGAGCCAGACAGCAAAGGGTGAATGAGGGAAGGAGTAAGCAGTGAGGAAGTGGAAGCAACAAAGACTGTTCTGAAGAATGTTGATGATGAAAAGGAGAACCGTCCGATTTTTGTTCAATAGGAACTACTGTCTAGCAAGGCTGCCCTTACCCTGTACTTGTAAAGTAAAAACGTTAGACACTAAAGTTTTATAGGTATATAAACCTTTATATAGGTTTATACCTTTATACTTAGCCTTATTAAAAGTTCATCAGTAACACTTAAGAAATAAGACTTTGCAAAGAAGAACAAAGGAAACAAATTCACTGAAAAATATATGATCTAAACAGAAAATGTGCTAGTTATATAGCAAGAGCCAGGGATACTCGAGAGACAAGTCTTCTCTGACATGAACTCCACTGGCATCATCATGATATCCAGGGAAAAAGGAGACGGCATCTAGCACCAGCTGGGTGAAGGCTGAGTCCATGCCATTTTAGGATCAGTTGAAGGAATTGGGGATGCTTACCCTACCAAAAAAGAAAAAGACTCATGGGGGACATAAGAGCTGTCTTCAAGTATTTGAAAGGCTGTCAAGTGGAAGAGGGAGTGATTTGTTCTGCTTGGTCCCAGAGGACAGAACCGGGAGCCATGGATGGAAGCAGCGAAGAGGCCAATTTAGGCTTGAGGTCGGCAATGCAGGGGTCTCATGCAGGAATCTAATTAGCAATATGACTTTTCTTAATTACTTGCTTCTTTTCTCTTCTTCCTGCAGCTAGACTAGAAGAACCGCCTTACATTTTGTCCCACCAGGCTCTCCTGCCTAACCTCACAATGAGAGCTGTCCAAACATAGAATGGGCTGCCTTGTGAGACAGCACATTCCCCTTCATTGAAGGTCTTTGACCAAAAGCTACATGTTGTTGTTCAGTCATGTCTGACTCTCTGTGACCCCATTTTGGGGTTGTCTTGACAAAGATCCTGGAGTAGTTTGCTATTTCCTTCTCCAGCTCATTTTACAGATAAGGAAACTGAGGCAAACAGGGTGGAGTGACTTGCCCAGGGTCACACAGCTAGGCAGTGTCTGAGGCAAGATTTGAACTCAGGAAGAGGAGTCTTCCCGATTCCAAGCCTACAGCTCTATCCACTGCACTACTTAGCTGCCCTGCAAAAGTTGGACAACTACTTGTGATATGTGTTACAGTGGGCATTCCTTTTTGGATATGGATTGCATTAGATGGCTGATGGGGTCCCTTCCAACTCTAAATTCTGTGAAGTTACTTCACATACATGCTTTACAATTACTTATCCATATACACGTTGTATTCCCAGTAAAATATAAGCTCCTAGAAGGCAGGGATAGTTTTTCTTTATGTCTTTGTATCACCAGAGCCCAGCACAGCGCTCTGTGCAAATTTACTGAATGGAAATGAATTCCATTACCTAATTTATTAGGTTGGGAAGACAGTTCATTCAGGTGCCTTTGAATGACAGTTCAGAGATCCCTGTGAAGCCCTGATTTAAATTGAAGTTGCTTTCCTACAGGGGTCTCATGCAGGAATCTAATTAGCAATAAGACTTTTCTTAATTACTTGCTTCTTTTCTCTTCTTCCTGCAGCTAGACTAGAAGAACCGTCTTACATTTTGTCCCATCAGGCTCTCCTGCCTAAAACTGACTCGCCCCAAGTCTCACCCGTAGTTGGTAAGTGAAAGAGCCTGGATTTAAACCCAAGTCTTCCCACTCCAAATTCAGTGTTCTTTCCACTGCTCCACACCTGTCTCATTAAAGGTTTACTGTTGATGTTGTAGCAGAGCTAAGACAGGAAGCCAGGTTTTGATTCCCGCATGGAGCATTCTTAACACTATATATCACATTGCTACGTGCAAATCAAAATGCTTAACACCACACTTACTTTAAGAAAGAAGAATTCTAGTAGTACTCTAGAAGAGCTTGCTCTTTAAAGGAGAATGAGGATAAAGTCTTATGTGTTACGTGAATAACCCTGCAAATTCTTCTATTTTTGTATGTTTGGGTTTCCATAAATCAGGACTCCTTTCATAAGGGTTCACCTGAGTTTTCCCAATAAGCACAGGGTTAAAGGTAGTATATTTCTTCTCCCACTACTATTTAACATAATTCTATATCTAGCAATAAGAAACAAGAAGGAAATTACAGGCTGAAACAATGTCAGAGATCCATCAAAGTCATGTGTATTTGCAACCAACATGACGGTTTACTTTGAAACCCCCCCAGAGAATCATCGTATAAACTAAGAGATTTTTATTAGCTCTAGTAAATAGAAGGATACATAAGAAATGCACAAAAATCAGCAATTCCATATAGGACTACAAAACCCAGGATGAAGTAAAAGAGAAATACAATTCAAAATAGTGACAAAATAAAGAAAAATATATTGGCGTAAAGCTACAAAGACAGTCAACTTATACCAACACAAAACTTGTATTTAAACTCAAACTATTTGGGGAAGGGATTTCCATTCAGTAAGAAATGCTGGGGAAACTAGAGAAAAAATTGACAGAAATTAGATTTAGACCAGCACCATAAGCTTTATATCACAATAAGTGTCAATGGGATATGTGACTAAAATATAGAAAGTCATTTAAAAATTAGAAAATGGAAGGAGGCATTTGTCACATCCAATTCTGGAGGTGGGGGAGATTCCTACTTAAACAAGGGATTAAGGTACTCATAAAAGATAAAAACAGGTAATTTCAGTCACATAAAAGACTTTTACATGGACAAAATCAATGCAGCCAAAATAGAAGCTATCAAGGAGGAAAAAAAAATCTTTTTTTTAAATATCTCAAAAGTCATATATTGGGAAATGACATACACTTATGTCAATCCTCAAATAGACAAGTGGTCAAAGAATATGAACAGTTTTTCCAAAGAAGGATAAACGTTTAACAACCATATGAAAGGTGGTTCATCTTCATTAATAATAATAGAAATGCAAATTAAGACAACCTTGAGGTTTTTACCACATCTATCAAAGTGGAAATAGTGTTGGAAGGACTATGAGAAGACAGGAACATTAATTTACTGTTGGTGGGGCTATGAATAGATTCAACCATTTTGGAAAATAGTTTGGAATTATGCAAAGATAAGCATTAAATTTTTCATTCCCTTAAGGCCAGAGATCCCACAACAAGGCATCTAACCCCAAAGTCAAAAATAGGTGTGAGGTCCCACATACACCAAAATATTCAATAGCAGCACTTTTGTGGTGATAAAAAATTGGAAACAAAATAGGTGTCCTTCAAATGGGGAATGCCTGAACAAATTATGGTGTATGAATGCAATAGAATATTGTTGCTCAATAAGAAACAACAAATACAAGGGAATCAGGGAAACATAGGGAGACTTGTGTGAACTAATGCAGAATCAAATAAGCAGAACCAGAACAATGCACACAATGACTATGACGATGTAAACAAAAACAACACTAAAAGACAGCCAAACTCTCATTGATTGAAGTGACCAGGCTTGGTCTCAGAGAATAGATGAGGAAGGAAACTTACCTGGCTGCGGAGGAGGGGTAGAGAGAGAAGGGAAATGATGCTAAGTATGTAGAATATGGTATAGAGAATAGACCATCTGATACAATTGCTAGGGTGATTGGCTTTTGCTTAACTTTTTTTCTTTGTTAAAAGGGAGGGTTCAACAGGGGAAATCTTAAAAAAATAACTGGTGAAAAGAAGCAAAGAGAATCGATCTAACTTTTTTTTGGGGGGGGGTTGGCTAGGTGGTGTAGCGGATAGAGCACTGGGCTCGGAATAGGAGAGACTCGCCTGCATGAGTTCAAATCTGGCCTCAGACACTTACTAGCTGTGTGACCCTAGGCAAGTCACTTTACCCTTCTTGCCTCAGTGTCTTCATCTGTAAAATGAGCTGGAGAAGGAAATGGCAAACCACTCTAGGATCTTTGCCAAGACAACCCAAATGAGGTCACAAAGAGTCAGACATGACTCAACTTTTTTTTTTGAAAAAAGCATTAGTAATCAGGAGGCATAAGAGCTGTCAGATTTTTCACTTATTGGCACAGCTTATGAATTTGAGAAAGCATGCTACTGTATTAGCCTTTGGACTCTGGAGCTCATGCTTTCTGGGGTTTTTTCCATATGAGTTGGAGATTCTGCTGCTCTAACACCCACCAAAACTACTTAGCTGGATGATTAAAATCTCCTCCTCACTCCCTTGTCCCTCTTAATGATTAATATATATTAATGGTTTAGAAAGGGCAATGAGATCTGTTTATAGTCCCTGATCCCTCTCTATTAATTCAGAGCTCTAAAAACCCTTAGTCCAGGGAATAAGGTTACAGATTGATTCTCAGAGAATCACACTCTTATTCTCATATGGAAAATAGAGGGGATTGCTTCCTAAGCCTGTTTGGTGACCGTGTCCTTTAAATGGTAAGCTGCAGCTGCCTCCTTGCTGGTTGTGACATCCTAGAGGAAATATATTAAGACATCTTTGCTACAGTTGGGGCTTTGCCGGAGCTAGCTCAAACCCATGAGAGCTGATTGTTAAATTTTCAATGTGAGCAACTACACCTTGGGAAATTGCAAATGCTACAGATTAGGGCTTGATTTATTGGTTGGGTGATACCGACTTAAGAAAGTGATGGGGGAAATCCAGATTAAACTGAAAAGTGTGTCAAGAGTACTTTTTCCCCCCAGAGAAGTTGTCAAACATTTACCAACACGCTCTGGTACAAGAATCAAAATTAAACCTCATGTATGGGAAACAAAAAAGAAACGTGTACTTGTGTATAAATGCCAACACAAGCATGCACCCAAAAAAAAATCAGTGCATGAAAATTACACAAGGAGTAACCTTGAAAACGTGGCCCTGATTTTCTCAAATTGTTTAACTGGTTATTTAGATTAGTGAAATAGGGGACTTTTCCCCTCAGTGTGCACAGCTAGCACTTAAAAATAGCCTTATTTTAACACCATGCCAACTAGGATTTCTATTTCCCCTTTAAAATACTCCTTAGCAGTGTACACAGGATAAGGTAGCTTGGGATGGTGTATTGGACTTACTGTCCTTAGCATCAGAGGACCTGGGTTCTAGTCCTGTCTCTGATGCTTACTAGTTTTGTGAACAGGGCCAAGTCACTTTCACCTTGCTTAAACCTCAATGTCCACAATTGGAAAATGGGAATAATACTTGCCTTACCTACCTGCTAAAGAGGCAGAGGAGTGTAGTAGGTAACGCACTGCCTGCAGAGTCAGGAAGGCTTAGGTTGAAATCTTCCTTCTCACATTTAGTAGCTATGTGACCCTGAACAAGTCACTTTAGCTCTGTTTGCCTCAGTTGCCTCATCTATAAAATAGGGATGATGATAATAGCACCTCCTTCCCAGGCTTATCATAGGGATTAAATATGATGATGTCTGTAAAGGGCTCTGCATCTCCAAAAGCATCTATAGAAATGTGAACTGTTACTATGACCTCACAGGGTCATTGTGGAGAAAGCAGCCTACAACCTTAAGGCTTGACAGCCACCGGCCACATGACAAGCCTTGAAATATGAAATTCATCACAAGTGGCAGTTGTTTATTATTTTCTCACCTTTCAACTTCCAAAGAGCATCAAAGGAGAAAGAGGCTCTTGGAAGATGAGCTCTGTGAGTGGGAAGAATCCACAGGCACAACCACTCGTGCAGCTGTTGCCTTTCCCCACTCTTGACACTTCTATGAAGTGGCCCTCTTGGGCTAGACCAGTTCTAATCAGGCCACAGGGCTCGAGAACTCCATAAAGAGCAATCACACTAGGGGGAACCCAAGAACAGCAGACAGGCCACTGTAATGGGCACTGCCTCCGGGCAGATCACCGCCCCCCTTTGAAGACTCAGAGGGATTTAGCACTCTCCCTCTCTGTGCTAGAGGGGGCTCTTGTATTTCTAGAAAGAAGTGCACAGTTGTTTTTCTTAAAATGCACTGATTTCAATCACCGCTTGCCTCTTTATGGACTGTCTCACATGTCATCTGCCAACTGGATGGCCAATCAATCAACTGATCAATCAGTCAATGAACATTTATCTAACACCTACTATGTGCAAGGCACCTCACTAGGCCCTGAGGTTACAAAGACAGAAGTGAAATGGTCAACGATTTTAGCTAGGACCAGACACATAGCAAGTGCTTAATAAATGCTTTTTGGCTGATTGCTTTGCCTTCCTTCTTTCTCTCTTTCCTTCTTTCTTTCCCTCTTTTCTTCCTTCTTTCCTTCCTTCCTTTTCCCTTCCTTCCTTCTCCCCTTCCTTCCCTCCCTCCTTCCTTCCTTCTCCCCTTCCTTCCCTCCCTCCTTCCTTCCTTCCCTCTCTCCTTCCTTCTTTTCTTTGTTTCTTTCTTCATCTATTTATTTATGACTCATCAGCCCTGCAGAATCATAGGATGACAGATTTCAAGCTGGAAGAGAACAAAGGGGTCATCTAATCCAATGCCCTCATTTGATTCATGAGGAGAATGAGACCTAGAGAGATGAAGGGACTTGACCAAGGTCACATAGCTAGTAAGTTGTAGTGGGGAACTCAAACCCAGGTTTCTAATTTCCAAATTTAGCATCCTTGCCACCACACCAGCACCTCCCTGAGACATCAGGAATCTGTATCGGCAGCCTGATCCACCTCGTACCACCAGATCTACACTATAAAATCTTGTAGGCAATACATACACAAGGTATCCCAAAAGTCTACCATTTTAAGATTGAAACATTTATTAAGCACTTGTTGCATGCCTGGTCCTATGCTAAGATCATAGATTGTTTCATTTTTGTCTTTGTATCCTCAGTGCCTTGTATATAGTAGGTGCTAAATAAATGTTTCTTATTTAAGTAGTTGATTGGCCTTTAGAGCCATCCAGCTGGAAGGCGACAGATGAGACGGTCCATAAACTATTAAAGCTTAAAACTGCACTAAGCAGGGGCAGCTAGGTGCCACGATATATAGAGCGCTGGCCCTGGCGTCAGGAGGATCCGAGTTCAAATCTGGCCTCAGACACTTACTAGCTGTGTGACTCTGGGAAAGTCACTTAACCCCCGATTGCCTCAAAAAAAAAACTACACTAAGCTTTTTGTCACACCACTTAAGGAGTTACAAAGCACTCTGTTCATTAGCTCATTAGATACTCACAACAACAATAGCACCAGGCAGGTGCTATTACAATTCCCATTTTAAAGAAGAGGAAGGGGGCAGCTAGGTGGCCCAGTAGATAGAGCTGCAGTCTTGGAGTCAGGAGGACCTGGGTTGGAATCCAGCCTCAGACACTTGAAATTTACTAGCTGTGTGACCCTGGGCAAGTCACTTAACCCTGATTGCCTCACCAAAAAAAAGCAAATAAATAAACATTTTTTAAAAAAAAAGAAGAGGAAAAGGAAGGCTGAGAGAGGATGACTTGCCCAGAGTCACACAGCTAGTAAGTGTCTAGATTTGAACTCAGGTCTTCCTGACTCCAAGGCCAAGGGCAGTGAATAAACTACAATACCACACAGCCTTCCTGTAATGATATACACATGTTTGTATGTGAGATGAGGGTGTTTCTGTATCGCCTTCTTAGGAAAGGAAAATCTACTCTCTGATGAAAACTTTAATTGTAAGACAAGGGACCTCAATGTGTTATGAGGGCTTCCTGAATCTTCAAGACCTTAGAATGTTATTATAATAATAATGAGAGCCTTTATGTGATCACCTGGGGAGAGGGGGTATGGGGCTATTTGGGGGTTGGTTCTGTGAGGTCTCCAAAACAATGTATTAATCGATTTTGCCCCATCATCACTTCCCAGTGCCACCCCCACCTCACTCCCTAGCAACAAAGAAAAGCAGGGACTCTCAGACCAGGAGGGGCCAGATTCTGCACCTGGCCCTGGGTCTCTGCAGAGGGAGTGAATGGAGTGTGTATTTCATAGTCTTATTTGTCTAGGTCCAAGAGTGGGCATCGCAGTCTTTTGGGGTGGGGTTTGTTGGCTTGTTTACATTATAATAATAATTGTGTCTATTGACCTCTTGGTTCTAACTTCACTCTATACCAGCCTATGCAAGTTTTCCCATTTTCCTCTTACTTCCTCATATTGCTCATTTCTTACAGTGCGAAATTATTCAATTACTTTCATACACCACAATTTGTTCAGCAATTCCCCAATCAATGGGCATCTATTTGGTTTCTGGGGTGTATGGGGTGTTCAGGGAGGACTGGCCCCTCTGGTGTAAGGGCTGCCGAGCCCTTTTCTGGGCTGCTTATCCATGTGGGGTGTCCACCTGCCACCCAGCTCTCACCTGTGGCTCCAAGAAGCCACAGCATGAGCAGCAGCCACACCCCAGTAAAAAGTGTCTCTGCAGAACAGCTAAACAAAGTTGAGGATGAGCAACAGGCCTTAAACCCATAGGTGAGCTGGGGCAGGGGGGTGTCTACTCCAAACATATGAAGACTTCTCCTGGTGGAATGGGCAGATGAGAACAATTTGTTCCAATGGCCATGAAGGTAGCTGAAGCAGGCTCTGTGGAGCTAAATGCTTAGAGCTTGGTCATACATCAAAGACACCAAGGCCATCCACTGCATGTCAGACCTTCGCCAGTTGTCCTGACTTTTTGTCCTGCCACTGGACTTAGATGACTCAGGAAGACAGACTGAGGCTGATAACTTTGTGCAGCTCTGCCTCACTTCAATCCAATTCACGTACAAGTCATCACTCAACATGGTGTCATTGGGCTTCTTCGAAAACGAAGGACAAACAACACTGTCAACAACAACAACAACATTTGGTTTCCAGTTTTTTGTTACCACAAAAAAGTGTGGCTACAAATATATAGTTGTATATGGGGCCCTTCGCTCTTTGACCTGACTGGGACATAGGACCAATAATCATTACTATAATAATAGCCAGCATTTATGTAGCACTTTTAAGATTTGAAAAGCACTTTACAAATATATCATTTGATCCTCACAACAACCCTGAAAGGTAGGTGTTATTATCCCCATTTTATAGACAAGGAAACTGAGACAAAGATTAGTTGACTTTCCCAGTCAGTATCTGAAGCTGGATTTGAACTTGGATCTTCTCAACTCCAGGTCCACCACTATCCACTGCTCTTTTGATAAATTCCAAATTGCTTTCTAACACAGTTCTACCAGCAGTGTATTAATGTGCTTGTCATCCCCCAACCCCCAACAACCTTGACTATTTCCATCATTTATAATCTTTGTGAATCTGATAGGTGTGATGTAGAACCACCCTCCAAGTGGTTTTCATTTGCATTTCTCTTATTAGTGATTTGGAGCATATTTTCATAGTTTCTGATTATTTGGGTTTTTTCTTTTAATTTTGAAAGCTGCTTGTTCACATCTCAGGAGATATTTATTTTTCAAAGTATAGACAGCAAGAACAAATGGATCATTCTAAGACCAAGAGGATATTTTTAAGGTTAGGAGCGAGTCACAGCATCCATACTATTTAATAATAACTAGGTAGATAGGAGGGAGGGGGGGAGAGAGAGAGAGAGAGAGAGAGAGAGAGAGAGAGAGAGAGAGAGAGAGAGAGAGAGAAGAGAGGAGGGAGGGAGAGAGGAAAAACTAACAGGCCCCAAGGAGGGCCTCCCACTGAGCCTGAGCTCAAGGCTATTACAAGACGGTAAAAATCAATGATCATTTAAGGTGCCCAGATCTTCTTATTTTCCACTTGGCAGGAAAAAAGCAATGCCACCATATTATTCCTGGCTTATTATTTGTTTTTAAAGAGTAGCTTGAGTTTGGGGGGTTTTTTTATTGTTGTTTTTAAATTGCACGGCATAGTAAAAAGAACCCTGGATTTGGAGTCAAGACCTGAGCTTGGGTCCCAGCCCTGTCACTTCCTCCTAGCTGTATGACACTGAGCAAGTCATTTTACTTTTATAGGCCTCTGTTTTCTCATCTGTAAAATGGGTGGGTTGGTGTCAAAGCTGAGACTTGAACCCAGGTCTCCTGCCTTCTACACTCCACACTGCCTTCCTTGCCTCTCCTTTGGTCACTGTAAGGTCCTATGAAAGGCTGGTGTCCTATGACCTGATGATCCTGCGACAGGTGGAGCCAGAATTTCAGTGTTAGTAGGAACAGGCTCCACAATGACTGAAGGATGCCACAGAGAGGGCAGCTGCCTCTCCTCCCTGTGCCAGAGTGGGCCTGGGCTGGTCAAGCCACCAACAAAGGAACCAAGGCCCACCCAAGACTCTGCTGCTCCTGCAGACCACCACTGGGATGGGAAGTAACCATCAAGCTACCTTTGACATGACAATTCAAGAAATAATTAGCACTCAGGGGCAGCTAGGTGGCACAGTGGATAGAGCACCGGCCTGAGTCAGGAGGACCTGAGTTCAAATCCGGCCTCAGACCAAACACTTGACACTTACTAGCTGTGTGACCCTGGGCAAGTCCTTTAACCCCAATTACCTAAAAAAAAAAAAAGCCAAAACAACAACAACAACAACAAAGAAATAATTAGCACTCACATTTCCAGAGCACTTTGCCATTCATAAAGTGAATGAGGGAGGCATTATTATTCCCATTTCATAGATGAGGGTCAGAGAGGTTGAATGAAGCATTTATTAAGTACTTCTTATGTACAAAGAGCTGGAGATCCAAACAGAAGGGTCACAGCCCCTGTACTCACAGAGCTCACCCTCTAATGGGGGAGGTAACACCTAGGGAAGGTTCCTGCTATGAGTCAGATGGAAAAGTTCCATGGGCCTTAGGGTACAAATGTAAGACTTCTTCCTTAATGTCATTTCCATTGATAAAACCCCATCAGGTTCTGATGCTGAACCATTGGACTAGACCAAGGACCTTGGTGACAAGAGCTTTCTTTTCTGGGCCTTCAGTAGCTGTGGCTGTCTATAGCACCTGCAGGGGCAGTGGGGAGGCTGCATCTCCTTCCCAGGAGGATGGCTGAGGGCACTGGGCTAGAAACATCACTATTACCAAGGCTCTTGGGTTCAGGGCCCTGGGATGTCTCCATAAGGATCTCAGGGGAAGTAGTGGTGGTGGTAATGGGTTTGACCAGTCTGGCACACGCCTCTTTCTCA
The DNA here is from genome assembly GCF_003287225.1 of Phascolarctos cinereus. Classification (NCBI taxonomy): domain Eukaryota; kingdom Metazoa; phylum Chordata; class Mammalia; order Diprotodontia; family Phascolarctidae; genus Phascolarctos; species Phascolarctos cinereus. The sequence continues at coordinate 40,082,523 of NW_027556291.1, forward strand.
GGGTGCCCGATTTCCTCAGCTAGGCTGGCTTCCCTGCCCTGTGTGGAGCAGTTGGTTGGCAGCTGTGGGGATGGCTAGACCCTTCTCCACAGGAGCTACATCCCAAGATGATAGCTTTAAGTACTGAGCTGGAACCAAGACTAGGGATGCTGAAGCTCCTGGGGCCCCTGTGCCTATGATATACCCAAGGTCATACAACTTATAAGTAGTAAAACCAGGCTCAAACCCAGGCCTTCAGACTCAGTCTTTTCCTCCTAGCCATTCTGCTGAACTTCTTGTAAAAACAATACTAACAAATCCTAAATCATTCAGCTGATTTTCCCCAACTCTCCTTTTCCCACTTGAATTGGGGTCTTTTTGCAGACAATATATTGATTTTTGGCTCACATTTCTTTTCAGCTAGCCAATCTAGCATCACCTCCCCTCCATCATAACAAGGGCAAGGTGTCCTGGGCTTTGCCTGACACATAGTTTGGCATCTAATTGCTCTCTTTTTTATGTTTGTTGATTTCGTCTCCATAGCTAAATTATAAACTCCCTAAGGAGAAGAAGGGCCGTGTCATTTACTACTTCTATACTGGCATAATGCTAGACATTCAAGAAATATTTGCAGAAGAAGGGGAATCTGATGGGGTGCCCACCAATTAGGGAAGAGCCAAACAAGATACAGTATAAGAATATGATGAAATACTATTGTGCTGTAAGAAATGATAGAGGAAAGGGTTTCAGAGAAACCTGGAAAGACTTGTATGAAATGATGCGGAGAGAAGGGAACAGAACCAGGAGAACAATTTATACAATGACATCGATAATGTAAAACGAAGAACTTTGAAAGAACTAGGAACTCTGAGCAGTGTAATGGCCCAGCCATGACTCTAGAGGACTAATGACGAACCATGTCACCCACCTTCTGATAGACAGGTGAAGGACTCCGAGTGCAGAAATACATGTGCCTATGAGGATTTGTTGTGGTTGCTGTGTCATTTCAGTTGTGTCCAACTCTTCATGACCCTATATGGGTTGATTGGTTGCTTTTTTGGCAAAGATGTTGGAGTAGTTTGCCATTTCCTTCTCCAGCTCATTTTACAGATGAGAAAACTATGGCAAACAGGGTTAAGTGACCTGCCCAGGGTCACATAGCTAGGAACTGTCTGAGGCTGGATTTGAACTCAGGAAAATGAGTCTTCCTGACATCACTCCTGGCACTCTATCTACTGTGCCATCTAACTGTATTCACACACACATACACACACACACACACACACACACACACACACACACTCATTTGGTTGAGTTTCTCATAGCACTATTCCTAGCTATTTTTGTACCCAGCACAAAAACAGCATAAAATGTGCCCTCAATTTAGTTGGGGGGAGGAAGCATGGAAGGGACCAGCCAAGGAGGAGCTCACTCGGGGTGTGGCAGCTAAGGAATAGAGGAAGGAATCTGCTATCTGGAAGCTTCCCATTTAAGCAGAGTCTATGTGAAGTAGGTGCTATGCTGCTAAAGGACTGCGAGAACAGTACTGTTAGCACCCCCTCTAAACTTTAGCACCCTAGAAAAGGTCCTAGTCACCCTGCCCTAGTTGTAGATCTGCTTTCTCTGTGGAGTCAAGGGCAGCAACAAATGCTCCAGCAATCCACACTCCCTGCTGCGAATAGCAGTTTGAATTCATTCGGGCTCCTCAGCTCTTAAATGATCAGAAATGCAGTTTTTACCTAAGCAACTTTGCCACCTCAGGTCATTTGTAACAAGAGCAGCTAACAGCTCACTTCAGTAGCTCAAGAATCTGTGGTTTCTTCACCAGTGCACCTAAATCGACGGCAGGGGTTCTTGAGGTTCTCAGCTTTCTGATCCGGGCCAGATTTGGTAGAGGGGAATGGGGAACATTCAAGCTCAATTCCATCTTTATTTTCACTAAGCCTTGGCATCCTTTGGAACCCTATGTATTTTATTTTGTACATTTAAAAAACCTTATTCTAAGGAGGGTGTCTGTAGGCCTCATCGAACTACCAAAGAGGTCCAGGACACAAAAATTGTTAAGTACCCCGACCTGTGGATTTTGTGAATTACTGGCTAAATGATACATCTGTCTGTGGCCTGTGGTCTGCTGATGAGCCTCTCTGCACTCAGGCTGGCTAGTTCTCAGGACAGGGCCCATTGTCCCCCCCAGGCCCATACTCGAAGCTTTTCTAGCTTAGGAGAACTTGCCAGAACACATCCATTGGAAGAACCTTCAAGAATCATGTCACACATAAGAAAGATTAACATTTTAAAAAAATATTTCTGCTATGTTTTTAAAACTTGGTCAAATTTCCTATTTTATAGGATCATAGCTTTAAAGCTGGGAGGGACCTTAGAGGTCCTCAAATCCAACCCCCTCATTTTACAGATGAGGATACTGAGGCAGAGAGAGATTTTTTTTAAGTGATTTACCCAAGCTCACACATTTAGCGTGGAGTGGGATTCAAACAGATCCTCCTGACTCCTAGCACAGGGTTTGATCCACTGTATTTCACTGCCTCTCTACATTCTGCTTAGCTGACTGGTGTGTCAACTTGTCTGGCTCTTGTAGCCAGGAGGAATTTACCCTGTCTATTTTCTTTGCACTCCTATTTGCAGGAGAATAAGTTGGTACACGTTTGCTGCAAATTTCAAGTCAACAAGGAGCATTATTCTGACCTGGTTTGTGAACTCCATCTCTCCCTATTATATTAGAAAGCTCTGAACCTGGGTCTGTCTACTCTAATCAGTTCTTAATGGTCAAGTTTGGCCCCTGGAGCTGTCAATTCCATGCCAGTAACACTCTCTCCTGATAAGCAAGTGATCAGAGAAATATCCTAAAAGATACACATTTAGTTAGACTTGGTGGCCGAGTAGGGCATCCTCAGCCCCAGGGAAGAGAGAGCCTTTGGAACTGGCATTTATTAAGCCAAGACAGGAGGGGGTGACCAAGATTCGTCCTACCTGCTTTTTTCTTTCCCTCTGCCATTAACTTTCCTCTCCGAGGTGGGGGTGGTAGCGGTTGTGGCTGCCACTCTAATTCATCAGATTTATCCCAGATGGTGCTGTCAGTGAGGAAGGCATGGGCCTCAGTAATCATGGGTCAGGCTTTCTTTCTGGCTAAGGAGCTGGCCCTCACACCCGACTTTGGTCCAGAGCCCAGAATAAGATGCAGCAAGGCCATGGGTCAATTCCTTCCTCCTCCCTTCCTCTCCCCTCCTTTCCTCTCTGCATTCTCAAACATGCTGGCTCTGCCTGACTGACTATTCTTTCCATTTGGACTCTCCCTTTTGCCTTCTGATGAAGAAAAGTACTAATGATTCCCACCTGCCGTAGTCTCCTATGGACAATAACTTTTTCAAAACTAGATGCTGCTTCAGGAACTTCTGTCCGTCCATCTGGAGAGAGGATTTTCTCCGAGTAAATGAAATGGACCCTGGCTATTGTGAAGGAACCCTGTTCAGGTTCTGTGAAGGAACAGGAATTGTTACATTACAAGTTAACCCCAACATCCCAGATTGCCAGAGGTGCAAATTATAGTATTGTTTCTCTCTGTGAATGTGGACGAGCTCTTCTCCTTCCTGGGCCTTAATTTCTGGAAATCAATCACCAAGCATTTATTAAGTGTTTATTCTAGGCAGCTGGAGCAGAATAGATAGAGAACTGGGGGCAAGTTCTATCTGGGATAGATATTGGCACAAGGGCAGCTAGGTGGTGCAGTGGATAGGGCACCAGCCCTGGATTCAGGAGGACCTGAGTTCAAATCTGGCCTCAGACACATAACACTTACGAGCTGTGTGACCCTGGGCAAGTCACTTAACCTCGTTGCCTAGCCAAATTTTTTTTTAAAAGATAGATACTGGCTATGCGACCCTAGACAAGTCACTTAACCTCTCAATAATTCTCTGAAACTCTGAGTGATAGAGAAAGTGCTCACCTGCACAGGCAGAGACACTTTTCCCACCTGGGAATTTTCTACATTAATGAAATCACAGGTCCAGTTCTGACTCTCATCCCCATACTATGTGCCAGCCAGTGTTTTAATCTCCAGAAATGAGAGTGATAGAGTAAGTGGGTTCTAGCTTCAAGAGATTATGAAGGAGGGAGTGGGGGAGGGCTGTAGGGAAGCAATGAGAGACAGATTTTGAACTTAAGGGACTCCAGAGGTCAGCTAGTCCAACCCATCTATTTTATAGATGAGAAAACTGAGGCTCAGGGCCAGGAAGGGACTTGCCCACGGTCACACAGATAGTAAGCAGCAGAGCCAAGAATCAATGCCTTGGCCTCCAACTCCTAGTACTGCAATGACACAACTTCTACATTTGAGAGAAAGGACATTGGGATGAGGGAGAAGGCACAATTCCTGAGCACCCAAGGTAGCATCCAGTGAGAGCAAGCAGTCGTTTAGGGTATTCCAGGGAGAGAAAGAACTCAGACTGGGAGCTGAGAATCTGTCCAACATCAGAGAAGACTCCTGAAAAAGTAAGGAGAGTTGGAAAATCTGTTTCTACTTCATCAGGCTTTGGGAGGAGAGGAGTGAAGAGGAGAAGCCAGCTAGGGAAGCCAGGAGGGAAAGTGGAAGGGGTTCAGCAAGGCCATTCAGCTCCCAAATCAGGGACAGGACAGAAGAAAATTTGAGTTTCAGAGCAGGCTAAGAGTTTTTCTTGCCCTCGCTTGTCCCTTCCCTGCTGCTGCCATTAGGCTGCCCTCATGATGGGGACACAGTTGACACAACTACAGTCCTCTCCTCTGCTGTCCTGAATGCATGTTCCATGGCAGCCGGCCATTTTTTTCTGGTTGTTTCCCTTGAGACTTTTGGCACCTGGAGAAATTTCTAAGAACTGTGCCCTTATCACCTCTAATTAATAGAAGAAAACCATGGGGAAATATTGCTGTAATTTTAACTGCCTTTCTAAAGTTCATGAGCATGGCCTTAGATTCTTGTCTCCTTCCAACAGGTTCATGTATTTATCTGCCATTCGTAGCAAATGTGCATTCACACAGACGTACACACACACACGTGAAATTATCGTGAAACTCTCAAGTCGAGAGAATTTTCCAAGCAGCCTTTTTGCTATTCACAACCTAGTCAGGATGTTGTTATTTTCACAAAGAAATCAACAAAGGTGACTTACAAATGTTAGTCAAATACCAGAATGGAAAGTCAGAGCAGGCACTGAGTATTCCCAGGTCCTCTGGTGGCATTTGGTATTCAGCCCATGCATTCTGATAGTGTTTTGGAATTTTCCAAGTACTCCTACATGCTATCTTATTAGAGCCTCTGCCCTTCCTTCCACCTACAGCCTACAGGATGATTAAAGGAAAGATTTCTTTAACCCAGGAGGAAACAGACCTAGAGAGGGAAAGTTACTGTCCTGAAGTCATATGGATATCAGCCAGCGACAGGGCTAGGGCTTAAACCCAGGTTTTCTGAACCGATATCCAAAGCTCCATCCACTATACCATACTGCCTCAAATTCTGTTCAGTGCCTTCTGTGTCTAGACCTGTACTAGGTGCTATCATAAACCATGATAGTATCACAGAATCACAATTATCACAGAATCACGACATCTCAGAGTTGGAAGGCACCTTAGCAGCCACCTAATCCACCCCATACTGGAACAAGTATCCTTTCAAGAACTCTTAGAGAATGATTATGCAGCCTTTTCTTGAATACCTCCAGTGAGGAAGAACCCACTTCTTCCTGAGGCAGACCACTGAACTTTGGGACAGCTCTAATTATTAGGAAGTTTTTCCTTAAATATAACGTTGGTCTCATGTGACTGTGGAATGTTTCAACACCTTAGGTTCAACGTGGGGTATTTGGGGGTAATCAAAGTGATGCAAATATAGCTTAAGCTTTCTTACCAACAGAACAGGAAATGAACCACAAATACAAATAGCAAAGCATTTAATTGTGACAGAATAACTACGTAAGTGATAGAATACTTTCATCATTCTCAGCCCCCTTCGGCCATGAAGGGGCACGATTTCCCACAGACTCCATTGCTGGTGAGGGGAAGGAAACACTCCTTGAATAACTGAGGCTACAAGATGGTTGTTTTATGATTTCTCTGTCTTTCCCACCTGTCTCCTGGGCCTCACTGCCATTCAGCCTCTGTTACTGTCACTCTCTTCCATCTCTCTGGCATCATCTGCCTTGAGTTCCTCCTTTTCCTGTTGCTCTCTGCTTCTGAGGCTGCTGATCCTTTGTCTTACCCTTATGGAAGAAGTGTAAGGCCTAACCTCACCCTCTTAGCACCTGCTGGAGAGAACAGACTAATATCCGGGAAACAGTTAGATATCAATCTTTTGTATAGTCTTGTGCTCAAGGCTTTCATAACAAGAAACCCTAGAGTATAGCTCAGAATTGAGTAGTTAGGTTTCTGCTACACAGAGTTGCCTACATAGTTGCCACAAAATCCTCCCACCACAAAAATCAACGAGCCGCTCTGTAAAGGAGATGCAGTCCCCGTTTCAGGGTAGGCTGGGGGGGGGGGTTGGTTGGTTTGGGCACTGCAATAGTAAGCACACTGGCTGTTCGTGTATTCTTGGTGAATTTTATTAAGAGGTTCCTTCCTTAGAGTTCTCTGATACCTCATCCTGTTTTGTAGATGATCCTGGCTTCTCAAAGACTAAGCCAGCAGAGGGCAATCTCTGGTAGGCCCTAGCAAATGCTAAAGACTTCAAGTACAGGCCTAGAATCAGACTGTATGTATATCTTTCATCTGAAGAGCAGGCTAGCTGGGTTCAGAAAAGTGTTGTCGCCAGAGAGCTGACCACTAAGGAAGGTTTAGTCGGTTTTTTGAGAGAAGGAGAGGAGAAGGGTGGTGGTGAGCACCCTCACTCACAAAGGCTGTCTACTAACACGTACGGGGCTCGTGATCTGCACAAGAAGTGTCGTTAAAAATAAAATCAACATTTTGTAAAGCATTGATACATTAAGAGAGAATCCTCCCAAGCCAGTTCTGCAGCTTCTTTCCTCCATGATACCTAGAGCAGTAGAAGACAAGACAGCATTGTTTGCCAACCTATGGACCAAGGACATCTGGTGGGGAACTGCGAGTAGTTTTTGCGAAGGGACCAAGTATCTGTAAATCTAGATGAAATCTAAAAAAAATAAAAAGAAACAAACATGCTTTCTCCAGACTGAATTAATGATGTCTTTTACACTACCATATACATATTAGCAGAAGCAACATATGATAGCGGCAAGAATATTAGATTTGTGGTTACAAAGTCCCAGGTTCAAATCCAATCTCCAGCACTTACTAGCTGTGTGGGCCTGAGAAAATGACTTCTCTCTGACCCCCAGTTTCCTCATCTGGCAAAATGGAGACTAGAATACCCACAAAACCTCTTTCTTAGAGAAGTGGGGCTCAAGTGAGACAGTAGACATTTTTCCAATGGAGACAGATGCTACTGTGGTTAAGAAAATCCAAGTAGAGGGGCAGCCTGTCTGCATGACTAGAGAATGGGCCATGGAATCAGAAAGAAAGGATTCAACTACAGCTTTGGAGACAGACTAGTTTGTATGTCACTGGGCAATTGTATGTCACTGGGCAAGTCATGCCAAGCTCTGAGAGCCCCCCACCAACCAGCCAAGTGTACACATCAGGAGCAGCTGCCAGTCCCCATTGCTAGAAGGAGTTTTCTCACCAGGAGTTCCCAAAACTGATGAAATCACAGGACCACAAAAATTTTTTAAGAAAATAAAATACAAATAAATGAATTTAAAGGCCTGACTTGAAGCCATGCCTGGGTTTTTTCCTCATTTATTTTCTCAATCGCCAGCCCCTAACAATACAACCACTCTCACATGGAGGTCCACACAATGTTTTTGACATTCAAAAGGGGTTCTGCTACTTGCAAAGGTTCAGAATCACTGTGCTGGAAAGCGTTCGGTGACCCCCAAGGGCTGTCAGCTTCCCAGAAGTCTGCATCGGATGATCTGCATAGCTAGGAGCTGCCGCAACTGTGTCCATATGATACCAAAGAAGCAGACTGCTTGATTGGGGTTTTTCCACCAGATTTATCCTCATCTGGATGGGTGTTGCTTATTAAGATGGTGAGGAAAAGGGAGCAGAAGAAGACAAGGGGAGGGGAGATGGAGAAGGAAAGGGGAAAGGGAGGAGAGGGGAAGAGGAGGAGAGAGGGAAGGGGGAGGGAAGAGAAAAAGGAGGGAGAGAGGAAGAGAGAGAGAGAGTCTAGCTAGCTGTTTAGGCTGGTGCTGGTCCTAAGGGGTAAGGGTACCTGGAACCATATTCTGGTCCTCAGCTTTGCAGGTTCAGAAACAGCATTTCATTAGTTTGAGAACGATTGGGCTTTGGGGGCCTGCTTCTCACTGACCAAAACCCTGAGGTGGCCCAGGCCAGTCAGGCACAGACAACACTAGACTGGGAAAGAAGAGATGTGTGACCTTGGGCTTGTCAATTCCCCTTCCTGGGTCTTAGTTTTCTTGGCAGTAAAGTGAAGAGGCTGGATTAAGATTCCCTCCTCCTCCTCCCACCCCCAACCACTGTAGAATGTAAGTTGAAGTCAGGGGCTATTTCTTTTCTTCCCTCCTTCCTCCTCCAAGTACCTTAGATAAAACAGGTACTTAATAAATATTTGTTGAATTAAACAATTAGATTATGATCCCTCCCAGCTATGATATTCCATGATTAAACCAGACTACTAATGTAATTATTTTCTCAGAATGCTCTGGTGTCAGCTAACATAGCCCTTCTCCCCAAGGAAAAGCAGCATGGTAAGCCGAGAATCAAAGCAAAGAGCATTGGCCGCTTCACGTGGCTGTTGCCACCCAAACATGCTCCTCCACTCTGGGGGGCAGAGCTGCCAAGCAGTTCATCAGCTTCTCCCCAGTCAATTTTCCATGTCTCCTTTTTCAGTAGTTCCTGTGGAACTCATATGTCATCTGAGCCCTGCCCCTGACATGCCATACCAGGTTCACTTGCACAGTCTTCCTGAACAACAGTCTTTATAGTTTATTTTGTCCTCATTCAGAGCCTCCACTAGAAAAAGCACGATTTGCCTTGGGCCTCTCCAAAGGTCCTCAGCTTCCCCAGCAAGCACTCAAGCTAACAAGACATCAGATACAGAATGGGCTTAATACAGATTAAATAACCTGACCCAAAAAATGCCAGAACAAGAAAGGAGAAAGGGAGACGGGGAGACAGCCTCAGTTTCCTTATCTTTAAAATGGGGATACTAATATCTACATCAGAGGGTCATTGTGAAGAAAATGTTTTATAAGCTGCAAATTGCCAAAAGAAAAGTGAGCTATTAGTATTAATAGTTACATTTTAGAAGACAGTTAAGAGCCAACATCAGTCAAATTTAGAAACCATCTTCCAAGGTAAGCTATTTTCTGGAAAGAATTCCATAGATGGCAAGTAATACTCATTTTACATTAAATATGATAGGATGAAATGCAATAGAGATAAATATAAAATCTTATATTTCCATTTTTAAACCAGCTTACACTTTTAAAAAATCAACTTACATGAGCACCAAATAAGGAGGTGATGATGGTTTCTGTGAAGACAGTCTTGGGGTCTTAGTGGACCACAAGCTCAGTCTAATTCAGCTCTGTGCTAGGGCTACATTCAGAGAGGTAGACTATTTATACTTAGGGAAATAACAGTCTTGCTATCCTCTGCCCTGGCTATATCAGATCAGCCCATTAGGTTCAATTCTGAGCACCACATTTTAGGGAAGACATTGAATCAGCACTACTTTCTAGGGCTACAATATATTTCTTACAACAAAAAGAACTGCACAAATTTTCTGACCAGTTTGACTTTCTGCATCTAGCAGCAATTACTTCTCTAACTGAGTGGCTTTGTGGTAAATCAGCATCCAGGCTAGGAAATGCAGGAGAGTGTCCACACATAACATTTCTGTATCCAAATGCAATTGATTGATGGCTGCTCTTTACAGCCACGTGAGGCCACAGGAGGGCTGGCGACAAGTGATATGCTGAGCTCCCTGGCCCCCACGTTGAGGTGACTGACTGAGGTATCAGATGAACTCCTTAGGGAAAGGGGGCAGGCAGCAACAAATATGGCTCCCCCTTGCATAAAGGAAAGGCTGCATCTCTGCTGTGGCAGGGATGTTTTACAAATTTTCATCACTTTGCAAGAGTTCTGGGGCAGTAAAAAATAAAGAAGCAAGATGTTATTGGTTACCTCTTCTCCCAGATGAATGCCTTAGGATCTTTGACCATTGGAACTGCTTGAGACTAGTAAAGAGTGAGAAGGGGGGGGAGAGAGGGAGAGAGAGAGAGAGAGAGAGAAGAGAGAGAGAGAGAGAGAGAGAGAGAGAGAGAGAGAGAGAGAGAGAGGTGTGAGGGGAAGAGATAGACAGACAGAAACTCAGCCCATGGCAGCTCTGTACATTTATTGGGCCTGGTCTCAGGGCTCTCGTGACCTTGGTTGGACTTAAGGCCATTTTCCCAGAGCCCAGGGGCTGACTCTTCTGTGCAGGTGGCCATTAGCTCACAAGGGGCTTCATGACAAAACCAAGAACAAAGGTGCAATTAAGTTCATTCATGGCCTGTATTTCTTACTTAACTATTAACTCTGTAAGCCAGACTCCAGACCCTAACACATGCTATATATAGGTGCAGTAAACAGGCTCACATTTACTCAAGGCCTCTGTTAAGTACTTCAGATAACGGGATGCCCTGCATCTATGATGAGGGCCAGCGGATAATTACGAAGGCCTAGAATAGGTCCTACAACAGACACTGATGAGCTGGAGAGCACCCGGAGCAAGATGGAGGCATGGTGGTAGTGGTTGGGGTGAGGGTGGGGGTGAGAGGTAGAGCCAGGAGAGTGAAAGGCCTCAACATGGTGCTGTATGTGGAGCAATTGAGAGAACCAGAAATGTTTAACCAGGCCAAGAGAAGACTTAGCAGGGGCCATGAGAGCTGTCTTTGAGGGTTCGAAGGGCCGCCATGTGGACGTGGGATTAGATACATCATGATTGGTCCCAAAGGACAGAACCAGGCACAATGTGGGAAACTTACAGAGACGCAAATTTCAGCTCAACATGAGGAAAAATTTCATGACCATTTGAATGATCTCAAAGTGGAAAAAGCTGCCTGGGGAGGGAGTTGGCTCCCCTTCACTGGGGGGCTTCGAGCAGAGGCCAGACGCCCACTTGTCAGGGATTTCCAGGTGTGGCCTCTGAAGGCTCTTTTGGCCCTGTTATTCTAAGTGCTAAGGGGGCTCAGGGGGTCACCAGGGTGACCTTTTCTGATCTTGTACCGTGTGTGATTTATTCAGGGCCTGAGCCCCCTTAGCACTTAGAATCATTGGATCCAAGATCTAGAGCTTGAAGCAGCCTCAGAGACCATCTAGTTCAAAGGACTCTCATTTTACAAAGGAGGAAACTGAGGCCCAGGGCAAAGAGAGTTATCCAAAGTCACACAGGCAGGGGGCAGTAGAGCCAAGATTCTAACCCAGGTGCTCTGCTTCCAAATAGAATGCTCTTTTCACTGGATGAAACCAAGAGAGAACAAGAGTGTTCTGCTGCCCCTGGACCTGTGGCCTTCAAGATCAGAGCCCACGAGAAGTCATAATGGGCCTAAAAAGAAGTCAGGCTATGGGCAAACGAACATGTTCATCAAAGTGGGCTGAGGATATATATGTGGGGGCTGATGAGGAAGAGGAATCCCTGGGATACCAACTTATACAAACCATGACTGACTTGTTGCAGAGGTAGTCATTACATGGGCTATGGGAAGGGCAACATGGCATAGTGGTTAGGGTGCTATACTTGAAGTCAGAAAGACTTGGGTTCAAATCTCACCTTTGCCACCTATTAGCTTTGTGCCCCTGAATGATAATACCAAAGGCCCCTATCTCACTGGGTTACAAGGCTCAAATGAGCTAACCTATAAGAAAGTACTTTACAAACTTTAAAATGATCTGGAAATGCCAGAGACCATTATTATTTTCATCACACACCAACATATTTTAGAGTCCATCAGGAAAGCTAACCTTTTGTTCCCCAAGAATCCACTTTTCCCTCCTTCACTGGAGGAGGCTGATTTAAATTCTCGGCACATGGGCCAGAGATCCTTATAGGTGTAAGGGCCAGTCTTGTCCAGGTTTGATTTCCAAGATACCAGGCCTAGCCTTTCGTAGATCCTCCCAGCTTCTTGACTCATCAGCCCCCACATATATATCATCAGCCCCCGAAAGACCCTCATGTATGTATCCTACTAGCTAAAATTTCAATCCCAATTTGGATTTATTTTCCCAGCTATTATTACCATCAGCATGCAAGATGAGGAAAAATGGACACATTACCCAAAATGCATTCAGCATAATTAAGGTCATTTTCAATCGTGCCCGCATGCTGCAACGCTCCTTGGCTACCGTTATAGACAGATGCCAGGCAATAGGATTGTTTTTCCCCTGATAGCGAGTGAGCGGCTTGGCACAATACTGAGGCAGCTCATTAGCAATGTTGGACCTGTTTCTGCATTTGCGATTCAACTCAAGATGGGGGAATGGGAGGTGAGCTGGGCTCCTTGCCACGAAAATCAGTAATGACATTTCCACACAAGCTCTCCAGAACCAAAGGGGGGTTCTCCCAGGCAGCACCTAATCTGTACCTTCAGTATTAGGCTCATCTGGGGTTGCAGAAGGCAAAAGCAAACAAATAACAGCAAGAGCATCTAAGCAGCTGTTGATGTCAGACACTTTTGTATTCCACAAAAGGCTGCAAAGGGTCATTCCTATTTAACGTAGAACAACCTTTTTAGGTAAGGGTAATCATTATTGTGGAGACAGCTAGGTGGTACAGTGGATAGAGCCCTGGGCCTAGAGTCAGGAATACCTGAGTTCAAATCTGACCTCAGATACTCACTAGCTGTGTGACCCTGGGCAAGTCACTTAACCTCCGTTTCCTTTAATCTAGTCTCAAAGGAAATGGCACGCCACTCCTGTATCTTTACTGAGGAAATCCCATGGACAGTATTGGAGTACTGCGGTCCACAGGGTCACAAAGAGTCAGACGCTGACACAGACTGAACAGAAACCACCATCATTATTACCCTTATTTTACAAATGAAGAAACTGAGGCTCAGGGAGATTTAGTGACTTACCCAGGGTCATCTAGCTACCAAGAATCTGAGGCAAGATTCGAACCTAAGTCTTCTTGACTCCAAATTCAGCACTCTATCCACTATGCCAGACTTATACAATCTGTGGCCTGTGGGCTGCTTACAACTCACAGGCCTCGAAAAATGTAGAAGAAAACATCTGCAGGTTGGGCAGGCCCACACTGTGCCATCAACAAATAATCATAATGATAATAGCTAGCATTTATATAGCACTTTAAGGTTTTCAAAGCCTTTTACATGTTATCTCAAAAAACTGTGAAGGAGGAAATATTATTATCTCCATTTTACAGATGAGGAAACTGAGGCCCAGAGAGCAGAAGGATTGCCCAAGGTCGTAGGGTTACTAAGTGGCAAAGATCCTTTTAAGGTATGTGACATAAGGATCATAGAACATTAGAGCTGAACGGACAACATGTCCAAGCCCCTCACTTGATGAATAAGGAAACTGAGTCCCAAAGAGGGGAAATGACTTGCTTAACGTAGATGCCAGTAAGCGGGCTGGAATTCAAACCGAGGTCCTTTGACCCCAGATTTTAGCGTGTGGTTCCAGCAATGCATTTGTGGCCCAGACACTTAGTTTGTCTTTCAGACCTTTTTTACCCTCTAGGTCTTCAAACTCCTAGAAAACTGAGCTGAGACTGCAAGAATCTGTAGAAATGGTTCTTCTGTGCTTCCCTCTCCTCCAACACTGATCAGGGTTTTCCATGGCCTTGAGTCTCACTCTCTTGGAAGCTAAGAACCTTCCAAGGGACCGAGCTCCTTCCACTGAAACTAATACAAAGTCTGGGTGCAGAATCAACCTGTCACCCAAGTGCCCACCCAACTTAGCTCAAAAGCATTGCATGTGGTACAATGGATAAAATGCTAGAGTTAGAGAATCTAGGTTCAAATCCCGCCTTAGACACTCACCTCTGTGACCCAGAGCAAGTCACTTAACCTCTCTTAAGTCTCGGTTTCCTCACCTGTAAAATGGAGGGGTTAAGCCAGTGATCTCTCAGGTTAAATCCAGCTGTCTCCTGGAGCAATCAAAGAATACCCAGATCATTCCACTTCCTCCTCACCTCTCCACTCCTCAGCCTTCCTCTGAGAAGATTACCAGATTGCCAAGACAGAAAGCTCAGAAGAGTAGATCTACTTTGAATTCTTCCAGTAGACTGAGCCAAGAGTTATTTAAGCAGGACTCTCTCTGCCTCCCAGGCAGTGTGTGTTCTAAAAAGCCTGAGCCCCACCCTTGGAACATGGAAACCAGAGCCCCATTCAAGATTTCCCTGGATTCTATCTTAGTGCCTGGTTAATTATTTCCCCCCAACTCAACAAATTCCAGTGATCCTATCAAATACAAAATCCTCTACTTGGCACTCAAAGTCCTTCCTAACCTAGCCCCTTCCCACCTCTCCAGTCTTCTTACCCTTTCTCCCCACCATGTACTCTTTGATCCAGCTGGCCTCTTGGCTGTCCTGTGAACAAGACACTCTACATTTGGCTCCAGGCATTTTCTCTGCTTGTCCCGCATGTCTGGAATGCTGTCCTTCTTCATCCCCACCTCCTGGCTTCCCTGGTCTCTTACCAAGTAAAACCCCACTTTCTACAGGAAGTCTTCTCCAACCCCTCTTAATTCCAGTGCCTTCTCTCTGTTAATTATTTCCTATTTATCCTGCAGCTAGCTTGCTTTGTATATATTTGTTTGCATGTTGTCTCCCCGACTAGATTGTAAGCTCCTTGAGGGCAGGGATTCTCTTTTGCCTCTTTTTGTATCCCTTGAGCTTAACACAGTACCTAACACACAGTAGGCACCTAATAAATGTTTACTGATTGACTGGGCCCCTGCCAAGGTCATTCCATCTCCTCCTAATCCCCCTAACCATTCAAAGTATAGTGTGGCATATACTGGAAAAAACTCTGGGCTCTGAGTCAGACACCTGGGTTCAAATCCTGACTCCAGTGCTAACTGTGCCTTCATGGGTAAATTACTTAATCATTCAGAGCTTTAGTTCCTTCATCCATGGATGGGGAAGTGGAGGGGGGGGAATAAGTATTTAT
Organism: Phascolarctos cinereus; assembly: GCF_003287225.1. Lineage (NCBI taxonomy): Eukaryota > Metazoa > Chordata > Mammalia > Diprotodontia > Phascolarctidae > Phascolarctos > Phascolarctos cinereus. The sequence goes on from NW_027556291.1 coordinate 40,097,705, forward strand.
TTAGTGCCTACTATGTGTCAGTTACTGTACTGAGTGCTTTTCACAAATATTTCATTTGATCCTCATAACAAACCTACGTGGTAGAAGCTGTCATCATTCCTCTTTTACAGGTTGAAGAAACTGAGGCAAACAGCAGTTAGGCGACGGGTCGCCTGACTAGGGTCATCCCAGCTACTGTCTGGGGTCACATTTGAACTCAGGTCTTCCTAACTCCAGGCCTACCACTCTCTCCACTGCACCACCAGCTGCCTGATGGGCTAACAATCCTTTTTACCACCTACTTTCTCAGCGTGATTGTGAAGTTCAAATTCATTCACCAAGTATATGCTGAGTATTTACTATCTCCTATGAGCTAGGGATTCAGAGCTAAAGAATTAGCACCTGCCCTCAAGAAACTTACATTCTACATACAAATGAGAATCTATTGTACCATAAAGTGCTACTACCTGAATGTCAGCTGGCCTGGTAGAGAGGATAGGGAGCTCAAAGGCTGCCTTGGACCCCTCAGCCACCTGGCAGCACAGGCAATTGGCTTTGGTGTCCCAAAGACCTGGGGTTGAGGCCTGCCTTGGCCACCTAGTGACTGTGGGACTCTGGGCAGGTGACATAACCCCTCTGTGCTCTGGGCAGCCCTCTTAGAAGTTGCAAAGAAGGAGCCAGCCTGCATGGGTAGAGTGAATTTTCTCAACTGGGAGTTCCCCATATCAATGAAATCACAGGTATCTTTATCCTTATTAATTTTATGATCCTCAGAGAGGCCCAGCTTCACTCTGACACCTCTTCTAGCATGTAGCACAGTGCCTGGAACATAGTAGGTGCTTAATTATTGCTAATTGATAGAGGAGACTCTTCTTGCCCACAGCCCACATTGATCTCTCCATATGCTTACTAACCTCTTTATTATAGCACTTATCGGCTATACCATTCATTTTGGTGTTTAACTACAGGCTTCCTGGCCTTGGTATTTAGCTGATCTAACCATGTGAGGCTTTGTCTCCACCAGGTAGCCTGGAAATCTCCCTAAGGCAATGACCCCCATCTTCTCCTTTTGTGCATGGCCCCCACCTCACTACCAAAATGTTCCTAACACAGAATAGAAACTATGTAAGTACTTACTGAGTGATTTTTTTTTTAAATAGCTTGAGTTTCTATGGTAGAGTAGTTTAATAAAGATTTAGCTGTAGGAGCCAACTGGACCAGGCCTACCTGTTCCATTCACCCCTACCTCTTGCCATCCAGGAAAGTATATTGAGATAACCATAGCAGCCTCAGGATCATAGCTTTAGAGCTGGAAAGCGGTATCTTCCAACTTAGGAAGGTAGAGTGGAAAGAACCCTAGATCTAGAGTCAGAGGACCTGGGTTCAAATGCTGGTTCTACCATCTGTGTGACCTTGGACAAGTCATTATCTCTCTGGGCTTAGCTCCCTTCTCCACAAAATGAGTAGGTAAAACTATATGACACCTAAGGTCTCTGTTTCAGCTCTTGACTCTGACTCCCTCGTTTTACAGATGGGAAAACAGGCCCAAAGCAGTACAATAATTTGTCACAGGTCAAATCAGTGGCAGAAGCAAGACTGGAACTCAGATCACTCTGACTCCAAATCCGTGCTCTTCCAACCCCACCGACCTACCCCAGCATCTAGTAATGAATCTCTTGACACTTTGCTAGGTTGTTCACAGTATGATCCAACCTGTTGCCTGAAAGAGGAATTTTACTGATAATGAAATAATCAAATCCTCCTCTGAACTACCCCCTATTCATTCACCTGATCCCTCTTTAGGGATTTCCTCTTGTTTCAGTGATCCCTGCCCCCACCCCATAGATTGCCCAGGAAAGCTAGTTTTCTTCTTCTGGTCCACCCTAAGATGCAACTCACAAGTTGCACACCAACTCTGACTTTGCAACATAATAAATCACAGAGACCTCAAGTCCTCAGCCGTCAGTACAGCTATTTATGAAGATGATGACTTATCCAGATTTCTCTTCTTACAGATGGAGCCCAAACTTCCAACTTCTTTCACTGCTACCATCTCTGGAAGCCTGCTACTCCTCGAAAACACTCCCTTTGCCCCTGCCGTGGTGCAGCAGATTAGAGCGCTGGAACCTGCAGTCAGGAAGGCCTGGATTTCAATCCTTCCTCAGGTATTTAACAGTTGGGTGACTCCAGCCAAGTCACATAATCTCTCCCAAGCTTCAGCTTTCTCGTTTGGAAAATGGGGCTAATGAGAGCACCCACCCACACAGGTTTGTCAAGGAGACAATGGGTGTAAAGACCTTTTTGTGGTTATTGTTGTTCAGTTGTTTTTTCAGTTGTGTCTCACTCTCTGACTCCATTCCGAGGTTTTCTTGGCAGAGATACTGGAATGGTTTGCCATTCCCTTCTCCAGATGGGAGATTCCCTTTTACAGATGAGGAAACTGAGGCAAACAGGGTAAAGTGACTTGCCCATGGTCACCTAGCTAGTAAGTATCTGAGGGCAGATTTGAACTCAGGTCTTCCTGAGACCAGGCCCCACACTCTATCCACTGCAGCGCTGCCTAGCTACCCTACTGCGGACGTTAAAAGCACAACCTGAAAGTCAGCCACGATCATTACATCAGCCCATGGGGCCACTGTATATAAAGTATTTTATTGTCCTTTAAGGGTTGTTGCCATGTTGGCTATTATTATTATTATTGCATTCTGAGTAATCTCAGGAAAGGATGCTCCCAGGATCACAGAAGCTTAGGGACTGAACCTGTGATTTCATTAGCATAGGGAACTCCCAGCTGAGGAAACTTTATTTACTAATGCAGGTCAGCACCTTCTGTACGATGGAAAGCTGCCTAGACCACTAAGAGTGACTTGCCCAGGGTCACATAGCCTAAATGTGTCAGAGGTGGGACTTGAACCCTGGTCTTCTTTACTTCAAAGTCAACTCTCTATATATAAATGCTATAAAAATGCCCATTTGCCATTGTTGATTTTCTTTTTCACCTCCAAGCACCACTACTTGTCACCGAAGCTTAGAGATGGACTTTCAAGATCAAGTCAAGAGCAACAGATTTGAAGTCAAAGAATCTGGTTTCAAATCCTGGTTCTGCCACTTCCCAGCTATGTAAGGAAATCATGTCACTTCTCTGGACCTCAGTTCCCCCCTCTGAAAGGAAGAAAGGAAATAAGCATTTATTAAGCACCTACTACGTGTTAGATACACTTTACAAATATCACCTCATTATCTCTACAAATATTACAGACTCAATGACTCTGAGGTCCCTGGCAGCTCTAGATCATTGATGCTATGACCACATTTCCAGCTAAGGAAAGAAAGGTTTGGTACTTTCCCAAAATCACATGATTTAGATGCTACCATTTTCCTTCCCAGCACGCTTGCAATATGGTACACAGAATAGGCAATAGATTCCAACTACCGTAAAGATCTCATATCAAGGGTCCCCTGACAAGCCCACCCCCCTCAGGGGGATCTTCTGTTTTTGGAATTACTAGCTGTAGGTCAGAGTGCCATGTCCAGACTGGGACCATTTCTTCTTGGAAGTTATTCTGCAGGAGCTAAAACGGTGGGGCTTCTATTCAGCTGGGATCTGATTAAGCTGGACAATCACCCTTCACTTCACACCTGTCCCGAGGAGCCAGGGCAGAGGGGAAGACCCTTGAACAATGTGGAACCATCTGGGGCTCCAGGTCGACCTTTTCTTGTCCCTGAGTTGTAATCAACAGTTCTGTGAACACCAAATCACATCCAGGACTCCCCACTGGCAAAAACTGTCAGTTTACCAACCATTAAACGTGCAGGGAAGTGCCCCCCAAGGGATCCAGTAAAACAACCTGGGCCTCCCCTCCACGGAGAGATCTTGCCAGGAAAAAGAGGGGAAACACAGGGCAACAGAGGCATGCTCATCACGGATCCAAAGAAACCAGGAGGCTTTCTGGTAGCTGTTGGTTTTGTTTTTTAATTTATTTTATCATCACAGATGTTACTCCTGAACCCAGCCGTGCATTTAACATGCCGGCTCCCACACGCAGCCGTTCCTTGGTAATGGAAAAACAAATTACGATAATGATGTGTGTGCATCTGCAATTTTAATTTACAATGGGCTTGAAAAGCACTTTCAAAAGATCTTCCATCACTGAACTTGGGGAAATGCCTCCCACCTGACCCAAGGTGCTGGAAGAGATGCCACTGTCCAAGATCGAGCAATTAAGCCAAGTGCTCAGCACCGGACAGCGATGGAGTCCCAAACCTTCAAGCGATAACCATTACCTTTCCCCCTCCATAGCCATATTCTAATTCTATGTCAGTTTAGCAGCATTACAGGGCCGGTAGAAAAATGAGAAAATTCATTATTTTGCCTAGCTAGATTCATGTCAATAAGTACATCTAAAACATGAAACTAACAGCCATATACTTTATCATCTGCTGTCACTGAGTGAGGATCTGGAAGGCCTGGGTTCAAGACCTGCCACTTACTGTCTGTGTGACTGTGGCTAAGTCACTTGAACTCTCTGGGCCTCAGTTTCCTCAAGTGTAAAATTGGGATAATAATACTTGAATGTCCTACACACAGGACTATTATTAAGATCAGGTGAAGAAACTAGGGGTGTTTTGCCTAGAGAAGATGTGTCTAGATGGGGGGACATGAGAATTATGTTCAATTATTTGAGGCAGCATGACATTAGCGTAGTGGTTCTCTAAGTGTGGTCTGAGGATCTCTAAGGTCCCCAAGACCCTTTTGGGAAATCCCTAAAGGAGAGCCTTTTAGGGGTCCATGAGGTTAAAACTATTTTCATCATAATACTAAGACATTTTAATTTCTAATATGGCCAATATCACTAGATATAATCTATATCAACAAAAGCTCTTTAGGGGAAATCCTCAATAATTTTTAATAGTGTAAAAGATTCCCAAGATCAAAAAGCTTAAGAATCCCTGGCAAACTAGATTGATTGCTGGCCTTAGAGTCAGAAAACCTTGAGTCTGTACCCTACCTCAGATACTTAGTAGCCACGTAACCCTGGGCAAAAGACCTCTTTGAGCCTTAATTTCCTCCCCTGTAAAATGGGGATGATGGTAATATCTAGAGCACTTACTTCACAGGTTTAAGTAACGATCAAGTAAAAAGCATATGAAGTGCTTTGCAAACGGTGTGGGCCTCTCTAATGCTGGCTATTAGTACTAAACACTACACCTCTAACCCTGACAGTGCATGATATATTAAAGGCTTTGGCATTTGGAAGGATAGGGACAGGGATTGGACCTGGGATTGCATTGGTATAGGGAACTCCCACGTGAGGAGACTTTCTCTATGCTGTATAGTTTTATAAGGTTGCCTAGACCACAGAGAGTGACTTGCCCAGGGTCACATAGCCAGTCTGTGTCAGAGATGGAACTTGAACCCAGGTCTTTCTGAATCCAAAGTCAGTCTTCTATACATAAATGCTATAAAAATGGCCATTACTCTTGCTCACATTTTTTCACTTGAGCACCTCCAAGCACTATTATTTATCTTCAATCAGCAAGCATGTGCCTCCTATGCACCAGGGCAGCTAGATGGCATTGCAGTGGATAGAACTCTAAGCCTGGGGTCAAAAAAGACTCATCTTCATGAGTTCAAATCCAGCCTCAAACACTTACTAGCTATGTGACCCTGGGCAAGTCACTTCACCCTGTTCTTTATCTGTAAAATGGGCTGGAGAAGAAAATGGCAAACCACTCCAGTGTCTTTGCCAGGAAAGCCCCAAATGAGGTCACGAATGAAATGACTGAATAGCAACAAATGTGCCAGGTACTAAGCTAGGGTTGGGGGCTATAAATCCAAATTGAAACAGTCCCTGCCCTCAAGGAGCTTACATTCTAATAGAACAATCTTGGAGATTGTCCCTTGCCCTGGAGATGAAATTGTAGAGAAGAATAGTGCTCCTGGGGAGACTTCCTCAGGAGACTTTCAGTGGGGTACAGTGGAAGGGCAGTGGACTCATCCAGAAGAGCTGTGTGAAGGCCAGTGACCAATGCTTCCTGGCTGTGTGACTGTGTGGAAGTCACTTCATCTCTGAACCTTTGTTTCTTCACCTGAGAAATAGGGATAAAGATACTTGGATATACCTACCTGATAGAATCCTTGGCTACATGCTTCAAGGTTTTTGTTCCATGAAGCTTTGGGTCTTCTCTCACACCATGGGATACTCTAGGCTCTCTCCCCTTTCTTTCTAAGAGTTAGGGTTGTAGGGCTCACTACTAGGTATATACCTAAAGCCCTTCTAGCTTGGTAGGACCTTCCAGGGCTGGTACTTTGTTGGCACAACTCTCAAGAGGGCACAGTGAGGTGCCAGGGAGGCCATCGATGAAGGTCTCTGTATTTTAGATTCAGAGTCCCATGATCCTGCTATTGTGCCCACCTCTAATGACTGACCCATATTCAGGCTTTGGTCATTAAGTAAAGGACCTTCATGGATATCTCATCAACAGTGATGGAAATTTCCAGCTGTTGTGGTCAGGCTATCTTGACTCTAGAACCAATATTAAAAATATTAGACCAGTATCAGTACAGATAAAGACGTAGGAAGGCTCATCTCATCTGTTGAGTAGAAATTTGGACCAATATAAACTTACCAGCTCTTCTGGATTGGCAAAGAGCGTCCCTGAGAACTGTCCCTGAAGATGCCAATCCCAGATAGGAGTATTTTTCTCCTCTCAAGCAGGCTCCCATCAAATCGCCCAAGGTCTTGGGTTGCTCTGCAACTCTTTTTTCCAATTTGTTTTGAAGAGGACCAATGACATCATGGGGTGATGTCTTGACTCGTACATCAATCAGATTTGCATGAGGCAGAGTTGTGCAATGTTGTCAGCCTCATACTTTCTCCCTCAGTCATCGAAGTCCAGTGGCAAGAGAAAGGTTAGGATGACTGGTGATAACCTGGGATGCAGTGAATGACCTTGGCATCTTCCATGTCTAACTGAGCTCTAAGAGCTCCACGGTGCCTGCTTCAGCTGCCTTCATAGCCATTGGAACAAATTGTTTTCATCCACCCATTCCACTGGGCAAAGTCTTCACATATTTGGGCTGGACACCCCCCCAACTCATTGACGGGTTTGAGGCCTATCAGTTACCCTCAACCTGGTTTAGCCCATTTGCAGAGACAGTTTTACCAGAATGTGGATGCCACACATGCTCCAGCTTCTTGGAACCACAGGTGAGAGGTGGGTGAAGGTGGACACCAAAGGTGGATGAGTAGCCCAGAAAAGGACTCAGTGCCCTCTCACCAGAGGAGCTAGTCCTGCTCTACATTAGGCACCATGCTGGAGATACAAGGACAAAAATAATATAGTCCTTCCTCTCAAAGAGCTTACACTCTACATTCAGTTGTATTTTGGTTTTTTTTCCTTTTCCCTTTTAAAAAAAAAAAAATCAATATCTTTAAAAAAAACCAAACAAACAAACATCACAGTCATTTCCTGATACATGCCCACCCACTAAATCCTCCTTTACAACCAAGAAAAACAATTTAGCAGCTTTCCAGGTAAGGTGGCCCCACAAAAGGTGTAGACAAGCCCAGTTGTCCCAGTTGGACTCGTCGTGATCTGAAAAGAGCAGCGGGTCAAACAATGGCCCCAAAATCTGAAGAGAAATTTGAGTTAATTCCTTTATCTCACCTAGGACTGAATCAGAAGCTGAAGACCCTGGAAGAGGGTTCTTACCAAAGAAGCCAGCAAGAATCCAGATAGAGAACCTGGAAGCCTCCTGGGTGAGAATTTTCCTCCCTCCGGCACCCTGACCAGAAAAACCCTGGGAAGCAAGACCACAGCAGGGCCTTGAGCAAGGAGGACCCAGAGGACCCAGAAGAGGCAGCATCTTGGCTGGGAAAGGGGACACAGTATACCAAGGCACCACTCTGAGCAGGAGGAGCCCAGGGGTTCTGAATGGACAATATCCTGGTTGGAAAAACTGAGGCAGGGAGGGAGATGAATAGAGCTGGGTAGCGGTCTCAACCAAGGAAGCTCCAAGAAACACAGAAGAGGCAGGGCCTCAACCCAGGAAATCTCAGTAGAGAAAAAAAGACCACCCAAGACTTTGATCAGGGACAGCCAACAACAGGGTTCTGACTAACCCAGGCCCCTAAAGGCTAGTAGCTCAGGAAGCTCACCAAGTAGCAGGAAGCCAGCACCAGGACTGCAGGAAACCAAATGGGTGGGGGGAGGGGGCAGAACCTGGCCAGGACCCCAACACCGAGACCCAAATAAAGAGCTGAGGCTAGAGCTATTACTTAGAAGGCGAAGACACTGACCGCTTACAAAGAAATATTTCCAAGAAGAAAACTCAGAAGAAGCAAACAATCTCACATCAAGCAGAGCCTCAGAAAAGAAACTTTCTTATACAATTGCATATTATTGGATTCATAGCAGTTACATTAATTACTGTCTTTTATTAGCCATTGACTATTTCCATCTTTTCGAAGTAAAACCTGAGGGCTGTTTTCACTTACATTTATTTTATGAATAGTGATTTGGAACATCTTTCTTTTCAGTAAATCAGTCAACCAGCATTTATTAAATGCCTACTATGTGCCAAATGCTATGTGCTGGGGATCTAAAGAGGGCAATAACTACTTCCTGCTCCCAAAGGGCTCACAGTCTAATGAAGAAAACTCACAAGCAACTATGTGCAAACAAGATATATAGGACATAAATTGGGAATAGTCACATAGTTATTGATTATTTGCATTTGTTCTTTTGAAGACTGTCTGTTGATAGCCTTTGACCTTGTATCTATTGGGGAATGGCTCATGGTCTTATATATTTGTGTCAATTCCCTATCTGTCTTGGATAACAGGTTTTTATCAGAGATATTGGATGGAAAGATCTCCTAGAATTGGCCTAGCTACTGTAAACCAGTGATAAGCAGCAGCTCTTACGTGATTAATCACATTATGACTTCATATGTGTAATGGGTACTGTATCTTTTTGCCTTCTCAATGGGTGAGGCAAGAGGTTAAGGGAGGGAGAAAATTTGGAATTGAAAATTAAAATCAAATTTTTAAAAAATTCTACTTAGCAATATATATTTAGCTCAATTTCTAGAACTCCTAGAGCCAGGAAACTGGTTGTCAAATTTCAGGCCTATATAAATATGGCAATTGCTGATTGGAGGAACATGTGAGGCTCATCAGACCCTTCAAACTGCATTCCCTATCCACTAAGATTTCTGTATTGAGGCTCTAGCTGGGGGGTTGCGGTGAACAAAACCATCTTCCACCAAACCCACTGATTCTGCCATTTGCCTCATAGCTCCTGGTCAAAAAATCTAGGCATTGAATGAAAATCCAATGTTGTTCAAAATAACTGCCCGTTTCCACCCCACCACTACCACTATTTCTGGAAACTAGACAGTAGGCAGGTCTAAATCAAAGGATTTTTTAATGGACTAAGGACAAGTTATGGACTGAGAAAGGGATAACAAAAAGACAGTCCCTGCTCCTTTGGCATCCTCATGATGTTAAAAAAAAAACAACCTAGCAGTGGGTAGACCCCTCTGGTGAGCTTATGGGAGGACATAAATGAGAATCACACAAAATGGCAGGCAATCCTTCTATTGCAATTTGCATGACTGAAGGGAATACCCACATTCACTGCCATCACAGATCCACTGGAAGAAAGACCAGAGCTGAAACTAAGGGCTAGCCTTGGGCACACTCCTAGAGAAGTCATAATTGTCACCTAGGCCCACTTGAAAACAATCATAGGAATCAAAACTGGAAGAATACTTTGAGGACCAGATATTTAGTCCAACCGCCTCATTCTACCAAGGAGGAACCTCAGGCCCAAGGAAGGAAAGGAGTTTACCCAATGTCACCGAGGAGCTAGAGCAGCTGCAGCAAACAGTTAGTCACAATTAAAGCAGTGATATTGGTGCCATTAGCTTAGTGGCCTGGGCTACAGAAGCATCTTATTCCATCCTTGCCAATAACTAAGTCATTCATTCATCCATCCAACAAATTTTTACCTACTATTTACAAAGCATTACACTATATACTGGGGGAGACAAAAATTTAGAACTTAGAATCATAGATTTAGAATTTGAAGACACTTCAGAGATCATCTAGTCTAAGCCCTCATTTTAAGGATAAGTAAACTGAGGCCCAGAGTGCCTGAGTGACTTGCCCAAGGCCACATAGACAGCAAACAAAAAAACTGATATGACACACACAATCCAGCCACAAATTTCATGGAATTTTCAGTCTGTTAGAGGGAAAAGACATAAACAAGAAAACGATAATACACATTACCCCACGAAAAGGACGTAGCACCCCTTCTGGGACTCCTTCCTCTCACTCAAATTGGCGGGCTAGGTCCCTAAGAGAAGTTGAGGTTCTAGGGTAACCCTGAGGGGGTTGTAACTTCTAAAACTATAGCTCCTGAGCCCTCCCCCATCTACTCCTCATTCTCAACTAGATAAACTTCATTAGCTTTTAGAAAAAAGAATTCACTAAGGTGTTACAGTCAGAACAGGTAGTATAGAACATCCTCTCCCCCAACACTGGGGGTACACTCCGCCCTTTAAACACACAAGGTTCCTTGGAAAGGTGAGCCCAGAGTGGTGCCGTGGTTTATTGCCCCATCTTACAGGTTCCCCTACCCTGGGGGCTTTCAGACTATCCACCAGGGTTCTTGCTGGCTTCTTTAGCAAGACTCCCTCCCTTCCAGTGTCCTCAGTTTCTGGTTATCTTTTTGTTCTGACCGTAGACTGGATGAAAGAACTAACTCAAGATTCTTTTCACATTTGGAGGCCATTGTTGGACCTGATGCTCTTTTTACGTAGTGACTGGAGTCTAAGTGGGACAGCTGGGCCTCTGCACCTTTCCCACGGCCACTTTAACTGGTGGTCTGCTTAACTGTTTTTCTTGAATATGAGGGAGGGTTCAATGGGTGGACGCGTATCAGGAAATGACTGTGATGTTAAAAAAAAAAAGACATCAATTTTGAAAAAAGAACTAAACACAACTAGAATGTAAGCTCCCTGAGGGTATAGTCTTTTAAATGTTTGTCTTTGTATCTCCAGCACCTAGCAGGATACTTGACAGAATATATGCTTCCTAGAGTAACTGAAAAGGCCAAGAATTTAGCTCAAGCAGAGCTCCACCTGGTGACTAATTTGGATATTGTTCTTAGTAAAACTCCCTTAGCTGGATAATTAACACATTGTCTCTTTATGCGCTTTTTAAAGAAGGCAGATTGATTCTAAAAAGTCTCACATAAGTACTGTAGTAAGAAGCAGATGTCTGTGCCATCAGAGGACAAAGAGTTTTCTGAAATATTATTGTAAAAGGAAGGAAGCCATTATACACCAAAATGTGCCTAGTCCTGCTTTCTGTAGTAAACATGAGACAAGACAAAACAAGAAACTCTAAAAAAAGTGACTGCCCACCGATTGGAGAATGGCTGAACAAATTGCATTATGTTAATGTAATGAGATATTGATGTGCAGTAAGAAGTGATGAACATGAGGAAAGAGGCAGTGTGTTACAATATAACATGTACTGGCTTGGAAGTCAGAGGACCTGGTTTTAGATCCCATCTCTGACCCTAACTGTGTGAACTTGAGCAAGTCCCTTCCCTTCCCTGTGCCTCAGTTTCCTCCTCTGTAAAATGAAGGGCTTGGACCAGATGGCTTCTGAGGCCCTTCCAGCTCTACATCTAAGATCCTATGAATTCAGAGAAACACGGGAAGATTTGCATGACCTGATAAAGTGAAGAAAACAGAACCAGCATAAAACATACATCTACAATAGTGTAAAGAATGATAAAATGACCAATCTTGGCTATAGAGAAGAGATGAGGAAGTATCTTCCTTTTCAGTAAAGAAATAAGGAAATACAGGTACAGACTACTGTATACACTGTTGGAAGTTAGTTGCTTTTTTTTTCTTTGTTGTGAGGGAGGCTTCATTTGGGGAAGAGGAGGAGTCCACCCGTATATGAATGGCTGTTATAAAAGCAAAAGACGTCGATAAAATTTTTTCAAACAACCAAAAAATAATTAACTGATTAAAGAATGAAGGATTATAGCCAACTGAAAACAAAAGGCTGCTACAACATCTTGTCTTTCCAAGATTTTCACTCTGTACATCTTGGAATTACAAGGTACCAGAGATTCTCAGGGAGGGGAATAGCCCTCCGGAAAAGTATTTCCCAATTGTTGGGGGCAGCAAGGTGGCGCAGTGGATAGAGCACCAGCCCTGGACTCAGGAGGACCTGAGTTCACATCTGGCCTCAGACACATAACACTTCCTAGCTGTGTGACCCTGGGCAAGTCACTTAAACCCATTGCCTAGCCAAAAAAAAAAAAAAAAGTATTTCCCAATTGTCCTTGGTAGGATGGGAATCCATCTGTCCCCCGTCAGTTTTCAGGGTCTTCTCAAATGTAATCGATTAAATGTTGAGAATGAGCTTTCCTTTCTCATTTGAGTCACACAATAACCCGAGAGACTGGTACTGCACTCTAGCACTCGCTGTTGTCCACATCTTGTTAGAGAAGATGAAGCTGAATCTCAGAGAGCTGGAGTGACTTACCCAGGGTCACACAGTTACTAAGTGTCAGAGGCTGGACTTGAACCCAGATCTCTTCTGACTCTAAGGCCAGAAGGTAGTCTACCACACCAGGCTGCTTCTCAGATGGAGAGGAAAAACAAGGTTACAATCATGGGATCAGAGAGTTAGACTTCAAAGGTTGTCTAGCCCAACTCCTTCATTTTACAGATAAGGATTGTGAGCCCCAAAAAGATTAAATGACTTGTCCAAGCTCACAGAGTCAGTCAACAAGCATTTATTAAGGATCTCCCATGTGCCACACACAGTGCTAAGCATTGGAGACTCAGGAAAGGCAAAAGACAGCCCCTGATCTCAAAGAGAATATAGTATAAGGGTAGCAAGTGGCAGAGTCTGAGTCTTCCAATTCCAAATCTTACATTCACCCTTCTTACATGTAACTACCTTTCTCTCTACCTTTCCCCTAAGGTTTTCACTTAACGAAGATTCAAGATTTTCCTGAAAATATACAACATATCAACTCTGATGAGATATGGTTTCACTGCGATATACAGACTGCGAGCCCATGAGTGCCCTTCCATGATGTGTTGTTCCTGCCCATCTGCAGTTAGCCTCTTTACCAGGCAGCCCCCCTCCCTGATAACACTTTCTTTCAAAAGGCACAGACATGGGGCAGCTAGGTGGCGCAGTGGATAGAGCACCGGCCCTGAAGTCAGGAGGACCTGAGTTCAAATCCGGCCTCAGACCAAACACTTGACACTTACTAGCTGTGACCCTGGGCAAGTCACTTAACCCCAATTGCCTAAAAACTTTAAAAAAAAAAAGGCACAGATGACTTCTCTACACCTCCTCCCCAGACAGTTGGCTAGCAGATACAATGATATCTCATTCCATTGTAATAAATGCTGACCACCTACCTACACACTCTACCTAAGACCTGTGCAGCAGGCCCTCAAATTCCCATATCAGAAAGGAACAATGACCCAAAAGCCAGTCCCTGTGATAGACCAGACTGAGGCAAGATTACAAATCAGGACCCCTGGTCTCTATGTGACTCACAAGCATGTGATCTGTGCTCACCTGGGCTTCACCTCCCAAAAGGAGAGGCTAGAAATGTTCAGTTACATAGTCCCTTCTATCATTCCCACCTCCCACTGCCACACCTAGAATGAAAAACTATGCATCAGATTTCTCTCTGGTTTGGGTCTCCAGCCCCCATCCCAGTTGTCTCCACATCTGGCAAGTATGGACATCTGTAGAGACTATAGGAAGTTGAGGGAAAGTCTTTGTTTTGGGTTTAGGGGGTGGGAAAGCCACTTCTTGTGGGTTGATCTCCAATATGGCAATTAAATGAACTGACATCCCCATAAATATCCAGATGTTTGGAACAACATTTTTTGTTGTATCAAAAAATTGGAAACCAAGTCGAACAAATAAGAATGTAATGAAATATTTTTGAGCTGTAAGATAAGACAACTTTGAAGAATTCAGGGAAACATAAGAAGACTTGCATAAACCAATATAGAGTGAAGTAAGCAGAGCCAGGAAAGCAATACACACACACACACACACATACACACACACACACACACACACACACACACACACACGTACTCACAATAACATAGATGGGAAGAATACTAAGCAGTAGCTAAACTCCAATTAAGGGCAGCTAGATGGCACTGCAGTGGATAGAGAGCGGGGCTTGGAATCAGGAAGACTCCTCTTCATGAGTTCAAATCTGACCTTACACATGCATCAGCTGTGTAACCCTGGGTAAGTCAGTTAACTGTGTTTGCTCAGTTTCCTCATCTATAAAAAATGAGCTGGAGAAGGAAATGGCAAACCACTCCAGGATCTTTGCCAAGAAAACCCCAAATGGGGTCACAGAGAGTTGGATATGACTGAAACAACTCAAGAACAGATTAACTACAGTGAAAAATCTTGATCCAGGAAACCACAAGATGAAAACCAACTTCTTATTCTCCATAAAGAGGTGGGGAACTATAGTTGCCAAATGTGGTACATGCAGTTAGACTTGGCCAGTGAGTTGATTGGTTCTTTTTGTTACAAAGGAGCATATAATTCCTGGAGAGACAGAATATCCACAAACGACTGGGATGTCAAAGCAAACAGCATTACATAAATCTTTAAAAAGAAATTGTTCAAGAAGTAGAAAGTTACATAAAAATGAAAGGACAACAGAGGGAAAAAAACAAGACAAATAACACTTGTTTGTGGTTTAAGTCAGGCAGTTCCCAATTTACAAACAGTGGTGTTCTCCTAAAACGTGTCTGTAAGTTAATTGATTGGAATTCTGAATGCATTTTCCCCTAGAAACAATGCTTAATTCTCAGGCCAGCCTACAAAAAGCTTCATAATGAAGCTAAGTTCAAGCTGGAAGAAACATTAACAGCCATCAAGTTCAAACCCTTCACTTAAAGGTGAAGAAACTGAACCCCAAGAGATCATAGGAGTTGCCCAGGTTCACAGACGTGGGACGTCACCCAGCCACAACTCAAACCCAGGTCCTCCAAGTCCAAACCCAGGGTTCTTTCCGTTGTACCACACTGTCTTCCTTTATCCTTCTGCCTAGCCCTCCCTCCCTTCCCAACCCCCATCTCCCCAGGGTGCCAAGTACCACATTTGGAACATTGCAGGCAATTAGAGGGGACTGCTTAATAATCTTGGCATCTGGCCAACAGGTATTTGCTGCCTGGGGCTCCACCTTCCAGCCCAAACCTACTGGGGAAACAGCTGCAAAGTCTGAAGTTGCCGCCTTCCAACTTGCCACCCAGGATTATACCAAGGGCCATCGGGATGCCAGAGCTAATGAACCCATCTGGCTGGCTGGCTAACACTTCTGGCTGGACCCACAGCCCCACGTGTTTCCTCCCGAGTTGGCAAGAAATGCTCCAGCTTTCTAGAAATGACAGAGGAAGTCGAAAACAAGGAAGTGATTAATATGGCCCTGGTGGTAATTAGTACCTAAGTTAAGGATTTGTTTAATAGTGTTCTCACTACTCCCTCCAAGTAGATGTGGGAACAATATTTGGAATGAAAACAAAAAACCGTTCCCACTTACTAACTTAGCCTTTCTTCCTGGCAGGAGCCCCTGAGTTCATGTGTATTCATTAAGATCTAACCCTAATTACTCCCTCGTCAGCTATGAATC
Source organism: Phascolarctos cinereus (assembly GCF_003287225.1). Taxonomy (NCBI): domain Eukaryota; kingdom Metazoa; phylum Chordata; class Mammalia; order Diprotodontia; family Phascolarctidae; genus Phascolarctos; species Phascolarctos cinereus. The sequence continues at coordinate 40,113,419 of NW_027556291.1, forward strand.
TTAAGAAGCTTAGCTGCTAAGTGCTTAAATTGTGTTTGCTGACAGAAAATGGAATTTTCTCTAATGATTAGATGGGGATGCCCCATATTATTATTACAGGGATTTGACACATATTAAGCTGCAGAAACCATGCCAGGGGCTCACTTTAGAGTTTGGAAATTAAACAGGTGCACTTTGTATGGGTCTCCTCCCCCGCCTCCTTACCCCCCACCTCCACCCACAGGATGCCAGCATACACTAGCAATCAAAGAGACTGACTGCTGGTGGTTCCAAAGCTGAAGGAGAAGAGACTGCCATGCAGTGGCAAGAGCCCGAGATAAGGAGTCAGAGGACCTGGGCTCTGGCCTCAGGACCTGCTCTTTGGGGCTCTGCCCCTTAGGTGCAGAATGACCTCGGGCAAGTCCTTTCCCCTGTCTGGGCCTCATTTTCTTCCTCTGCAAAATATAGGAGCTGCACTTGATGGCTTCCAAGGTCTCTCTCTTCTAACTTGAGATCTAGGATCCTAAACCTAGGTTCCTAAGTCACCTCATTTCCTTAGTCCTCAGTTTCCTTATCTGTAAAATGAGGCCATTGGACTAGATGGCCTTTATGGTCCCGTGCAGCTCTAGATCTAGGATCTTAATGCTACGTTCCTAAATCCCTTCCACCGTCTGGGCCTCAATTTCCTGCTTTGTAAAATAAGGGGGTTGGATTATAGGCCTCTAAGGTCCCTACCATCTCTAAATCTATGACCTATGCAAGCTATGTGAGCATGAGCAACTCACTTAATCTCTCCGAGTTCAGCTTCCTCATCTGTAAAATGGGAATAACAATATCTTTTGTATCTCCTTCACAGGGCTCAGAGAATCACATGTAGAGCTCAAAATGACATCATAATTGATCTAATCTAATATCCTCCAAACTTTTTTGATTATATACTACCAGGAAAAAAAATTTTAAGCACATATCCCAAATATAGGTATATTTCTAAATTACATGCATGTACTTATATAGTATATATGTAGTATGATATATACTAATATATTGGGTACATTATGAAATTGGGATAGATGAAATAAACAATACTTTAAGATAATTTCTGGCATTTATTAGCAGTACCAAAAAACTCTGCTCTCACTAAGAAAATTAAAGAAATAATGAAGTGTAGTCAATTGCACTTCTTGCACTAAATAAGTAATGTGACTAAACAGGCTTCATTGTCATTTTTAAAAAATAATGTTTTAATACTTTGTGATGCAGCAGGAAGGGCTGGTTCTAAGTTGAGGGTTTTTTCAATTCTTCATTTTAACGGCAGTCTTAATTGAAAAAGATACCCCACTAAACTGCCTAAATCAAAATGGAAACAACATCACCCTTGGCTATGCTCAGTACATCTCCTCCACTAATTATGCAAAGGTTTTTGCTAATTGGAGACTAGCTGGACAAATCCTGCATAAGGAATAATGGAACATTATTGTGCCATAAGAAATGACCAAAGAGATGCTTTCAGAGAATCCTGGGTAATAGGAACTGAAGCCAAGTAAGCAAAACCAGGAGGGTAACTGATGATGTTAGAAAAACAACTCTGAAAGCCACCAAGAACTCTGCTCAGCTACTGACCAGCCGTGGATCCGGAGGACCTGGGATGGGGAACGTTCTCTCAGCTCCTGACTGAGGGGTAGACACAAGGTGCCAGAGCTAGACATTTTTGGACATGGCCACTGTGTGCATTGTTCTGCTTAACAATGCTTATCTGTTACAAGAGGTTTCCCCCCTTTCTCTCAGTTAATTGGGGAGTGGGGAAGGAAGGGCCAGGGGGAAAGAGGGGATTAGCAATAGTAGGTCATTTGAAAACACTTAAAAAAATACACAGAAGGGAAGAGGACAGTCAGAAAGAAGCACAGACAAGCAGAAAAGTTTTAAAAGTAACTTACAGAATTTAATATATGTAAGTATAAAATCAAGTGGTATGAAATGAAGATTCATGGTTTCATATAGAATCTTCTTTTTTGCATTCTGCTGTGTGTATGGAAATGTTCCTTTGTTTGGTATTTAAGTTCAGAATAAAAAAGGAATTATTTTAAAAGGTTTTTTGTTGAAATTTGACTAATGAATTTCCATCCTCCCTGATGTGGCTCGTTCTCAAAATCAGAAGGTGTTGCATATCTATACATATTTTTTTACAAATGAGTTCAAAACCCACCAAAACCCTTTGCTTGGAAAGATTTTTAAAGAAGGTTAGAAAATTCTGTTCACAAATTTTTTAAGAGTATGAAGGGGAGAATTTTAATAGGTGATACATCTCCATTATTCCAGACACTAGATGCCAAGTTTTTAAATGTCTTGCTCCTTGTGATAGCTTCATGCTATCATTAATATCTCATTATTATCTCAAAGCACAATATACATTTAGGAGGAGGCTTAGCATTGATAGAAGGGATATAAATCCTTATTTCAAAGGACTTTGCTAAGTTCAGAATTTTTGGTCAATTTCTTACCAGATCTGATTAAAGTATCATTGTTTTTAACCCTGTCACATGGCTGACAAAGAGCTCACACTGTAGGTAGGGGAAGAACCAGCTCAAACATTTTCTTGTTGTTTCTGTAATCTTCAGTATTTTATTGGATACCTAGTAAGCACTCTGAAAAGGGGGTGCAGTACAGAGTGAAGTGAGCAGAATTCGGAAAACAATTTCTGCAAAGACAACATTTTAAAGACCTCTGGTCAATTTAATGATAAGCCATGAGTCCAGAAGATTAACAGTGAATAACACCACTCAACTCCTGCCAGGGAGGTGATGGAGTTAAAATGCAGAAAGAAGGATAATTTTTGGACAAGGACAATGAGGGAATTTGGTTTGATCAACTATATAAATTTCTTACAAGGTTGTTTTGTTTTGTTTTTTTAATTTTCAATGGAGGGAGACGGCATAAGGCAGATATAACATTAAAATGCCTACTATGTGCACGAACTGTACTTTGCCTATTAAACATTTTTAATGCAAAAAAGAAAGGGTTCATCCATAGGCTTCTTCAGACTGCCAAAGGGGTCCATGACACCACAAGGCTAAGAACATGCCTGGTCTAGATATAGTAATCCATAAATTCACTTACCTGGTGAGAATAAAGTATCATTCTGTTGTCATAGCACACTGGAAACAAACTGACAAGTGAGGCCATCACTGTCAACTCCTTAGTGCTGTGAAGCTCCCAGTCCTTCTTCAAATCAATCCGGATATTAAATATCAGGGACAAAGGGACAGGACTGAAGCCTGTGATTTCACTGATTAGGGAACTGTTGGGTGAGAAAGCTCCCTATACCATATACCTATACTGTTTGCAGGGCAGCTGGGTGGTGCAGGGATAGAGAACCGGGCCTGGGGTCAGAAAGACTCCTCTTTGGGAATTCAGATGGAGACTCAGACACTTACTAGCTGTGTGACCCTGAGCAAGTCACTTCACCCTGTTTGCCTCAGTTTCCTCCTCTGTCAAATGAGCTGGACAAGGAAATGGCAAACCACTCCAGCACCTTTGCCAGGAAAACCCCAAATGGAGTCACAAAGAGCATTTGCTCTTCAGCTTTTAAGAGTTTCCTGGGGGCAATGAGAAGTTAAGTGACGCAGGCAGAGTGATATAGGGATCAGAGGATGGACTTGAAAGTATCCTCCCCACTCTGAGGTAGGCAAAGGGGGAGGTTCAAAAGGGTCTGGAATTTCCTATGCTACCACAGATCCTCAAGTGGCCCCATAGCTTAGTGGTATAAAGCACCTGCCTAGTAAGTAGGAGATCTGAGGTTTGGGGCCTCACTTGCTCTTGTAAGCATCTCACAAGTTTCTAAATTTAAAAAAAATTCTAATCTTTTCTTCCTACACTCCCATAAATCACGCTGCACATCCCACTTTGAAGAGCCTTGAGCTAGTGCAACACCCTCATTTTACACAGAAGAAAACAAGTCCAGAGAGGTCCCCTGCCTTGCCTAATTTCACATAAGATTAAGTGGCAGAGTCCAGGACTCTGGACTCCAAATTCTGTACTTTCATGAGAATCAAACAAGATAAATAGTGAAAAGTGCTAGACAAATGTTAAAGAGCTAGATAAATATCAGTTACTATGAGTATCTCAATGAAACCCTACAACAGCCTCATGAATGAATAAATGAATGGAGTGAGTGAATGAATGAATGAATGAGTTACTACTGTAACGCAGAACATTATTTTACCATTTAGGTAGTAGGGCCCTTTAGGCAATGGAAAGCAGAAGTTGCTGCTTAATCTTGCCCCAGACCTCTTTCCTCCTAAATCTAAACAACAGTGAAATGTACTCCCGCATAGCTTAAGCACAGCCCATACCTCCAAAGCAAATGGATAAGAAAACTTGCAATACAATGGCTTTAGATAATTATGTTTATACCAGAAACCAGGACCCCTGGTCTGGTTTGTGTGATCCCTGACCTGTAATGATGGGGTGCTCGGGTGCTTGTGCTTATATTTTTGCCCCAAAATGCCTCCCTAGTCTCAGAAACACTATCTCTAACAACCACACCCCAGCCCAAGGACGCTGTGCCTAGCAGTATTCATGCATGGGCCTCAGCTAGATCCTTATCTGGCTGCTCAGGTCCTAGCCCTCAGATCATATCTCTGGAAAACTCCAAATTCCTTAGCAAGACCCTTATCTGGCTGCTCAGGAAAGTTTGCAGAGCATTATCATATCTACACAGAGGGAGAAGGGTGTCCTTGACCAGCCAGACTTCAAAGATCCATCCCCCTCCCTGTCCTGTATACTCCCTATATAAACCCTAGCTCGACCCCTGATGGGGGCTGCTTGATTTGGATGTGAATATCCCTGGCAGCCGCGCGCTAATATAATAAAGTCCACAATTTAAAATTAGCCTGGGCGGTCAACTCGCTAATTTCTCGGTATAACGACTACAAGCTCAGGAGACAAGGGCACACCTATGTCCGGGCCTCTTACCACTACCCTCAGCTTTCTGGGTATGGGATTACAAACTTCACTACATACAGATGGGTAAACTAGCAGCATATAGATTATCATACACATTGAATTAAGCTCTGTTGGGTTTAACACAATGATCAGGCATCCTAGGCCTAGGGGCACATGATCCCTTTCTTCCTGGGCCCCAGGAAGGACTCTTCAGGTTCAGGTCAAAACTTTCCAGAGTCCTCAAAGTGCAGATTTCTGGGGCCTGTCCTTCCACACACCTCTTCAGTAAATCCCCACTCCGCCCCCCTTCCCTTACTGCCTGCTCCCTTCATTCTCTAGTTTATTTGAACAGAACAGCCTCTACTCAGATAATAAACTCTTCTGGCCGCCCCCTGCAGTCCCTTCAAGCTTTCAAATCCTCTTTTCTGAATCCAGTATCTCTAAACAGCTTCCCTTTTCTCACCATCCCTGCCCCCACCTTTGTCCCAGCCCCCACCCTCTGGCACCAGTCCTGTCAGTCAATAGTAACATTAGCATTTCCAAAGCCCACATTTACTTCGCATAACTTTTCAACTATAGGGGAAACAAGGTTACAATCCAATACACAATAGAAATTGGAAGGGGGGGGGATTTCTTTACACCTACTCCTTTCTTCGCCATTCTTTAGTGATTACCAGTCTCCTAGACTAGGGGAGCTCATGGTTGTGTGATTCTGGAGCCCCTTTGCAATCACCCTGAGCCAAAAGAACCACGTGACTCCTGTGTGCCCTGTAAAGGCATGGATAAAAGAATGTGCTAATACAGACATTAGAGGGCTGCAAGCACTCAGGTTCTTAAAGGGGGCAGAAAGAGGGTGAAAGAGCCACATGGGGAAATAGAGAGAAGAATGCCTAGAGTCAGGGGGGGAAAGCTTCCGGGAGGAAGAGAATTGGGAGAAAAGTGAAAGGGCCCAAGCCTCCAACTTTACAGCTGCAAAGGCCCTGATTTTAGAGATAATGAAACTGAGCCCCAGAGGAAGCGATTTGTCCTAAGGCACAACCCCCACAGGAAATGGCAGATGGTCTGTTTCAGAGTGGGGAAAATGAGGTGTGCAAAGGCACAGAGATGGGAAACTAGCAATTTCAGGGGAGGGGACAATCAGTAGCAGCCCTGTAAAATGGAAAGAGTTGAGTCTGAGAATTTGAGTTCAAATTCAACCTTTTCTACTTACTTTACTTCCAAGTGACACTGGGCAAAGTACTTAATTAACTTACTTGGACTTTGGCTTCCTGCTCTCTCCATAAAATTAAGGAGTTGGACTTGATCAGGGGTGGGGAACCTGTGGCCTCCAGGCCACCAGTGGCCCTCTATGGGTCCTTAGGTGTGGCCTTTTGACTGAATCCAAGTTTTACAGAACAAATCCTTAAATTATTAAGGGGATTTGTCCAGTGAAGTTTGGATTCAGTCAAAGGGCTGCACTTGAGGACCTAGAGGGTCACAAGTGACCTGGAGGCCACAGGTTCCCCAACCCTGGACTAGATCATCTGTTCTCGATTTATGGGCCAGCCCCCCCTTCTTAACAACTTGTGCCAGGTGCTCCTCATTCTGCTCTTTGGGACCAGAGTAAGTCTAATGAACCCCTTGTCCACATGGCAGAACTTCAGGCACACAGCTCTCATCACACCCCTGCCTCCTCCCAAACCTTGGTCTCCTCCAGGCTCAACATGTGCAGGTCCTTCAAGCCATCCTTATAGAGCATGAACTTGAGGCCCTCCACCATCTGGCTTGTCAACAGCCTTCCAAAATGGCGGCACCCACAATTGAACACAATACTCTAACAAGGAACAGAAATGAGTTGTTGAGGAATAATGAAAGTCTAGAAAAGTTAAAAAAAGAGACCTGACAAAGAGGACGTTGAAAGGCAAGCCTAAGAGTTTGGGGCAGCTAGGTGGCACTGCATTGGATAGACCACTGGGCTTAGAATCAGGAAGACTAGTCCAGTGCTTCTTGTTCCTGAGTTCAAATTCAGCCTCAGACACTTAGTAGCTGGGTGACCCTTCGCAAGTCACTTGACTCTGCCTCAGTTTCCTCATCTGTCAAATGATCTGGAGAAGGAAATGGCAAACCACTCCAATATCCTTGCCAAGAAAACCCCAAATAGGGTCACCAAGAGTAGGACATGACTGAAAATGACTGAACAACAACAAAGCATATCATCTGAAGTTAGTATCCTAAGTCTCCCACTTGCACCCCAATTAGTCACTCCCCCACCACAGCCTGAAGGCTACAATGTACCCTCAGGGCTCTTAGAGTTGCCCTGAGGGATTGAGGAATAGTGCTCTAATGTTCATGGAGTCCTGCTGGCGGGTATGCTTCCTACCATGATATCAATGAAACACTCTTAAGTAGCTTTTAGAAAGGGATATTTACTAAAGTGATACAGTAAGACTAGTTGGTACGAAACATTCCCTCACTACCCTCCCCCCTCAAAAAAAATCTGTGGCATATTCTCACCACAAATAAATCCAGGAGAAATATGGACTTGAGCTTAGAGAGCACATGTGGCAGAGGGGTAACTCACAGCTGCTGGATGCTGCCCTCCAGGGGGCCATTTGTCTGCTGGGTGTTTTGGAAGGCCACCATGGCTTCTGCAGTCAGCTGATATGGAGATGCTGTTAGGATGACAAAAGGATGACGGAAAATACTCCAAAAGTCCAATCCATGAGGTCTTCCTCTGGTAAGAATCTGGGAGAAGACTGAGCCCTGGGCCAAGAGCTCTGCTTCTTGCCCCCTTGCAGTCCCCTAATGATTCCTAGCTTTCTCCTCTCTGCTAAAACCTCTGTTTTCTAGAGGACCCACAGGACATAACTAAGTTTCCTTAGATAATCTGGACCCTTCTCCGGTAAACTCAATTCACCCAAGAATTTCTCTCACATAATCTAAAGTACTCCGATTGAATAGAGGTGTTGAAGCCTCTGATTTAATTGATTGAATCCCGGGATTGATTGAATTCAGCAGTGTTCTGACTGAATCTGATGTATCTGTGTCAAATGGGATAGGGTGATTGGGAGCTGCCCCGCCTCCATATATTCTAAAATCAGGATCAATTAACCTGAGGTTCAGTGGGCTGCTCTAAGACAAAGAAAAGTCAAGGCAAGAATTTCAGACTTAGAGATTTGTCTGCTGGCCCACCCAGTAACGCTAATGTTCAGCAAGAATACTCAGAGAATACAGCATTGGAGGGAGGCCATTTAAGGTGAAACATATGTATTAATACCAGGGTCTCCAAAGAGACTTCAAGGAAACCCTAATCCTAATTGGTTTAAACCAATCTGGTGGAATTAGTCAAGCACTTTTCCCTAGTTTTAATTGAGGTCATTCTAAATTTTTAAACAACAGGGCCAAATAAATAACTTGAAGACTTATTGGTCTAAGGAATGAATCCCTTTTCTCCCTACCTCCCAAGGTGTTTGGTCCACAGCTGCTCTGGTGCCTGCTCCTTGCTCTGTCCTCACACAATGCTCCGGGTCCCTCTCAGGCAGGATTGGAAGCTTCCTGGTGCAAGGAGCACCTGCCCAACTGTCCTCCTGGTTGGCTGTTTGGAAGTAGCACTCACCCCAGCATGCCGTCTAATATATGTATGTGTGTGTATATACAACACATACACATATGTACATACATATGTATGCATATACACACATAGAGTATACATCTGTGTTGTATAAACAGGTCCAGACATATATATATATATATACACTAATATATTATTATATCATTGTGTATTTTATATAGTATGTATAATATGTATATTGTATATAATATGATATCATTTTTATATATCACTATTAAACCTATTACATATAAACAAGTATATATACATATTGGTCTGGATGTATATGTATGGATGTATATGTGTATATATGTATATATATACATATATGTCTAGACCTGGGGGGGGGTCTGGACCTATGACTTCATCAGCATAGACAACTCCCACCGTGAAAAACTTCTCCACAAATGCAGATGGGTGAAAACTCCTGTCACTTACAGTCTTAAAACTCCTCTCTAATTTTGATGTTGAAACTCCTCTGGAATGGAAAGTGTCAAGACTGCCTGCAGCATTGAGAGGTGAAGTTCTGTGCTTGGGATCACACTGCAAGTATGTGTCTGGGGTGGGATCTGAATCAGGGCCATCAGGTCTCCAACAGTGCCGAGGGCACAAGTAGATGGTATGAGAGGCAGCTGTGTGGTGCAGTGGGTAGAGCACTAGACCTGGAGCTAGGAAAACCCGAGTTTAAATCCCACCCAAGCCACTTACAAACTGTGTGACCCCTGGGCGAGCCACTTCATCTTGGTTTCTTCAGCTGTAAAAGAAGGCCAATAGCAGCACCTGCCTTTAAAGGCGGGTTGTTCTGAGAGTCAGATGTAGTAATATTTATAAAGCCCTTAACACAGTGACTGGCACATAGTAGATTCTATTTCATCCCCTTTCCTGCAACAACAGCTGTCTAAAGAGGAAGCCTCATAACACTCCTGTCACCTCTAATGCCTGGAGCCCCTCACTGGGACTGAGGCAGAGAGAGAGCAAAATGAAGCGATTCAGCACTGCCCAGGACCAGAGGCCTCCCTCCCCACACGGCTGTCCCAGCCCAAACTGCCATGAGTCCTCCCAGGTGTGGCACAGACAAGGCCACAAAAGTAGAGTGGCTCTCCCAGCCATGTGCTACCTGGGCCTGAAATCACAGCATCTCCGAGTCAGAAGGAAGGGACCTCAGAAGTCCATCTACCCCAACCCAGACCTGAAGAAAATCCCTATGACATTCCTGATGAGTGTTGCTCTAGCCTCTACTTAAACACCCCTAATAAGGTGAAGGCCCTACCTCCTGGGGTAACCCACCCATTCCACTTGAAGACAGCTCAAATTGTTAGGGAACTCATGACTAAGCTTCCTGGCTCTGTCCTCCAAATAATCCCGGAAGACACTGATCATGCCTCTCCTACCTTCCTCTCATTTGAGTCTTCTCCAAGCTAAACATCCTAGTTTCTTCACTTGATCCCCACACAGCACGGACTAGAGGCCCTTTCACTATCCTGCCCACTTCTCAATTCACTCTCCAACTTATTGGAAGGCCTGAATTTCAGTTCCTCCCTGGAGCCATACTGGCTGTGTGACCCGGGTAAATCACTTAATCTCTCTGTGCTCTAGTCCAGTGCTTCTTAAACTGTGGCTCAGGACTCCATATGGGGACCCACAGTTTAAGTGCTGAAAGGATCAAGAGTGGAAAAAGTTTAAGAAGCCCTGCTCTAGTTAGCCAGTCAGTCAACTAACACTTAGTAAGCACCTACTAAGTGTTCAGTTCTAGTCACCTCCCCTCAAACTAAAAAGGTGCAGAGAGGGTACCAATGGTAGAGGGAGTTTCCTTATCCGAGAGTTCCTTATCATTGAAATCAAAGGTCCTGTCCCTGCCCTCTGTCCTCCATTTCTGATGACAAACTCCCTTCCATTATAGATTTCTTCCTCTTGTTCTCTTTCCATCTTCTCACACTCTCCAGAAGCCCCCTCGCCCACGCCTACCCTCTGCCACAGCACTGGATGCTCCTTCTCCTGGGCTCTGCAGGATACTTGGCCAAGGGGTAGAATGCCATGCTCATTGCTCCCTCCATCTTCCTCTGGGCAACAAGCCTTTTCAAGCTTAACCCAATCCAAATCCTCATTAATATAATTCACCAGCTTCTTGATCACCCTAACTCCTCTCTCAAGGAGTTTGGAGCTGTCTCCTAGGACTTCTCTCCATCCCTACCACTGCCCTCATGCTTAAGGACTTCAGAAAACATGTTCCCTTAAACCCCCTGGCCTCCTAACTCCCTCCCTCCTAATCCCAAGGACCTACATCTTTATCATCACAGCCACCCAGAGAGGTGGGCAGTCCTGAGGTCTCACCATCACCCACAACTGTACCATTTTCCTAATCTCAAACTCTGCAATTCCCCTCTCTGATCACAACCTCCTGTTCTTCTATCTCCCTCTGCCTCAGTCATCCTAAAGCTATATTCATCATCCTCACTGTGACCTCTACTTATTGCATCACTCCCTGCTATGCCAGTCTACCCCTGGTCCGACCTCACTTGCAATCTCCACCCTGTAGTTGAACAGTTAAACTGAATACTGTCAGCTGCTTTTGAAGCTCTGAATCCCTTGTCCTTTTTACCTTGACAGTCAACCCAGAGTCATCCCCAACTTCCATCTTTTGCGCTCCTACTCCCATGCTGCTGAGTGGCACTGGAAAAAGCCATACAATCACACTAACTAGGTCTGCTATTAATTCATGTTATCTAATCTCAACTGGATCCTCACCGCTGCACAAGCAATCCTTTTATTCTTCCTTGATTGATTCTCTATCATATTCCCCCTAATTTCTCCTCCAAACCTAACCACAAAGTGAATAGCAGACTCTGATTGGCTGGAGCTACATCTCTGTACCGAGGGTACATTCAAAAGACACTATTCAACTTTGTCCCATCTCTTGGTTCATCCCTCCTCATCATGTGACTTCTTCCTAACTGACAGTATCCAATGAGAGATAATTCTGTGCAGGGTAAAGCCTGGGCTTTCTCCCTCTGAGGTTGACATGTGGCATTAAAATATGGCCTTGGCCCTTTGCCTTAGTGTTTGTTTGTTTGGGGGTTTTTTGTTTGTTTTAGATGAAGGAGATTGGAGCCTATGACCTTGTGAGTTTCATAAAATCAGGAGAGAAGACCACCTGAGGTCCAAGAATCTTGGAGCTGACTTCATGCTGGCTTTTTCAGTCAGCCCAGCATTGATGCCCTGACCTTCAGGACCCAGCCCAGCAGAAGCAGAGAATCACTGAAACAAGGACTCACCCAGTAGCAATGCCACACTCGGACTTGAAATTGGTGAAACCAATGCTACGTAGAAACTGCATTAAGTCTGAGCCCACTCTTCCCACAGACCAACGTGCCCTCAAGTGTGTGTCAAGCAGGGAGGAATCTTTGTACTTCCAATCTTGCTATATGTATATGAAGTTTGGGGTCACCAAGATTTCTTTGGCAAAGCTAATTATGTGAAATAGTTAAATAGAGTGCTATTCATTGGTGGCTAGCAGAATAGGTGTTTGAGCCACTAGCATTAGAAAGGTACCCCAACCACTCCAGGGTACCCCTAGAACCCTGAAAGGAAGATATAGCCAACCTTGCTCTGAGAGAGTGAGGCCAGAGAATGCTCCCTACACCTTGTATTTACCTATCACACTTACATGCTACATTCTCCAACCCCAACAGAATATAAGCATCTTGGGGTTCAGGACCATCTCATTTTTGTCTTTGTATCACTAAAGATGGGCATTGCCCATTGTTGTTGTTCAGTCATTTTTCAGTCATGCCCTACTCTTGGTGACCCCATTGGGGGTTTTATTGGCAAAGATAGTGGAGTGGTTTGCCATTTCCTTCTCCAGCTCATTTTACAGATGAGGAAACTGAAGCAAACAGGGTAAAGTGACTTGCCTAGGGTCATAGAGCTAGTAAAGGCCTGAGGGTAGATTTGAACTCAGGAAGATGAGTCTTCCTGACTCTAGACCTGACACTTGATCTACTTCACCACCTAGCTGCCCAAATTGCCCATAACCGGTGCTTAATAAATGTTTGGCACTTAATGAACATTTATTAACTAACTGAATTTGAACTTACAGCTAAGTGGAAGTTTTCCTAACAAAATAAAAATTATCGAAAGGAGAAAAGAACCTTTCACAGCTATGGGAAAGAATACTTAACTAGACATGGGGTAGAGGTGAGCACAGAAGATAAAATTGAAAAGATTTTGCACCAACAAAATGAACACAATTAGGAAGAGAAGAGAAGCGGTCAATTAGAAAAAAAAAATCTTCCCATCAAACATCTCTGATAAGGGTCTATTCTAAGACATACAAGCAACTCACAGTGAGTGACATATAAGACCAAGAGCCTTTCCCCAACAAATAATGATGACTTATATGATAAAGATATGAACAGTTCTCGAAAGACTTGCAAGCTGTTAGCAACCAGATGAAAAATTGCTCCAAATCACTGATAAAAAGAGATATGCAAACCAAAACAATGCAGAGATTTCACTCAGCAAACTGAGTAACAATAAGCAGTTTTGGAGGACTTGTAAAAATATGGGCACACCAATGCACTGATGATGGAGGTATGAACTGATCAACCATTATGCAAAGCAGTTGAGAATTACTTTGAAAAATCACTAAAATGGTCATAACCTTTGATGCAAAAATAACAACAACAACAACTGGCATTTACATGGCACTTTCAAAGTTTGCAAAATGCTTTATTTACATTAATGTATTTGGTCCTCACAACAACCCTGGGAGGTAGGTACCATTATTATCCCCATTTTATAGATGAAGAAACTGAAGGTGAGAGAGGTTAAGTGACATACCCAGGGTCACACAGCTAGGAAGTATGGGAAACAAGATTCCACCTCAGATCTCACTGCTAGACATATACCCAAAGGAGATCAAGGATAAAAAGAAAGGTCCTTTATGTCATTGAGGCATCTTTTTTTTTTAAATACAAAGAGGAGAACAGAAGGGAAGCCAGAAAAAAAGCACAAACAGGATAGCTTTGAATACTACAGGTTGAACTTATAGACTTATTTAAAAAAGTAAACTGTATATATTAGACACCGGAGTTTCATATGCAATCCTCTTTTTCTGTTCTACTAGGTATGTGGAAATAGCCATTTTATTGGTGTTTGTTAAATTCCGAATAGAAATAAAAAACAAGTCCCAACCTAGCCAAGCCTCAGTTTCCTACTCTGTAAAATGGGGACAATTTTACTTTCACTTCAGCTGTGATTGTTAAGTCAAGGTTTAGGGGTGAGGGAAGGGAGTTGCAAGGGTTAACAGTGGGTTCTAAATGTCCATGACCCTGTAGAAGACATGAGTTTTCAAGCCAGAAAGTCCAGGGGAGGGAGTCATCACAAAGAGGTGGCAATGAACAGAAGACACATGCAAGCCAGGCCATTTACATGAGGGTGCAGTACGTAGAGATGTTGGGGGCAGGGAAGAGTGTCAAATGACAAACTTTGATATGAGCTGAGAGATTAAGAACCAGGTAACAAACAGGAATTCAGAGCAGATCCTATTCATTCCAAGGGCTTTTTAGAGACACAGCAAATGCTGTATTCAGTGGCCTGGGTCAGGTAGAGGTTTCCCTTCCAGCTGATCCCAGGATACCTGCCTTTAAAGGTTCAACTGTTAATTGGTGGGGTTACACAGTGAGGCTCAGATGTCTCTAACAAGATTTTAAGCTTTACATAAATGAAAACATTTTGGAGCATATGGAAGGGACCCTAAAAGTCATTGAGTCTGACCCCTTCATTTCGAGATGAGCCCCAGAGAGCTGAAGTTACTTTCCCAAGGTCACAGGAGTGCTAAGTGGCCAAGTTCAAATTGGAACTCTGGTCTCCAGACTTTGTAACTCAGTTCCTAATCGTTCCTTGTCATGGGAAGGCAGCACTTTATATACATTATCTCATTTGATCCCTACAACAGACAGCCTTGTGGAGTAAGTGCTGTTATTATTCCCACATCACAGATGAGGAAATAGAGCCTCAGAGGAGTGAAGTAAGTGACTTGCCCAGGGTCACACAGCTGCTCCTTGTTTGGAAGAGTGGAGCTTTCAAAGACCCAATCACTGCCCACCCACCCCACCCCCATAACACAATCATGGGATGGGCTTGGCCCACTCTGGATTCTCAAAACCTCTGCCAGTGGAATCAGGAGTGCCCCACCAAACTAGAGGCTTCTGATATAGCCCGGCCTAGCTAAAAACAGAGGCTTTGGGGGATGTGTTTTCCCTCCTTTGGCCATAGCAGATCCTGAAAACAGCTTAGTTCAACAGGAAGAGGTCTTAATTTGCATTAGCGCTGGGAATGCCTTAGTGAGGAAATCCCAAGTATTCAAAATATGCATACTTGGAACAAGTACTAGCTTGCATTTCTTTAGCACTTTAAAGTCTGCAAGGACTGAAGAGAACAAAAGGAAGTTCTGACTAGCAGGACAGTTTTGAAAGTGACATGTGGAATGTACTGTATACTTTTAAAAGAAAGGCAAGGGAGTAGGATGTCAATACATAGTTTCATTTGGAGTCCTCTTTTGTGCTCTTCTATATGTATGGATGGAATGTTATTTTTATTGGTGTTTGAATTCATCGTAATAATAATAATAGCTAGTGTTTACAATCGCACTTACAAAGGGCTTTGACGTGTTATTGCATGAGATATCTCATTTGAATCCTGACAACAACCCAGTGAGGCAGGTGCTATTATTATCTCCATTTTACAGATGAGGAAACTGAGGCTGAGAAAGGTTAAATGACTTGTCCAGGGTCACACAACTAAGCAAGTGTCTGAGACAATATTGGAGCTCGGGTCTTCCTGACGCGAGTCCAACACTCTATCCACTGTGCCACCTAGTGGCCATATATAAAATGAAAATATTTCAATAAAAAATATACTTTTAAGTCTAATATATATATATATATGTTTTCTAATTTGATCATCATAACAGACAGCCCTGCAAAGTAGATACTCTTACTATCCTCATTTCACAGATGGGAAACTGAGGTTCAGGAAGGGAAGTGACTTGCCCAAGGTCAAACAGATGATAAATACCAGAGGTTTGATCAGATTTGAAACCAGGTCCTCTGGATTCCAAGCCCAGCACTCTGAGTGTCCATTATTATTGCCCGCAACCAGATTGTACACCGAACGGAGAGGCGTGAAATAACTTGTGACATGGGCCAGGCGGAGCAGAATTACTGACTCAGTTTATTCATCTGAGGGTGCAGGATATATAGAGAAAATCTAGCCTAACTTCAAAAAGTCCTCCCCGTGAGATACTCCCCAGAACACTGTTGAAGATGTGACAACATGAATTTCCCCGTTATCAGGGTTCCTAGATTGGGTTGTATTTTCCAAGGTTTTCCCAGGAGCCTTGGTGCCACCTGCATAGAGGAGTGAATGTGTAAATCTAAGGTTCAAAGAGTAAGAAGGAATGTCTCAGGGACCTCCTTATTAGGAAGGGATTGAAGAGCCGTACCACTTAATCATCGAGTCCTTACGGGTAAAAGCCTGGGCAGAGGTCAAACTCTGCCTTGGATCTTAAACCCTTATCAGACTCTTAAGATCGGCCCTCAACACATTATACCACATATTATTTACCCCCAATTCACTGGATCTGCCAGCAGAACAAAAGGTCTGGCAGGACCTACTAAACCAGAAAGCCATGGGGTACAGGGTGGGCCACAGACAAGTGTACCCACCTTCCCAGAACAGCATGGATAGCAGTGCAGAGGTTTGCCATCCAAAAGTAGGCCTCCAGGCAACAAAGTGATCACTTAAGCCAAAGCAGCTCATTAAAACAATCTCCAAAAGTCTTCTTCGATCTGGAAGTCACCCACAACAACAAAATCCCTCATCCTTGGAGTGGGGAAGCCTCAGTAAAATGAGAGGGTTGGACTTAATGACTTCTAAGGTCTATTCCAGTTCTAGATCTAAGCTTTTATGATCCTAAGTCACTTCCCTGGGCCTCAGTTTCCTCTTCTTCAAAATGAGGGGGAAGAACTAGATGGCCACTAAAGTACATCCCAACTTGAGATCTAAGATCTTTTGACTGAACAGCACTTCAATCTATTTACAGTGGAGGTCCCTTCCAGTTCTGTGTCTGGTGTCCTAAGTCACTTTCCCAATCTAAGGTCCACCTCAGTTTCTTTTTTCTATAAAACAGAAGAGCCTGGACAAGATGGCCTTGAAGAGCCTTTCTGGCTCTAGATACTACATCATTTCTCTTCCTTAGGCTTCAGTCTCCTCATTTATAAAATGAGAATGCTGTACTCACTTAAATCTAAGGTGTGTTCCCCCCACTTCTAAGCTTATGATCCTGTGAATCTGTTATAAAGCAGGAACAAACTCCCTGGAAAGGCTTACCACTTGCTTTGTTACATTCAAACAAGACTGCTCCTTGGACAGAAACAGGCAGATCCTTGCCTCTGTAGCAAAGGAAGATGGGACAGGTAATTAAAACCCTATTAAGAAAATTACAGATCTCGAAAATGACCTTTACCTAAAGGTGCCAAGAGGAGCCTCTTTGGCCTGTAGAGTCCAACTTCTGTCCCCAGTGAGCATGGGTCAGTCCTAGACTGGCTCACTGGGCTCTTGAGTTTAACGTGAAGGTCCAGAGAAGATGCCCTTCTCCCAGCTCTGGCTGGCCCAGTCTGATGAGCTTTCACAAAGTACCTTTTACTAGAAGTAACACAAGGAAGCCCCTAGAAATTTGGACCCTTCTGTTCTCTGCCCCCCAAAGAGTTTCCACATAAATCTGAAAACTGACTCTTACAATATTACTGAGAGGGGAAGAGAGATGGAAGAGAAAGAAACCCATGGCCTATAACACACTCCACCTACCCAAAAAGGCCAAAACCCAAAAAACCTGATGGACTCTGGAGTCAAGAAGATGTGGGCCTCAACTCCCTTCTCAGAGCCTTTCCAGCCATGTGATCCCTGGGCACATCCCTTAGCCTCTAGGAATCAATTTCTTCATCTACGTAGTGAGGATGATAACAGCACCTATCTCTCAGGGTTGTTGGGGCAACTTGGTGAGGCAACAGTGGACTTCAAAGCTTGGAACCAGGAAGACTCCTCTTCCTGAATTCAAATCTGGCCTCAAACACTTACTAGCTGTGCAACCCTGGGCAAGTCACTTCACCCTGTTTGCCTCAGTTTCCCCATCTGTAAAATGGGCTGGAGAAGGTAACGGCAAACCACTCCAGTATCTCTGCCAAGAAAATCCCACATGGGGTCACAAGGAGTCAGATACGACTGAAAAACAACTCAACTACAACACTGGGATAACTCTCTCCCTCCCTCCCTCCAGAAAAATATTTTGTATTGATTTTGCATATAGTAATATTGACTCCACATACTGTCTCCACCAGTAGAATGGAAGCTCCTTGAGGGCAGAGAGTGTTTCATTTCTGTCTTTGTACCCCTAGCACTAGCACTGTACTAAGCTATGTGACCTTGGGCTAGTACCTTACCCTCCCTAAGCCTTGGTTTCCCACTCTGTAAAAAAAAAAAAAGGAGGGCGGCCCAGATTGCCTCTGAAGTCCCTTCCAGCTCTAAAGCTAGGATCCTAAGTCCCTTTTTCTCCCTGGGCCTCAGTTTCCTCTTCTGTAAAACAAAGGGGTAGGGCTAGCTGACCTCTGAGGTCTCTTGCCCCACCAGATCTAGAATCCCATGATCTCAGCAAATCACTCTACCAGGTCAAGCTTACTCTTCTGAAGCTCAGATGGACTTTTGCAGCAAAAAAAAAAAAAGCCCCTGGACATGACTGAAGACAGATTAAAAAACACATTCCCCAGAAACAGTAAACCTAGAATTAGGAGGCCCCTAAGCTAGAGGACCTTCCATGTGATCCTGTTTCCTTTAAAACTCTGCTCAGGTGCGCCCTCTAGAGGCAACCTTTCCTGATGTCACCAACTGCCAGCGCCTGCCCCTGGTTTAAAAACAAAAACACTTTACATTTATTTATTCTGTGTATATGTATTTATGTACAGGTTGTGTTTCCCCAAATAGACTGTCAACTCCCTTAGGGCAGGAATGTTTCGTTTTGATCTTCAAATCCCCAGCACCTAGCATAGGGGCCTGACACAGAGTAATAAATAAGCATATCTTAAGTAAGATATATAAGACATAAGTAAAATTTCGATTTCTGGACTGGGGCTCTAGCTACTAAAAAAGACTAATAATAATTGCATAATAAATACTTCTTGATTGATTTTCTTCTGTTCTATGTATTTAGAAGAGATTGTCATGTAGTGAGATGGAGAAAAAGAGGACTAGGCACTGGAGTCAGGAAGACCCTGGATTCAGGTCCCACCTTGGAAGCATACATACTAGCTGTATGACTTAACCTTAGTGCCCCCAGGTACCTCACTAATAATCTAAATTATAGCTGTCTATAGGCTATCTACATTGGTAAAGGAACTTTCCACTTTCCCACGGAGAAATGCCAACTGACACTAGCCTGATGCCTTAGAATGGGGGTGACTTCATAGAACCATCCCCTCCCCCACCTGGGTAAGATGCCACTGTGAGGTCCCCAGCTCCTGCTCTGCCTTCTCTCAGCTCAGGAACAGCAATTGAAAGCTCTATAAAGATGAAATCCCAGAGCTGGACCCTTCCTCCCCACCCCCCACCCCCCAAAAATTATTTAGAGAGGTCATATTTCTTAGGGATAATCTTAATTCATTTACCACAGTATAAACATTAGGATCATAAATCTGGAGATGAAAGAGACCTCAGAGGCCAACCCCTTTATTGTACAAATGAGGAAACCAAGACCCAGCGAGGTCAAGGAACCTTGTCCAAGGTCACACAGGTAGTAAGCACCAGTGTTCCTTCCCCTGTGCCATAAGAGTTCTTCTGCATTGGCCACATGGCAAAATCAGAGCTAAAATTATTTTAAACAATACAGTTAAAACGGTTCAATACCATGTTGGTGTCATGACCCCTTTTCACACACACACAGTAGGTACTTAATAAAAGCTTACTAAATGGAATCAAAACATCCATTTTTACTTTGCGACACCACAGGCCACCACTGTCATCTAAGCCATTAGTAACTCTAGAAGCAATGGCTAAGAGCAGATGAAATGTTGACTTTAAAGTAAGTTATAAGTTCGAAGTGTCAGCCTAGTGGGAGACAAACTCTCAGTGAAAGAAGGGAGGGAGACTGCAGGTGGGACCACACATGGAAAATTACATACACACACACACACACACACACACACACACACACACTCTTCTATCACATAGGGTCTGACTAAAAGATGCCAGTTGCTCAAGTGGAGGACTCGGGGTCAGTATAATTCTACATCACACAGAGAGATCCTGAAAGAGGTGAGGATGAAGGCAGGCAGGCACAGTACTGGGGGCACTTGGAGGTGGGTCTGGACAGCAGAATGGTTTGGGTGGTTTGGGCCCCAGCCAGATTCCTCTTATTCAAGCTGTCTCTGGAAACAGCTGCTTCTAGGAAAATGAACGTCTGGTTCTGAAGACTGTGTCGGGGACTAAGATTTCAATTTCTGAACCGAGGCTTTAGCTGCTAAAAAAAAGACTAACTGCCAAGGAAGGCTATATTATCCTGGGGAATTAGCAGGAAAAAGCATGGTACAGTGGTTAGAGCACTGAACTAAGGAGGAGAGAGAGCTGGGTTCATCTTCCCCCTCCAATACTAGCTTCGTGAATAAGCCTCCAATGAGATCAAACAGAAAGAAAGCTTAAAGGGACGAAAAGAATTTTGGTTATTCTTGAGAATTTCATCAGATTTTGTGATAAGACAAGTGCAGCTTGTCAGATTTTGGGAGGGTGAATTGGAAAGAATTCAGAGATAGTGTAGCCAGGGTGGCCAAGAGAGAGGGGGAGGCTGAAGGAACTATGGACAAGGGAAAATTCTGGGGGATACATAGGAAAACTGTCATCAAGTATCTGAAGGGCTGTTACATGGAAGAGAAATTAGACTTATTCCACTAGCTGCATGCCCCCACCCCGGCCCCTCCAAGGGCTGATGGGAGTTTCGGAGAAGCAGATTTAGGTTTAAGCAACTTGTACTACTCTGCTAAATTTATTAAATGCTGGGGGGAGGGGGAAGATTGGTTCCTGCCCCCCACGTAAGAGAATGCAATTTTTATATACCCCCCATTTCTTGTTCTTCCTTCACACCATTAAATGTTTCTGTTGATGACTGTTAATTTGTAGTAAAAAGAAAGGAAAATCACTCAGTAGGAGCTGCCCTGAAATAAAGCCCTTGGGAGACTGCGAGCTCCCCTCACCAGAAGTCTTTAGACAGAGGCTAGATGCCCACTTGTCTGGGCTGTCAGAAGGGAGTATGGGTTGAATTAGACAGCCACTGATGTCCCTTCCAGTTCAGGCTGTGTGGATATGTGAAGAGGGCTCTTAGCTGAGAATGGAGAGGAGGTGAGGAAAAGAAAGCTGCCCGAGTTCATCTGATGGCACCAAGAATAGCAGGAAACAGCTAGAAAGAAGATTATCAGTAATACTAGGCAATGAGACACAGGAAGAAGAGGAACAGTAAAAAAAAAAAAAACATGCCTATAGATCAGTGATTTCGAAAGTGGGAGCCAGGCTTGACCTAACGGGGACCACAGCCAGACCCCAAGGGGTACATGGGATCAATCAGAGGATGGGAAGATGTCTCAAATCTCATACTACTCTACTCTGCCCCCTCCCTGCCCTAGACAAGCTCCCAATTCTTGTCCAGTCTGAACTGGATATCTATCCCTCAGGGATGTTATAACCCAATCAACACCCAGATATCCACAGCAGCAGCCACATGGATGCCACTGAGAAAATTCCCCTTTCTTCCCCGCCCTTCCACAGCATATCTCCCATCCAGAACCCCTGGGACTCCATGAGAGGCCCCTCAAAGGGACAATGGCCAATGATTAAGAGCTCTGCCTCCCCTCTCCCCTTTTCACTTCATGTGGAACAGAGTCAGTCAATAAGCATGTATTAAGTTCCTACTATGTGCCAGGCACTGTGCTATATTACATCATCTTTCCCCTGCAGAGGCACTCCCATGTACTGCGGGGAAAGAGAGAATTGCTACTTTGGACATGGTACAGCCACTGGCCTCGCCAACATTACGAACAAAGGATGTGTGGCAGTCACCAGCTGCGGTAAGGAAGAACCTATCAATTACATGAAGGTTACCTACAACTTCATCATCTACTGCTGCCAAGGCCCTACTGGCCCTAAGCAAGCTTCACCAAGCTTCACTACCATCATCGCTGGGCTGAGCCTAACCATGCTTCTGACATGGATACTGTGAGCACCAGCACAAGCCTGCCACCACTATCTCCATCATTGTCCCTCCACCCTCCCTCTCCCAATATTCCCTCCCATCCTCTCTCCAGGTACCCTTCCCCTTTCCTATTTCAGAGTAAAGTGGCTTAAGGCAGAGTTTGTGTTTGGTTTCTGTGACTAGTGGGGAGAAAGCCCAAGGGGGCCTGGGGGGGATGGGGTAAAGGGGGAGAAGAAGTTAAGGGAAACCAGCCACAGGGGCGAAAGAGAAGCACGAGAGTTGGGTTCTTCTCAGCTAATGCAGGATTTGGGAGGACTTAGGAGTTGACATCTCCAGCTGGGAGGAAAGGGCTCCATGGGATGAGTAAAGTTAAGGATGAAAGAGTAATTGAGGGAGGGGGGAGGGGAGGGAGGAAGGGGGTAACCTAGAAAGCCAAGGAGAACAAAGACAAGAGACCCCATGGTGGCAGTCTTCCAGAAGTCAGAAAGAAGACCAGATCAGTGATGACACTGATGACAAGTGCCATGCTCTTTAGGGGGTAGGGGAGAAGGGGAAGGGGAAGAACTGAGAAGCAAGCTTATTCTTCTCACCAGCTTTTGATGGAATAATTTTCATCACAAAAAGAATAGGAGGCAGACCTGGGTCACTTAGCCTCTTCCAGATCAGGTCCTTGCAGCCCATTCCCAGGATCAGGGGTATCTCCTAGCAGTTGGCATTAACCATTAGAGCTGTCCCAAAGTGGAAAGGTCTACTTTGATAGGTAGTGAGTTTACCTCCATCACTGGTGGTCTTCCCAAAGATCCTAGATGAGCATTTTCGGTGGGGTGTTGTAGAAGGTATGGAATATGGATTGGACTGGGTGGAGGGGGAGGTTCCTTTGCTATGAGTGTGATTCAGGGGGGGATGGGGAGGTCGCCTTTAGTCAAAGAAGGCTTCCTGAAGGAGTATTTAAACTAAACCTTGAGGAATGGATGGGTAGCTCGTGACAATGGTAGATTAGGGAAGAGCACAGGGTGTGGCACCAAGGGGGCTGCTTTGCCCACTGCCCAGTAGCCCAGTCAGACTTAAAATCCAGGAGGACGGACTCCAGCTGACTAAGCCGTTGGGCGCTTTTTTTCAGGTGACGCCTAGAAGCATGGGAGGAGGGGTGAGAGAAAGGGAGGGGCCAGCAGGTAAGAGATGGAGTGCGCACGCGCACACGCCAGGGGCTGTTAGAGCCGTTATCCGAGTGAAAGTGGGTCAAGCAGTACGAAAACCCGGGTGCTGAATATGCTGGCAGCCTGGGCTAGCAAGGGGTGGAGCCTTTTGGGGCTGCGGACTGGGCTCCCTCTTCCATCCCTGCCTTCCTTTCATCTGGTAGGGCTGATCCCAGGCCCTCCTTCCCTTGGGGAAGGGGGAGAGGAAACAGGATCCCTGGCCAGAGCTTCATTTTTTCAGCTTTGTTTTGCTGGTTACTTCTTTTTTTTTTTTTTTTGAGGCAATTGGGGTTAAGTGACTTGCACAGAGTCACACAGCCTAGTGAGTGTTATGTGTCTGAGGGTCGGATTTGAACTCAGGTCCTCCTGACTGCAGGGCTGGTGCTCTATCCATTGCACCACCTAGCTGCCCGTTGCTGGTCACTTCTTATAAAGCATGTTTCAGCCCAACTAGCATACTTGCTGCTTTACATGACACTCTTATTTTTCACATGACACTGTGCTGTATAAGTTGTCTCTCAAGCCTGGAATGCCCTCTCTCTTTGCCTTTTGAAATCTATAGCTCCCTTCTAGGCTCAACCTAGGTGGCACCTCCTGCAGGAAATTTTTCTTAACATCCCCTCATACACACATACACACACACCACACACACACACACACACACAGAGTTGTTTTTAATTTCAAGTTTTCTTTTTTACTGTGACATAAAAAAATCATTTTGATATGTAATGAACATGGAGTGTATCTGAAACCTTTGAAGAAAGTATATAATATATTCAATTTAACAAAGTAATAACCAGGTGGTTGGTTTGCCCTTCTGTGCTTTTCATTTTCTTGTACACATTAAAAAAAGCGTTATTAATATTCTTTCCTATCCCACATCTGTCACTACCCACTAATCCACTTCCACCCTCTGGAGTAGCCCTCCTTGTAAATAAAGCTGTGTAGTGGAGCCAAACAAACAACACATTGGCCATGTCTTAGAATGTCCCTAAAATCCCGCAGCTCTGAACCTTTTTCATGTCTCCTGGACCCCTTGGCAGTCTGTCTGGTGAAGCATACACTTAGAATCATGTTAAATGCATCCAATAAAACATATAGGATTACCAAGGAAACCAATTATAGTGAACCACAGCTATCAAGACATTTTTTAAAACAAGTTCATGGAGCCACTGTTAAGAAACACTGTTCCAGTCCATCGCCTCTCTGACAAGATGCCTCCCCCCCCACCCCATTATTAGCACTCTCTCTTCTCAAATTATCATACCATCTTAGCAGTTTACATGTTATATGACAGTAAGTACAGCAGAATCCACCAAAAACTGGCCTGGACACCAGGAAGACTTGAAGGAATGTGTTTTGGGCTTTGCCCAGTGCTCAGCATATAGCAAATGCTTAATAAATTCTTCTTGACTGATATGAGTTCAAATCCTGCCTCTAACACATACTGGCTGTATGGCCCTGTGCAAGTCTACAGTGTTCTGGACAAGTCTAAGAGTATAAGCAGCAGAGCATGTGGCAACCAGCATTGGTAGAAAGCGTTTCCCTCAACCAGTAAAATCACTGGTCTTGACTTTTGTCTTGCCACTGGACTTGGATGACTCTGGAAGAGGGAGGCTGACAACTTTGTGTGGCTCTGCCTCACATAAGTCCAGTCCACGTGGAGTCGAGACAGTCATTGGTCCTCTCGGAAAATGAAGAACAACAATGATGACAAAATCCCTATCCCTCCCATGGTAAATCCCCACAAAGCTAAGTAGAGGTTAGGTTCAAGTAGAGAGAGACTTGAGGCGGGGAGACTGATCAGAGGACCACTGCCAGTCTGGAAAGCCATTTGGAACTATGGTCCCCAAATTACTAAACAGCACACCCATAGACCTTCTGATGAGGTCAGAAGCCAGGCTTTCCAACCTCAGAGTCAGGGCTCTTACCACTGTGCAGCACTGCCTCCCTTCTCAACTCCAAGCTTGCAATTCCTGCTCGGATTGCCCTGTTATAACAAAAATCAGCCCTGTGCCTGAGATCAAGAAATAAATCCCTTTTGGTTTCCAAGGCAAGCACAGAGATTTCATCTCCAAATTACATTTTCACTGTCGTTTTCCCTTTCTTTTGACATATTTATGAACTAACTTGGAGCAGAATCACCAACAGCAGGTCCTAATTCTCTGCCAGTGTACCCAGGGGTTTTTCTGCACAGTGACCTGAGCCGAGTGGCTACTGGGCCCGCCTTTTACTTTCCCCCCCTAACATCTCCTCTGAGACATATGTACTGAAATACTTTATGGCCTCCACATAGGTCATAATTTAAAACCACCCTTCAGCACTCAGCCATGGGGATTGAGGAGAAACAACTGGGCCCTGAAATGTCTCAAATTCGAGCCAATTAGCTCCTTAGAAAACCAAAAGTCTTCTAGTTTAGCCGGAAGGGGGCGTCTCCCATCACCTTGCCTTCCCCACCCCCAGCCTCAACTTTTGTCTTCCATGTTTTAAGGCCAACCATACAGTATTGGCAAAATGTGTGAATTTAATTAAGGTTATCTAACCAAAAGGCGCATTTCCAAAAGTGCTGACTTGTCAATGGGAATTTAATTAGCGGCTCCAAATCTAACTAGAAAGCTCCTTTTATCTCATTATCACATTTCTAGAACCCATTAGCACATATTTCTTGGTCTGAAATGTTTGAGTATATGATCTAAACTGCTGTCCAGGCCTGTATGTATGTGTAGGCTAACAAGCTCAATATGTTTCCATAGGACAACTTTTGTAGCCAGATCAAGTAAGTTTAGATCTGGCTATGGCAGGGAAAGTAACATAAAACCATCCTTTCTGAGCATGAAAGAGAGAGGATCTGGCCTTTTGTGAGGAAAGGCCTCACCTACCTCTGGAAGCAGCCCAGTGGATGAGGGGGCCAACCCATGGTTCCCTGTAGTGGGGGGAGGAGGTGAGATGATTAGACAAGGTTGGTTTGATGACCAAGGCTGGAAAAGCAGTGTGGCGGACACACAGTAGTTCTGACTCTCAGCTCTATCACGTCACTATTTATGGGACCTTGGTTGGACAAGTCACTTCAATGGTGCAGGGGATGGTGTTAAACTCAACAGATCTATAACTGGGAATTTGTCTGATTAGGGAAAGCACCACAGGTTGTATCCACAGAAAGGCAACATGTTCCCATGAAAAGAGGACTGGATTTGGAGTCAGAAGGCCTGGGTTCAAATCCCAGGTCTACCATTTACTTTCTACATGACCTTGGGCAAATCACAACCTCTCTGGGCCTCAGTATCTTCCTCTGTAAAATGAGATGGCCTCCAAAGTCCCTTCTAGTTTCCAATCTATGAGCCTATGCTCTTAGAGAAACACACCCTCAGTTAAGGCAACATCGCGCGAGTAGAGTTCACCCAAACAGTCAGCTAGGTGCTTGGAATAACAGTAGATACTTAATAAATGTTGACTGCTATCAGGGCTAATCCGATAGCTTCCTATTTTATTAATTATTCTTGGTCACTAGGTACCTTTTGTTTCTACGCCTTGGAAAGCCAGCAAATGCTCTCCGCTCCTTCTAAAGTTAACACGTTGGGACAAAACCACAGTCACCCTACCCTACTTTTACCACTAGGACTCAATGATCTCTAAGGTCTTTTCTGGTTCTAAGTCTATGGGCCTATGAACCACTTTGAATATAACACTGGCAATTTCTGAACATTCAGAATTTCTACATGCCAAAAGAGAGACCTCTCTCATTTGGAATTAGCTGATGAACTTAGAAAGGATTCCAAATTTTCTTCAGTGATCTTCATAGTATTTAATTTTTATTTTCTATTATATCTTATTCACAAATCACTTCTGCAGGTTGCTCCTTACAGGAAGAATAAAAACCACACTTCTGCTACCCCCAAACCCAAACCCTGTTGAATTGGTGTGCCTCATTCTACAAAACAGAAATGTTCCCCCCAAATTTGTACATTTGAATATTTGGATCCCACATTTAGAGTAGAAATAAAAGAGACCTCAGAGGCCATCTCCTTCTATTTTACAGATAAGGAAACTGAGGCAGAGAATGCTGAAGTGGCTTGCCCAAGTTCACACAGGTAGTAAGTAGAATAGTGGGAATTTGAACTCAGATCCTTTAACTCCAAATCCAGCCTTCTTTCCACTGTAGAATACACTGAATTTCTGAAATCAAACAATGTTTTTAATTTTCCTAGGGAAATTTCCTGTGGTGACTCCTTTTGTGAAGTAAGGACTTGAAATCCGAACCATTGCCTGGCAAGTTTATCTGTTTTGTTAGCTAGACAATGGAGTCTTTCTTGAAACAAGACATATCTGTATTTGGACTAGTTTTCCCTTCCTTTAATGGCTCTCTTTCTCTGGACAGGCCTTTTCAGGGCTTTTATTGTTTTACCAGTCTTTGACCACAATGTCTATTTTGTAGAGACTACAAATATTGGCCAATTTATCATTCTTATCAACTTAAAATAACTTTCATAGAAAAGTTCTACAATAAACCAACAAACATCTTTAAGTGCCTACTATGAGCCAGGCACTTAACACAGGTAGGTGTTGAGGAGACAGAGACAAAAGGGAAATGGTTATAGGCTGGTAAGTACAGAGTTGGAAGTAACCTTACAGGCCTGCTCGTCCAACTTTTCCAGATGAGGAAACTGAGTCAGGTCCATAGAGGGAAAGTGATCTGCCCAAAGTCACCCATAGATTCCTAGGTCTAGAACTGGAAAGGATCTCAGAGACCATCCAGTCCAACCCTCTCATTTTACAGAGGAGGAAACTGAGGCCCAGGGAGGGGAAGGGACTTGTACAAGGTCACACAGATAGTAAGAGGCAGAGGAAGAGGATTTGAAAATCAGTCTTATGACTCCACAGCCAGTACTCTTTCTACTGTACTACATCCCTGCCCTCAATGAGCTTACGTTCTCTGGAATCGGAGGACTCAGTGCCTGGGATGCACTCTCCTTCCCTCTGCCTCATAGAGACCCTCTCTCCCTTTAAATGTCTCTGCATGAAGCTTTTCCTGATTCCCTCCCCAACTGTTAGTGCCCTCCTTCCTAAACTACCTGCTGTTTAACTCTGTGTGTGTGTGTGTGTGTGTGTGTGTGTGTAACAAATTAACTTTATATTTGTTGTTCAGTCATTTCAGTCGTGTCCAGCTCTTAGTGATCCCACTTGGGGTCTTCTTGGCAAAGATACTGGAGTGGTTTGCCATGTCCTTCTCCAGCTCATTTTACAGATGAGGAAACTGAGGCAAACAGGGTGAAGTGACTTACCCGGGGTCACACAGCCAGGAAGTGTCTGAGGCTGGATCCAAGTTCACAAAGAGGAGTCTTCCAGATTTTAGGTCCTGCAGTCTATCCACTATGCCACCTAGCTGCCCAGCTTTATATTTTTATGTGTACTTGTTGTCTCCCCATTAGAATGTAAGTACTTTGCAAGCAGAGATTATTTCATCCTCTATCCCTATATTGTTTGTGCTTGCCACGGTGCCTGGCACAGAGTAAGAGCTTAATACTATTTGTTGATTGATTGACTGATTGAGAGAACTCCCTCATCTTGCAGGTGAGGCTAGGAGAACAGTTACTTGTCCAAGGTCATACATGCAGGATTTAATCCTGGGTCCTCTTACTCTAGACACAGCCTATGCCAGGCTGCTGCACTCAATACTGACACTGAAGCTGCAATCCTGTCCACAACACTCCCAGGTCCCATATCTTCTGTATGCTTCCTCTCTGTCCCCTGCCATCCCCTGCTGCCATCCCCCCCCCAATTCCTACAGTGAAAAAGCAATGTGCATATAGAATTTTTCAAAGAAAGAAGCATTAAAGCTATTTCAAATATTTAACAAAGGATATGAGAAACTGGCTGAAATATAATATAGCAAGAACAGAAGCATTGCCGAATTTTAGGTCCTAGCTCACCTATAACTTATAGTCTTAAATAGGTGCCCCAGGCTCAGGGGGGTTAAGTGACTTGGGCATATGGTCATGCAGCTAATAAGTGTCAGAGAGGCAAGATTTGAACCCTGGTCTTCCAAACGCCAGGTTAGCACGCTGTTGCTGTCCCCCACGCTCTAGTTAAGAGGAAAAAGAAACCCATTGCAGGCTCGTGAACAATTTTCAGCTCTGGAAGGCCAACTCTCTGATGGTCAGATACACTTTGAAGGAAACCTCCCTTCTGAGGAAGGCAGCAGTTTGAATAGCCGACCAGCCAGAGGCCAATGAATGACTCAGAGAGTGCATTCAGTTCCACATTCTCTTATTCCGAAGATTGGGGTTAAAGGGCACCAGTGGAAGCTTACTCCCTATAGCTACAGAAACAAAGGACTCCACCAAGGGGAGGTTATCGCTATCCAGTGTGCAGCAACTGCAGACATGACCTGAATGTGGCATCAGGACCATGGGAAGGCAGTCAGGCAAGCCAGGAGGCGTCTTTAGATGCAAATCTGTCTGAACATGCACACAGGCCATTGATCCTTTTTACCTAATGGTATTTGTATGAGTCTAAAATCCTTTCCCAACACCTTTGGAATTGCCTTTCCAAGAGCTTCTAGACCAGGGCTGGGGAACCTGCAGCCTCGCCTTGGGGGTAGCCCCCTAGGTCCTGAAGTGTGGCCCTTTGACTGAATCCAATCTTTTTGTTCTGTGAGGTTTGGATTCAGTCAAAGGGCTGCACTTCAGGACCTAGAGGGGCACATGTGGCCTCGAGGCCGCAGGCTCCCCACTCCTGTTCTAGACAGTAAGTGTGTTTGCTAACAAAACAAGAAGTGATCAGATAATGAGACCAGTCAGGGAGAAAGGGATGAACAGACTTGGTGATTTAATAATCTACAATGTGGCTTCCGCCTACCTTTCTGGCTAGGTGATGCAGTGGATAGAGCACCAGGCTTGAAATCAGGAAAACCTGAATTTAGCCTCAGATACTTCCTTAGCTGTCTGACCCTGGACAAGTCACACAGATTCTGTCTGCCTCAGTTTCCTTATTGGTAAAATCGAGATAATAATAGCACCTACCTCCCAGAGTTATTATGAGATTAAAATAAAATACTATTTGTGAAAGCACTATGTAAATGCTGGTTATTATTGTTGTTGTTATTTCATATTAATCCCCTCAATATACTCTGTTTCCCTTCAGGTCTCCAGCTAACTATTGACAGAAGGCAAGATGTAATCATCTCCTGCCCTCTTTACCACTGCACAGCCTTTCTCCCACATCAGGAATTCTCTCCCTGCTTACCTCCCCCTGGGAGAATCTCATTTCCTTTCCAGATCTCCTTCCCAGCTTCCCAGTTATTTGCATTCTCTCTCTCCCTTTTGAAATGGTGATAGAAAGAGAAGGAAAAAAAGAGAGCAGCATCAGTGAACATTTTAGAATATGCAGATGGAAGCTAGGTGGTGCAGTGGATACAGCCCCGGCCCTGGAGTCAAGAGCACTTGAGTTCAAATCCGGCCTCAGACCAGACACTTGACACTTGCCAGCTGTATGACCCTGGGCAAGTCACTTAACCCTGATTGCCTCACCAAAAAGCAATAAAATAAAATGAAATGAAATATGCAGAAAAATGTAAAAGGAAGTTCTGAAGCGGACCCAGACAAGTAGGGCAATGTTGGGCCTCCCGAGTTTTGTAACATATACTTTTTAAAAAACAAGCCATGTGTAACAGAGCTTCATGACGCCACAAACAATCCTGTTTTCTGTTCTTTGCGTAAGGAAATATTCATGCTTGTTGAGTTCATAATCATAAAAAATAAAAGTAAAAATGATTATTTTTGTTGTTGTTATTCATTCAAGAATGCTATTCTAGTCCTTACTCTGACCAACAAAGAGAAACTTCTTACTGGAGCAGAAATGATGGGAACCTTAGGAGAAAGTGATCACTGCAGCTTAGAGTATGAGAGAGTGTAGAAGAAAGCCTTGTGTGGTGTGAAGAAGATCTACATTTGGGAAGAGCAGATTTCAGAGGGCTCAGAGAAGAGAGAGGTAAGACCTCATGGATTAAAACTGAAATTCTCCAAGGTAAGTTGGCCCATGATGGAATGGAAACCCTCAAGAATTATATCCAGACAACATAAGCACCATCTTACCTAAGCTGGTAAAGAATTCTAAGGACAACAACAAAAAAGGGTTTATTTTAGGAGGCAAGAGGAGGCTCAGATCAGAGACAGAGCCAACTGCTCAAGATCAATGAGATGGTGAGAATGAACAATAGAGTTGGAAATCAATGAACTACTCAGCTTGTTTCAAGTTGCTTTCTCTGTCAAGGAAAATGATCCGTCTTCACCCTGGGAAGGATAAAATGGAAATAACTGACGGGGCCTTGAACCCAAGATAAATTCGAAGCTGGTAAGAGAGCACTTAGCTGTCCTTGGTGAGTTCAAGTCACCAGATCCCAATGAACTACATTGCAAGGTGCTCAGAAATCCCTCATGTGTGTTTGTCATGCTGTTCTCAGCAACCTTCATAGAACTTTACCACCCATTTGCCCTCTGCAGCAGACATTGAAGCGGAAGGTATGACTGTCTTTTTGGTGATCTTTTTTTCGAAAAGAGAGGCAGTATGGAATAGTGGTCTAGAATCCAACAAATCTTAGGTTCAAGTCCTGCCTCTGATATATGATGTCTATGTGACCCTGGGCAAGTCATCTAACTTCTTAGTGCTTAGGGCAACTCTATAAGATTATAAATTGTAAATGTAGGTTACTCATCTGGTGGGTGCCTATATCAATGAAATGAAAGGTCCACCCCCTACCTTATCTCTGTCCCTTTTTGCAAATGTTTACTACAAGCCCTATAACAGATTATTATGAAATGATGTCTCTTGTTGTCTTTGGATGTACAATAAAATTAACCTGTTAAATCCTTGGCTGGCCTTCCCAATGAGAAGCTGTGAGCCAGCACACATTTAACTGCAACTTCCCTCTCAACAAGATTCAATCGCTTCAATAGTCAGCGAACAAGCAGCTCAAATTTCAAGTACCAGAAGCCAAGTTATAATTTATAGACAATATAAACCCTGTGATTCTGAGTCTCCACTATCCCCTTTCCACCTACAGAAACTTTGAGGAGCTGCACAGTACTGCGGACAAGAATAATTAATTAAAATAAGAAGCAACCATATGGCTCAGTTCCCCCACTCCTGGCACCCCCAACAACCACAATCTAGGCCACTGCCCCACCCTCCTTTCTCCCCTGATGGCAGCATGCCCAGCAGGCATCTACCAGAATTCTAGAGTCCCCTGTCCCTCCCCAGGATCTCCATCCCCACAACTAGATTTGTCTCATAAAATTGATGAGGATGGGAGAATGGTGTTTGGGGAATCTCTCCAGAAGCATGCATCAAGGTCCAAAATTCCTCCTTTCCACTCATCTTGAGGGCATTTCTTTTCAGAAAGAAAAATAGAAATGAAGAGAGAGAGAAGAAGAAGAAGAAGAAGGAAGGAAAGAAGGAAGGGGAGAGGACAAGGGAAGAGAGGAGAGGAGAGGAGGAGAGAGAGGAGAGGAGAGGAGAGGAGAGGAGAGGAGAGGAGAGGAGAGGAGAGAGAGGGAGGAGAGGAGAGAGAGGAGAGGAGAGGAGAGGAGAGGAAAGGGGAAAGGGAAAGGGAAAAGGAAAAGGAAAGGGAAAAGGAAAGGGAAAGGGAAAGGAAGGGGAAAGGAAAAGAAAGGAAAGGAACTTTGGGACCTTTATCCCCTTCATGAACCAAATAGAGATTTGGCTTGATTTCCATCTGGAAAGAGAAGAGAGAGACCTCTGGTGGGAAGACAGGAGACCGTGGCAGTCACATTGCACAAGTTCTCCAACACACATACACACATCTAGTCTCTATCCAAATACAGTATATAAAAGCATATGGTTCACATGTCAAAGGCATGTTGCATGTTCTGAGGTTAATTCAGAAAAATAAGAAAAACAACATTTGTAATGAAATCTATTGTTTTCAAACACTCACTTCAAATCAAAATGCCAAGTGGTCCTGAATTAATATTTTGGATCATTAATGACAGAAACTTTTATACTATAATAATAATAACAATAACGACAATAATAGTAATAATACATTCATGCATTCTTCCTCCTCATCAATCCTTTTTAAAATCTCTAAAAAAATAATGTCGTTCAACAATCAATTAGATAGCACTGGGTATTTTGTGTTGATGCATGAAAATAACATAATTATGGACGTGACATTTGCTGAACAAATTCAGTGTCTGGAGGGGATGTTATGATCACAGTTGGCTGCAATAATTGTTCCTATTATTAAACACCGGGAATGTATGATTTCAATACAGAAAAACCAATGAAAAGGCAATTGCTGTGGTATAACCCATCCCCTGGGATTTTCGCCCTCTTTACCAGTTCTAGAGCTAAGAAGGAGAGAGTGAGGGATGTAGTGGGAAGAATAGTGGGTTTAAAAGTCAGAGAATAAGGATTCAAATGAGGGGTTTGCCCCTTCATACCTGTGTGACCTTGGACAAGTCCCTTTCCCTCTCTGGGCCTCAGTTTCCTCTTCTGTAAAATGAGGGGGTTGGACTAGTTGACCTCTGAGGGCCCTTCTGGTGATAAATCTATCTATGGGCTTCAGAACTTCCCCTTCCTGAAGAATCTGAGTCTCTGTTTCTGCCTTTGCCCTGTCCTGGCCCCTGACCCATCATTTTCTTAGTTTCATAGCTTCTAAGCCATAAGGGACCTCCAAGGCCATCTAGTCCAACCTCCTCATTTTACAGAGGAGGAAACTGAGGCCCAGAGAGGTTAAAGAGCCAGGACTTGAACCCAGGTCCTCTGACTCCAAACCCTGCATTCTTTTCATTGTGCGACATTGCTTGGATCATATTTTCTATATGTTACCTGAGGAACAGGCTTTGTCTGCCTTTCATCCAGCAAGAAGGCCCCCAGAACTCACCCTGGTCAGTTTGTTGCAGTCTGAGAGGTTGAGACCCCTCAAAGACTGGAGTACAGGACAGGGTCATCTGGAATGAATTCACAGACTCAAGCATTCTTTATGTCAAGTTGGCAAAAAGTTTATTGTTACACTTTTCAGCAGGCAAGGATTATTAAGGAACCTGCGAGAGACTGAGGATAGAGCTAGGGTTTATATGGGAAAGGGCATGGGAAAGGAATGCCAGGGATACCGATTAGGTAATCTAAAGGTCCAGGTGTCTTTGGGAGCTATGGATGGGAAAGTGTAGGGAGTATACCAGACAGGGAGGGAGATGTCAGATATCTTGGGAATCTGGCAGGAGGAAGAGTCCTTGGGCTGGACAAGCCACCCCTCTCTCTGTCCTGATTAAAGAATGTTCTGCAACAAGGGAAAGTTTTCTCACAAGACAGGAGCTTACTAAGGAATTGGGAGGCTTCCAGAGACATGATCTGAGGGCTAGGGCCTGAGCAGCGCAGCACTCTCTCACCCAGCTTTGTGTAGCTGCACCAGGGAGAGAGATAAGGGTTGTGCTGGGGCCCACGCACGAATAACTGCTAGGCACAGTGTCCTTGGGCTGGGGAGAAATTGTCAGGGACAGTGTTTTTGAGACTAGGGAGAAATTGAGGTCCAAGTATAAGCACAAGCACCCAAACACAAGCACCCAAGCATCCCATCAAGTTCAAGCCTGAATTGACCAATTCTAGACACTAAGGAGCTTTGGCCCAAATCTCCAGAGGCAGAAAGAAATCAGATGCTGCTGAAAAGTGAAATCTAGACCCATGTAAAGAATCTGAATACAAATTAAAAATATGCCACCAACCAATTGAATTCAATGCATGTCTAGTAAGTGCCTACCACATGTAATTACTTCTGGAAATTCTGAAGCTCTCTTACCAGATGTCATGATGAGGTAGAGTGTTGAGGGAATCTCTCCAGAAGAAAAGTGGCAAAGGGAAAAGGATCCTCGGTAAAGATTCTAGACCTAGAGCTGGGGGGGAGGAGAGGGGAGCAGAGTGGGGAAGGCAGACCTTAGAGGTCATCTAGTCCAAGCTACTCATTTTATAGAAAAGTAAATGAGAGATCCGAAAAGTTCTATTTGCTATTTTTTTTCTTCTGTTGTGTTTTGTTTTCTCTCTCTTGTGGTTCCTGCCATTGGTTCTAATTCTTCCTTACAACATCACTAATGTGAAAATATGTTTAATAGGATGTATATGTAGAGCCCACATCAGATTGTGGGCTGTCTTGGGGAAGTAGATAGGGGGGAAGGGGGAGAAAAATTTAAAACTCAAAAGCTTATGGAAGTGATTGTTGATAAATCAAAATAAATTAACATAAAAAATGAAAGAAAAGTAACTGAGGCCCAGAGAGGGGAAGGGACTTGTCCAAAGTCTCATAGCTAGTGTCAGGATTGGATCCAGGGCTTCTGCCTCTAAAGCCAGTGCTCATCTTCATGGGCCAAAGTGAAAGTTCTTTCCTCTCCAGAGTCCAAGCTATTTAACGCATCTTGGGGGTAGCCCCAGTCTCTGAGCCAGAATCAGAAGATGTCATTAGTCCTCTTGATAAGTGGCAGTGGACATGTCCCTACCCTGCATTGGGAAGATGATTTCAAAAGTCCCCAAAAAAGGATCACTTCCTTGTAAACTCATAATTATGTTCGGGGAACTTCTTTGATCTACTCCCCACAGGCTGCAAAGTCTTAGTGACATTTTAAGTTTTAGGGACTTTAAATAAAACTGCAATAAAACTTCAGGGAGAGGGAATTGTGGGAAGATGGCAAGATAAGGCAATGTGTCCAGAGTGGTGGGCTGGATGAAGAAAAGTGCAGCAAGTCCTGGGGGCAGCTGTGTGGGCGAGGCCTTGGCTTTGAGAACTTTCACCCCAAGGACCTTGTAGGGATTGGGCTGCTGAGCACGGGAATATTGCAGGGGACCTCCGCTGGCGCAGGACTCAATGCAGGGCCTAGGCCTGCTGGTGCTCAATGTGGGGACCCTAGCAAGCTGGACACAGGGTCCAGGCCTGCTGACCAGATTTAGTCCCAGGCAATGACTTCAGGTGAGGAGGAGCAAGCATGCGCTGTGAGCGACACCCCAGAGGGGTGGGGCCCTGCCACTTGTGCCCGCTCACAGGAAAGCTGAGGCCCAGGTTTCATTTCCGGGGCAGAGGGGTGAGCTGATGCCTGGGGCTGCCTGAAGGTCCCTGGGGAGCAAGCCAGTTTGAGGTGGCAGTGGTGCTGGGGGCCTGCTAGGGACTCAGGGGCAGAGAGGGGTACCTGAGGTCAGGCCCCCAGGTAGAGTTCAGAACTAACAACCGCACCAAAAACCTGAAGCCTGAGACATTATTCTCCCACACCCTAAGAAATAAGCTGTTAAAAAAAAAAATGAGGGATAGACCACCGGCCCAGAGTCAGGAGGACCTGAGTTCAAATCCGACCTCAGACACATAACATCACTAGCTGTGTGACTGTAGGCAAGTTACTTAACCCCAATTGCCTCACAAAAAAAAAAAATGAGTAAACAACAGAGAAGGGACCCGACCACAGATAGTTCCTATGGTGATAGAGAAGATCAGAGTTCAAACTCAGAAGACAGTGAAGTCAAAATAGCTACTTGTAAAGCTTCAAAGAAAAATGTAAAATCATCACAAGCCCTAAAAGAGTTCTTGAAAGAACTTTAAAAAGACTTTAAAAATCAAATAAGAAGATGTAGAGGAAAAACTGGGAGTAAAAAAGAGTAATGTAAGAAAATCAAGAAAATTATGAAAAGAAAGTCAACCAATTAGAAAAAGAGATCTAAAAACTTACTGAAAAAATAATTCCTTCAAAATTAGAATTGGGCAAGGGGAAGATAATAACTTCATAAGACAGCAAGAAATGATCAAAATCAAAAGAATAAAAAAATGAAGAAAACATATCTCATTAGAAAAACAACTGACCTAGAAAACAGATTGAGGAGAGATAATATAACAATTGTCAGACTAACTAAAAATCATGATCAAAAAAAGAGATTAGACACTACACTTCAAGAAATTATTAAGGAAAATTACCTGAAGTTTTAGAACTAGAGAGTAAAATAGAAATTGAAAAAATCCACCTATCTTCTCCTGAAAGAGATCCCAAAATGAAAACTCACAGTAACATTATACCAAGTTTCAAAGTTCCCAGATCAAAGAAAAAATATTATAAGCAACTTTTGTTGTTATTCAATTGTGTCTGACTCTTTGTGACCCCTTTTGGGATTTTCTTGGCAAAGATACTGGAGTGGTTTGCCATTTTCTTCTCCAGCTCATTTTACAGATGAGAAAACTAAGGCAAAGAGGGTTAAATGACTTGCCCAGGGTCACACAGCTAACTTCTTCTGAGGCCAGGTTTAAAGTCAGGAAGATGAGTCTTCCTGACTCCAGGCCCAGCACTCTATCCACTGCAGCATCTAGCTGCCCATTACAAGCACCTAGAAAGAAATAATTTAAATATTGTGGAGCTACAGTCAGGATAATACAAGATTTAGCAGTTTCTACATCAAAAGACTGAAGGGTATGGAATATGATATTCCAAAGAGCAAAGGAGCTGGATTTGCAACCAAGAATAACCAACCCAGCAAAGCTAAGTATAACCCTGCAAGGGGGAAAAATTGATATTTAATGAATTAAAGGACTTTCAGGCATTCTTGAGGAAAAGACCAGAACTGAACAGAAAATTTGACTTACAAATACAAGAATCAGGAGAAACATAAGAAAGTAAACATGAAAGACTAATGATAAAGGATTTAATAAGTTAAACTGTTTGCTTCTTATATGGGAAAATGGTATTTGTAACTCTTAATAATGTTATCATTACTAGGGTAGTTAGAATACACATAGAAGGCTTGTGGTTGAGTTGATTATGATGGGATGATTTTTTTTTTACAAATTGAAATATAACTTTCTCATTTTATTTTTCCTGCTTTTGTGAAATATGGCTAATATGGAAATGTGTTTTGCGCAATTTCACATGTATAATTTGTATTATGTTGCTTGCCTTCTCAGTGAATGTGGGAGGGTGTGGGATGTGATGATTCTTAAAAATAAAATTGAGGGCTGGGATTCTTATAATCTAGCCACTGCTCAGATTCCTAAAATCTAGGCACTACTTAGATTCTTATAATCTAGCCACTGCTTACTCATGTTCAGACTCCTTAAGAGTCTGCCCAATATGACAATGTTCTAATAAACCTTGTCTTTGGCTGAAAAAATAAGATAAAATGAAATAAAATAAAATTGAGTAGGGAGAGGTAAAATGGAGCAAATTATCTCATACAAAAGAAGTATGAATGGAAGAATTGGTACAGTGAAGGAGAGGATGGGATAGAGGGCAGGTAGTGAAGGAACTTTACTCTCATCAGAACTGGGTTAAAGAGGGAATAATATATGCATTTAGTAGGGTATAAAAGTCTTCTTAACTTTCATAGAAATAGGAGGGAAAAGGGATAATTAAAATAATCTTTTTATTTTTAGGGACTTTTAGAAAGGTGTATGGATTAGGGAGGCAATGGTCAGAAGTAAATTAAATTTCTGAGAAGGGACAGCATGAAAAAAAGAGAGAAAGATAAACAGTGAGGAAAAATAGAATGGAGGAAAATTCACAACTAGTAATTATAACTTTGAATGCGAATGGGATGAATTCACCCATAAAACAGAAATGGATAGCGAAATGGACCAAAAACAGAACCTGACAATATGTTGTTTACATGAAACACATTTTAAAATGAGACACACACAGAGTAAAAATAAAGGGCTAGAGTAGAACTTATTGTGCTTCAGCTGATGTTAAAAAAGCAGGGGTAGCAATCGTGATCTGAGACAAAATTAAAGCTTAAATAGATTTAATTAAAAGAGATAAGCAGGGAAACTACATTATGTTAAAAGGTACCATAGGTAATAAAGTAATGTCACTATTAAACATATATGCACCAAATGCTATAGCATCCAAATTTATAAAGGAAAAGATAAATTAATTACAAGTAGAAATAGATAACAAAGCTATAATAGTGGGGGCCTTCCAAAAAAGAAATCAAGGAGATGAATAGAATCTTAGATAAGCTAGATATATGCTAGATATCCAGAGAGAATTAAATAAGAATAGAAAGGAATATACCTTTTTCTCAATGGTACATGGCACCTTTACAAAAATTGAACATATATTAGGGTATAAAAACTTTACAATCAAATGCAAAAAAGCAGAAATATTAAATGTATCCTTTTCAGATGATAATGCAATAAAAATTACATTTAGTAAAGGACCATGGAAACACAGATTAAAAATTAATTGGAGACTAAACAACCTAATCTTAAAGAATGAGAATAATCTTAAAGAACAAGTCATAGAAACAATAAATAATTTTATTAGAGGAAATGATAATAATGAGACAACATACCAAAATTTGTGGGATGCAGCAAAAGCAGTAATCAGAGGAAAATGTATATCTCTAAATGCTTACATCAATAAAATAGAGAAAGAGCAGATCAATGAATCGGGTATGCAATTAGAAAAACTAGAAAAAGAACAAATTAAAAATCCCCAATTAAACACCAAATGGGAAATCCCAAAAATTAAAGGTGAGTTTAATAAAACTGAATGTAAGAAAACCATTGAATTAATCATTAAAACTAGGAGTTGTTTTTATGGGGGGAAAAAAGCAGATAAACCATTGGTTAATATGATTTTTAAAAAGAGAGATGAAAACCAAATCACTAGTATCAAAAGTGAAAAGAATGAATGTATCACCAATGAAGATGAAATTAAAGCAATTATTAGGTGTTCTTTTGCCCAGTAAATGCCAATAAATTTAACAATTTAAGTGAAATGGAAGAATACTTATAAAAATGTAAACTTCCCAGATTAACAGAAGAGGAAATAGAATATCTAAACAAACTTATTTTAGGAAAAGAAATTGAACCGACCATAAATGAGCTTCCTAAGAAAAAAGCATCAGAATGAGCAGATGGATTTACAAGTGAATTCTACCAAATGTTTCAAGTTCAATTAATTCCAACATTAAATAAATCATTTGGAATAATAGGCAAAGGAGTCCTCGCAAACTCTTTTTATGAAATAAATATGGTGCTGATACCTAAACCAGGAAGAGCAAAAACAGAGAAAGAAAATTATGAACCAATTTCGCTAATAAACATTGATGCTAAGATCCTAAATAAAATGCTAGCTAGAAGACTACAACAATATGTCAAAAAGATTATACATTGTGATCAAGTGGGATTTATACCAGGGATGCAGGACTGGTTCAATATAAGGAAAACTATTAACACAGATTATATCAATAATAAAAGCAACAAAAATCACGTGATTATATCAATAGATACAGGAAAAGCTTTTGACAAAATACAATATTCATTTCTATTAAGAACACTTGAAAGCATAGGGATAAATGGATTTTTCCTTACAATAACAAGAAGCACCTACTTAAAACCATCAGCAAGCATTATCTGTAACAGGAACAAGCTAGAAGCTTTCCTAGTAAGATCAGGAGTGAAACAAAATACCCATTACCACCAATATTATTCAG
This sequence comes from Phascolarctos cinereus, assembly GCF_003287225.1. Taxonomy (NCBI): domain Eukaryota; kingdom Metazoa; phylum Chordata; class Mammalia; order Diprotodontia; family Phascolarctidae; genus Phascolarctos; species Phascolarctos cinereus. Next base: position 40,153,887 of record NW_027556291.1, read on the forward strand.
TGTTGTACTAGAAATGCTAGCAATGACAATAAGATAAGAAAAAGAAATTGAAGGAATCAGAATGGGCAATGAGGAGATAAAACTCTCTTTTGCAGACAATATGATGGTATACTTGGAAAATGCTACAGATTCAACTAAAAAATCGATTGAAACAATAATTTTAGCAAAGTAGCAGGATATACAAGGGTGGAGCAGTAAATAGAGTCCTAGGCTTGGAGTCAGGAAGACTCACCTTCCCACATTCTAAGACACTTACTAGCTGTGTGACCCTGGGCAAGTCACCTAACTCTGTTTGCCTTAGTTTCCTCATCTGTAAGATGAGCTGGAGAAGGAAATGGCAAACCACTCCAGTATCTTTGAAAAAAAAAACTCAAAGCAAAAGAAAACTCAAATGGGGTCACAAAGAGTCAGATATAACTGGAACAAGTGAACAGCAGGATATAAAATAAACCCACATGAATCAGCAGCATTTCTGTATATCATCAACAAAGCCCTGCAAGAAGAGATTTATTTCATTTAAAATAACTGTAGACAATATAAAATACCTGGGAGTATACCTGCCAAGACAGATCCAGGAACTATATTAACATAATTATAAAACACTTTTTATACAAATAAAGTCAGATTTAAATAATTAGAGAAATATTAATTGTTCACGGGTGGGCCAAGGCAATATAATAAAAATGACAATTCTTCCTAAACTAATCTATTTATTCAGTGCCATCCCAATTAAACTACCAAAATTTATTTTATTGAGCTAGAAAAAATAATAACAAAATTCATTTGGAAGAACAAAAGGTCAAGAACATTAAAGGAATCAATGGGAAAAAAAATGTAAAGGAAGGAATTCTAACAGTACCAGACCTTAAACTATATTATAAGGTAGTAATTATCAAAACCATCTGGTGCTAGCTAAGAAACAGAATGGTGGATCAGTGGAATAAAGTAGGCATACAATGCACAGTGATGAATGATTACAGTAACATTGCGTTCGATAAATATAAAGATTTAAAGTTTTGGGATAAGAACTCACTATTTGGTAAAAATTGTTGGGAAAACTGGAAAGCAGCCTGACAGAACTAGATATAGACCAATATCTTAGACCATTTATCAAGATAAGGCTCAAATGGATACATGATTTAGACATAAAGGGAGATATCATAAGTAAATTAGAAGAACATGAAACATATTACCTATCAGATTTATGAATAGGAGAAAAAATTATTAATAAACAAGAAGTAGAGAGCATTATGGGATATAAACTGGATAGTTTTAATCAAATAAAATTTAAAAGGTTTTGTATAAATAAAACCAATATAGCCAAGATTACAAGGAAATCAGAAAACTGGGAGAAGAAATTTATAGACAGTTTCTTCGATAAAGGCCTCATATCTCAAATATGTAGAGAACTGAGTCACATTTATAAGAATATGAGTCATTCCACGATTGATAAATGGTCAAAGGATATGAATAGGCAGTTTTTGAAAGAAGAAATCAAAGCTATATCTATATAGTCATATGAAAAAATGCTATAAATCATTACTGATTAGAGAAATGCAAATTAAAACAACTTTGAGGTACTGTCTCATATCTATCAGATTGGCTGAAATGATAGAGGGCGAAAATGACAAATGTTGGAGGGGATGTGGAAAAATTGGGACACTAATACACTATTGGTAGAACTGTGAACTCGATCCAACCACTTTGGAGAGCAATTGCATTTATGCCCAAAGAGTTATAAAACTGTGTACAATACCACTATTAGGTCTGTTTCCCAAGGTGATCAGGGGAAACGGAAAAGAACTTGTATGTTCTAAATTATTTATAGCAGCTCGCTTTGTGGTGGCAAAGAACTGGAAAATGAGGGGATGCCTGTCAATTGGGGAATGGCTGAATAAGTTGTAGTCTATGATTGTGATGAAATACTGTGCTGTAAGAAATGACAAGCAGGTGGATTTTAAGAACACATGGAAAGACTTGCATGAAATGAGCAGGACCAAGAGAATGTTGTATACAGTAACAGCAGTTTTGTTTGAAGAGTAACTGTGAATGACCAAGCTATTCTGAGTAATGTGAATATTCAAATCAACTACAAAGGACCTTGGAAGGAAGATATAAATATTTTAGAACCTATAGGTTCTTTTCCTTTTCCCCTGATCACCTTGGGAAACAGACCTGATAGTGGTATTGTACACAGTTGACATTTATACATGTCAAATGTTGGCCTTTTCTAGTGCAAGGTTGGGAGAGAGGAAGTCGGCTCAAAACTCAAAGTGTAACAAAAATGAATTAAATATTAAAAAAATAAAAACAAATGCAAATATAATAAATTGGCATGAAATAAACAACAACAAAAAAGATGTCAGGGCCACTGTATGTAAAGGAAACAAATGATAGTTAGAAATGCCTTTTTTGGGTCCAGATCTGTGATGGCATCATATTAGCTAACTCCCTGCTATGGAAATTCTCTCTGTCCATGAAGATCAACAACTTGTCTATAATGGATAGCCTTAGAGAGATGCCTGGAGCAACCAAGAGATTGGTTAAGTGACTTACCCAGGGTCATACAACCATTGTATTTCAAAGGCAGGTTTCAAACTCCTATTTATTGGAATGGTGACATTCCCATATTGCCTCTCAGTGATCTTTGTGGAATTATTTGGAACCTGAAGCACTACATTAAATGTTTCCTTAAAATACTGAAAACATTTAAAAGATGGGAAAGTTGATAGTCATCAATACTGAGGGGAAAGGAAGCACAGCTGTCACACATGACCAACTCCCCAGAATAAGAGGCCTCCTCTACTGGGCCTACCCAACTGCCACCAACATGGGCAATATTCCACTTTTACTTTGTCCTTCTCTATTGAAAAACGGGAAGGTAAAGGCTGCCTCCACTGAAGAGAGAAGCAGTACCACTGACCCATGACATGGGTTGTCTCCTTTGCCACACTGCCATCACAATCTCCATTGCCAATGGCTGTATTTTCTCCCTCCAACCAAGTACTCTATGGAAGGCACCATCATAGTTTTGCTAATCCAGGTTTTGTAGCCTCAGAATCTGCCCTCTCCCTTACCCCCCAACCATCCCTCCCAGTGTTACCCCATTACATCCAATTAATTGCCAAATCTTGTTGATTCTACCTCTACAACATCTCTTCCATCTGTCCCCTTCTCTGAACACACACTGTCACCACCCTAGGTCAGGCCCTTAATCCCCTTTTGCATGAGCTATTGCAACAGCCTTCTAAGTGGTCTCCTTGAATCTGTCCTCTCCCCTCTCCAATTCATCTTCCACACAGCTACCATAATAGTCTTCCTAAGGCACTCTTCCACTCAAAAATCTTCATTGGCTCCCCATTGCCTCTAGCACAAAATATAATATTCACAGTTCAAATTCCTTGAGCTGGTATTCAAATCCCTCTACAATCTGATGCTGACCTAGTTTTCTAGCCTTGTTTCACACTATTTCCCCCCTTCACACTATCTATGTTCCAGTCATACTAGACTATTAGCTGTTTCTTGAGATCAACATATCATCTCCTACCTCCATACATTTGCCCAACCTGTGTTCCCCTCCGCATGCCTAGAATGCATTCCTTTTCATCTCTGCCTCCTAGAAACATTAGTTTCCTGAAAGCCTCACCCTATTTAACAACTCCTCTGAGAACCCTCTCTGGATCTCACTCCGTCAGTGTTCTCTCCTCCCATTCCTTGTGTTTGTTTTGTTTTATTTGTAGTGTGCATTGATGTCATTTTGTTTTACTTTCCTTACTGAGTACCTCCTTTCCCCCTTCTCTATTCAGCAAGCATCCCTTGTGATACAGAATTTTTAAAATGGGGGGAAAGGCAGTTTAGCCAAACTAACAGACATATCAACTGATTCTGACAGCAACTAGTCTCCCACCTCTGCAAAGAAGGGAGGGAGATATATTCTCATGTCTCTTCATTGAGAGCTGAACTTGGTCATTAAGTTTACTCAACTTAGACACTTTGCAGCTACTGGGGTGAAGGCCTAACCCAGGGTCATCACCACAAGATATAGCACTGGGGAAGGCAGCCCCCACAGTACCCTCGAGGCCACAGCCTCAGCCTGGTCTGCCATCAAAAAGAGATCTGTGCCTCTGGGGCTGGGAGGACTCAACTTTCAACCAGGCTATGGAGGTGCCAGCCAGATGTCTTCCCATAAAGATCCATGGTGCCACAAGGCAACGAAGCTCTCACCAGTAACCAAGAAGCATGAACTCATAGTAAAGCTGGCCAAGTTGGGACCCCTGCTATGCTGGGAAAAGAAGGACAAACGAATAATCCCAAATTCAACCAAAGTTGAGTTGGAGCAAATATGTCCAGATTTCAAGAAGAGGAGGAGGTGTAGGTACTGCTACTGCCCCTATAAGCTCACCATGCCATGGAGAAAATGGAGGAATTTGTGTATAAAGTATAGGGGAAGATGCTGGCAGATCAATCCATACGATGTGCTCCCTGCTATATGGTCACAGACCACCCATACCCTCCTTCCATGCCTACTTAAAGAGTATCATCCAGGGGCAGCTAGGTGGCGCAGCGGATAGAGCACCAACCCTGAAGTCAGGAGGACCTGAGTTCAAATCCAGCCTCAGATTAAACACTTGACACTTACTAGCTGTGTGACCCTGAGCAAGTCACTTAACCCCAACTGCCAAATAGATAGATAGATAGATAGATAGATAGATAGATAGATAGATAGATAGAATGAATGAATGAATGAATGAATGAATGAATGAATGAATGAATAAGGCACTTATCAGCAGAAGTGAGTCCCTTCCTCTTGTGTAGGCTCTTTCCTGCCTGGATAGGTTCTGGTGAGAAAAACAAGGTTGTAAGAAGAGGGGCCTTGGACTCTCCCCATTGGAGGCCAATACATGGCCCCTGAATATGGGCCTCTCTGAATTTATTCTGTCTTGATTTTAGGTGAAGGAGTATTCAAGATAACTATGACCTTGTGACCTTTAAAAGGTCAGAATGGTACCAGAGGTCCAGGAGTTCACACCAGGTTTTGCAGTCAGCTAATCCAATCCGGTATTGTAATCTGGCAAACTGACCTCTGAGCTCCAGCCTACTGATAGTTGATAGGAGGACTCATTCAGCAGCTATACCACATTTGGAAGTGAAGTTGGTGGGGCGAATGCTATGCTGAAACTAAGTAAAGTCTGAGGCCACTGTCCCCAGGGACTGAGGTGGTAATAGAGTGTGCCCCCCGGGGATGGTGGGAAATATTTATAGATTCTGCTCTTGCTATATTTTTGCAGTAAAGGTCTCTTGGTAAAAGCTAATTGATGTTAATTGGTTAAATGGAACTAGTGTGCTAATCACCGACAGTTAACAATGAAAGGAACCCCACAGAATGAGTGCTTGAACTGATAAAATTTAGAGAAAGACATCCCAATGAACCCCATAGAGACCTGTGGGAGAGATGTAGCCAACTTTTTTCTGGGAGAGTGATTCCAGAGCCTTCTAAGACTAATAAATATTAGTCTTCCCAGGTTTCTCTGAAACCATCCTTTTTATCATTTCTTACGGCACAACAGCATTTCATTACGTTTGTGTACCATAATTCGTCCAGTCAATTCTCCCAATTGATGGGCACTGCCTTAGTTTCCAATTCTTTGTCACTACAAAAAGAGCTGCTATAGATATTTTTATGCGTATGAGTTCCTTTCCCTCTTTGCTCTCTTTGGGCTATAGATCTGGTAGTGATATCTCTGGTTCAGAGAGTATGCACAATTTAGAAACCTTTAGAGCATAATTTGGGCGTCTTCCAAATTGGATTATTCAAGGGGGAATTGCTCTGCTCATTACACTCATTCAACTGCTCCCCGCAGCTATGGCTCATCTACCTCTCCATTGTGTGTGTCCTGGGCTCCTTTGCCATCACTGTGGCCTAGCGGAACCAAACAAGAGCAAGAATGCTCCTGGGACTTGGTTTGAGTGCTGTTCTGTTAAGTGTTGTTCACTATTGTGGAAGGCAAGGCCACAGCTGTAGACCAGATAGGGTCCTTCTTTGTCACTGCCCACTAGAGCTAGACTATATGTTCCCCATATACCTGAGTGTTTCCTTCCTGGCACATTTGATAATGTGGTTCTAACCATGACAGATTTTCTAAATCCTGGTGGTGGTGCTGGTGATAGCCTTGGCCCACTTCTTTGACATCTTTAGCCTTTTGGAATTCTGTTCTGGCCTTGAAGGTAGCTATACCCATAACTCTCTTCTCTGCTCACCAAAGGGTTGGAGGAAGTTTCCCAAATTCTTTTTTAAAGCAATTTCTTTGCTAAAATGAAAAGTCTAAGAAAAAAAGACTGAGTTGTCTAATTCTGGGAAAAGCTTCGTAGTACATTCCACACCAACTGAGCCTCAACCCACACTTAAACCCCATGGTCCATCAGCTCTCAATGACTATATATCTAGAACTGGAGGGGATAGCCTGCCAGTCACCTGTCTCCTCAGATAGGCAACCACAATTGCCTCACACAGACAGAATTTCAAAACTCATGTTGAGATTTCCATGTGGGGATGCATCCCTGCTATCAGGGAGGCAGAGGCTGATGACTCTCTTGAGCTCAGGAGTTCTGCAATGTAGCAGACTGCTCTGCCTGGGGAACTGCACAAAATCTGGCACCAATTTAGGGAGCTCCCAGGAGCAGAGGGTGGAGGTACCAAGTGACCTAAGGAGAGATGAATTGGCCCAGGTAGGAAATAAAGCAGGAGAGAGAGACAGAGATGGAGAGAGAGGACAAAGTAGAGAAAGGGAGAGATGGTGGGAGGGAGAGACAGAGAGATAGAAACAAAGAGAGAAAAAGAAATGGATCCCTTCAGAAATTCTGTTTCTGGAAGAAAATAGCCCCTTATTCCTACTTTGTAACCTAACTTAGAATTGTAATCTTTTTTTACCCCAAGAATTTCTTTCTTTTTCTTTTTTTTTTTTTTTGGTAAGGCAATTGGGGTTAAGTGACTTGCCCAGGGTCACACAGCTAGTAAGTATCAGGTGTCTGAGGCTGAATTTGAACTCAGGTCCTCCTGACTCCAAGGCCAGAGCTCTATTCACTGTGCCACCTAGCTGCCTCAAATAATACATTGACTTCATATACTTTTTTTTTTTAGGCAATTGGGGTTAAGTGACTTGCCCACAGCTAGTAAGTGTAAAGTGCTTGGTCTAAGGTCGAATTTGAACTCAGGGCCTCCTGACTTCAGGGCTGGTGCTCAATCCACTGCGCCACCTAGCTGCCCTGAATTGTGCTCTTTTTGCAGCATACTTCTGAAAACAACCATGACCGTGGTCCCAACTTTCCAGAGTCTGAATCTGCACATACAAATGAGATAACAGGTGTAAAGCACTTTACAAACCATAAAGCATTAAATAAGCGACAGCTAGAATTATTCTTGGTGATGGTGGTGGTGGTAGTAGTAGTAGACAACACATCAGTAGGAACAAAGCTACCAACTTTTCCCAAACCTAGCCAATCATGGAAAAGTGTCCAGGCTTCATATGACTTATTTCAAACTTCACTCCCTCCTTGGCAGAGTAATGTAAGATTAAAATGAGAAAAATATTTAAGACTAAGCTTTAAAAGGAAGCCCTGCTGTCATTGCTGTGTATCTCAGTAAAGACTGTGATGAGAGAAAGAGAGAATATGGTATTTTGGAGGAGTTTGCAGCCATTAAAATCTTTATGCTTGTAATTCAGAGGTCATTCTGTGCCTCAAAAAAAAAAAACCTCATAACTTTGTTTTCTTTTTTTAATTTCCATATACATTGTTATAGTTATTATGTATATTGTCTTCCTGGTTCTGCTTACCTCATTCTGTGCAATAGAAAGAACTCTGATTTGGGGTTCAAACGATCTGGGTTCAAATTTTGACTCTGAGATGCTTACTACATCTTCGAGTCTCAGTTTCCCCATCTGTAAAATGAAGGGGTTGGACTAGCTAGCCTCTGAGTTTCCTTCCAGCTCTAGAGCAAGGATCTTCTGATCCTATGAAATGCCAGGTTGAAAATTTCATATTTTGTCCTAAGAGGCAATAGCAAGTCATTGAAAATTTTTGAGTATGGAATTGACAAGATCACATCTGTTTTAGCAATATCGATTTGGCAGCTATGTGGAGGATGGATTAGAAAGAGAAGAGACACTGGGGACAGAGACATATTAGGAGGCTAATGCAGTAGTTCGGGTGAGAGGTGATGAGGGCCTGAACTAGGATGATGACTATGTGAATAGAGAAAGATGGATACAAGAGAGAGAAGAGTGAAGAGTTGAGGGTGACACTTCGTGATTGAGAACTTGGGTGACTAGAAGGGTAGTGGTGCACTTGACAGAAAGAAGGAAGTCTGGAGGAGGGCTAGATTTAGGAATGTAGCATCTGGAGCAGCCCCAACTTGAACATGAATCACCCATACCAGGTTCAAGGTATTCTGTGGCTCTGCATCCACTCAAAACCTTAGCTTGTGAGCCCCCACTAATGTGTTTACCTTCACTAGTTAACCAAAGAACACAATTAAGTTCAAAGCAAAGGCATTAATGAAATAGCAGATTCCTAAAAGTAGCCATAAAAGTGGGGCACATCCTCTAGAAAATACACATAGCATCAGTGGGAAGAGTGGAGACATGAGGTGAATAAAAGTAGAGAAGAACATAATTAGGGAACAAGTATGACCCAAGGTACCAGCACAAGATCCATTTTTAAATCTTAAACAAATGACTCGGTGATTCTGCTTTCCTAGGGACACGATATAGGAAATTTCCAGAGACTCTCACTCAGAATGCAACTCACACACTTAGAGTGCTGAGAAAAAGGGGATCCAACCACCAGTCTTTGTAGGGGAAAAGTTTCTCAATGGAACAAATCTAAACATAAGCTTGCCTAGTGTACTCACCCCCAGAAACATGACTTAGCTAGTATGTTTGTGGTGGCAAGGCCAACTAGATAAGCAGAATGGGGACAGTTTTCCCTACTAGGCAATGTTGCTGCAGTAACACAGCTGGCTCCACATGGGAAGGATGGCTCTCTTGTGGCATGGCTGCAGTTGTGGGCTGTGGGTGGCTGGTCACAAACTCCCATCCAGCATCCCTGGAGCCTGAGTCTTTCAACTATGGGATAGAGGCCGGCAGTAGATATGATAGCACCAAATCACTCCAACCAAGGTACAAACAGACTCGATTTCCCTGGCACACAATTGGATAGCCATAAAACTTAAAACATAAAACATAAAAGAAATGGCCCCAATTACAGTGGATATTCTGTTCTGTTTAGATGACACAACAAATTTGAAAAACTTTCAGGCAGTATAGACTATTGGATGTCAGGAGTGCAAATGGTGGCCTCGGGATAATCCCAAGTGGATGCCTATCTGTGTCAGAAAGCTAACAGCCATTTGGACAAAATGACAAATGTTCTCCTTACAATTACTGTGATTAATCTGTACACACAGTTAAGTGTATTCTCTTTTAGCAGTTCCCATGAGACAACGTAACGGTGGCATTTTCTACCCATTAAGGTCACGAGGTTTCCAATTTCAACTCAATTTAATGGGACAAATATCAAGTGCCTACTATTCAGGGGTGGGGAACCTGCAGCCTCAAGGCCACACGTGGCCCTCTAGGTCCTCAAGTGTGGCCCTTTGACTGTATCCAGACTTGACAGAACAAATCCCTTAATAAAAGGATGTGTTCTGTAAAACTTTTTTTTTTTTTGCCTCTTAGGTCCCTTCCAGCTCTGGAACCTGGAACAAGTCACTTCCCCTTCCTGGGCCTCAGTTTCCCCTTCTATAAAATAAGGGGGCTAGACTAGATGGTCCCTGAAGTCCCTGCTAGCTCTAGAGCTAAGATCGTATGATAAATTCATATGATAAATCATATCATTTATATGAATTCATATGAATTACATTCAAACTCCTAAATGTGTACCTCTTGTCCTGCGCAATTTTAGGAGTTGGCATCTACTGTTCTGATGAAAGATTTTTGCCTACTCCAAGGACCCTGGAATCCTAGCTTCAGGAAGAAAGCTGCCAACATCTGGTTCCACAGTACAGAGGAAGATCAGATAAGCCTGAGAGAATGAAGCTCCAGCCTCTGAGCAGAGGCACACTAGTCAAATATAGAAGTTCTGCATGCCATCAGAAGACAGAGCTACAAAGTGAGAGGCCACATCACAGCCACAGGCCAGGCCAAATGCAGGGCCAGAATACCACACAGAGGGCCAACCAGGGAAAGACTCTTAAAGTGACGAAAATGAAGAGACAAGAAAGCATATGTTTCATGGGCCCCAAGGTGTTGCTTGCCTTGTTTTGTTTTGTTTTGTTTAATGCCTGTGCCCTTTCTTTATGAAGCCCTTTTTCTTAGAAGAGATCAAGAGATCAAGACCATGCCCCACCAGTTGGCCTTGGGCATTCAAGTAATCCAGATTACTGCACTGGCCCTAGTAGGCTATTGCCCCCATGACTTATTGATTTTTTATTTTTAATTTATGGAATAAAACAAGCATTTCCATAACACAGTACAATAAAAAAAAAAAGATGATTGTACATGAAACTGTAAATCTACTATGCAAAACTCGCTATTCCTTCCCTGCCACCCCCCCACCCTAGAGATGGCTACCATTAGATAAAAATAGGTTATATATATGTATATATGTATATATATATATATATGTAAAATTATTCTATGCATACTTTATCAGTTCTATCTCTGGATGCAGGTAGTATCTTTCTTCATATGTCCTGTATAGCTAATTTGGATATTTATAATAAACAAAATAACTTATTCACTCAAAGCCATTCTTAAAACAATGTTGCTGTTACTGTATATAATGTTCTCTTGGTTCTGCTTATTTCACTCTTCATTATTCCATGCAAGTCTTTCCATGTTTTTCTAAAATCATTGAGCTCATCATTTCTTATAGCATGGTAGTATTCCTTCACAAGCATATACCACAACTTGTTCAGCCATAACTTATTTCAGGAATAAAACTGAGCAGGAAACATTCCAACAAAGTCCCATGGGGTTGTTTCCCCTTCACAAACTAAGTTTAAAACCTTCCCCTAAACCAAGAACTGTGTGTAGCTTTGAGGCGTGTTGATTTTGTCTTCTCACCATCAAATAGCCAAATATCTATGATGTTCCCAGGGAGGGGCAGCTGTGCTTTTCCCAAGGGATAGAGAATCCTTTCTCCCAGCACCATGTTGTTTGGACTTCAGAGAGATGACAGAGTAGAACAGGACAAAGCTGCAGGACAGTCTCACTCTTGCCTTTCTCCTCAGACTCAATAATGATTGAAAGAGAGAAAAATGGAATTGCTTCCGAAATGGATAAAAATAACACTGTGTTGCAAGGAAAAATCATCAAAAGACCCTGGTTCTCAACTTCCTCTATCCCCAAGGAGAACAGATCTGCCCCCATTGCTTTCCTCTCTTTATGTCTCATGAAACTCAGAACAAATGGAATCCAAGTGCTCGGTGAATAATCAGAGGCTCATAGAAAGAGTTAGAAGGGACTTTTACAAGGTATCAGGTCCAACCTAGGCTTTTTACAGGGAGGAAACTGAGGCCCAAAGAGGGAGAACGACTTATCCAATATCATACAGGTAGTAGGAGGCAGAGGGAAGAACACATGCCTTTGATTCCCAATCCAATGAGCACTCTTTGCACTGCTATTATTTGGTTACAATGAATATTAACCTTGCCCTCAGGCAGCATGATACTTGTGTTGTTCACACTGGACTTGGATTCAGGAAAACCCAAGTTCAGATCCTGTCTCTGACACTTTCTAGTTGTGGTTCCCTGGAAAAGTCACTCCACCCTGAGCCTCAGTTTCCTCATCTGTAAAATGAGGATGACAGTGGCAGCCCTACCTCACAGGGTTGCTGTGAGACCCAAAGGCCATGACGTTTGTACAGTACTTTGTGCAGACCTTAAAGCACTATAGAAATGTTGCTAGTTCTAGCTTTCTCTTCTCTCCTATGTTCATCTTTTTCCGAACATTCAGTATTCTCATTTCTCCCTCTGCCTTATCTCCAGTCTTCCCAACCAGACATGGGACTCAGGTTAAGAAACAGCCTCCATCCACAGCCCAGTTCTTCCATTTCTTTTTTTAAAAGTCATTTATTTTTATAAGCATTTATAATCTCTCTCTCCCATAGCAACCCCCACAATTGCAGTTAAATGAAATCAATGAATGAATGAATAGAGATGAGAGATAGAGAGAAAGCTGAATAGGTAGATAGCTCAATAAGTAAACAGACAGACAGTCGGGCAGGCAGATAAATAGATAGACAGAGATGAAGCATGCCTTCACAACAAACTCACAGAATCTAGCAAAATAAATTCCCATTCTAGTGATGCCTGAAAAATGATTCTGACACTCCCTCTGTTTCTCTCTCTCTCTCTCTGTCTCTCTGTCTCTGTCTTTCTCTGTCTCTGCCTTTCTCTGTCTGTCTGTCTCTGTATCTCTCTGTCTCTGTCTTTCTCTGTCTCCATCTCTCTGTCTCTGTCACTCTGTCTCTCTATCTGTCTTTGTCTCTGTCTGTCTGTCTGTCTGTCTGTCTCTCTCTCTCTCTCTCTCTCTCTCTCTCTCTCTCTCTCTCTCTCTCTCTCTGCACTTTAAGCACATCACCTTTCTGTCAGGAGGTTAGTGGTGTTTCCATCTTCAATCTGCTAGACTTGTGGTCATTTCTACCACCAAGACCTTCTCAATAGTCCATGAGATTTGAAAGACATGGGCATAAATATGATTGGACATTCTGCCTCAGGGCTCCAGAATCAGCTGCTAAACGAGGCAGGCAGCCAGGGGATGTCCTCACTATCTCACAGATAAATGTGTTTGCTTCTTTTTCTTTTTTTGCTCTTCTCTGGAAATCAACAAACATCAAAATCCATTGAAGGGTATTCACGAAATGGTATTAACCTACCTATAAGAGGCCATGTGGGGCCTCAACTCTTATGAGCTGAATGACCTAGGGCTAGTCCCATTACTCTCTATTCCTCAGGTGGCTTCCTTCCCTGTAGCTGCTTTACTAAAAGACTGTTGGTGAAGGGAGTTCTCACACTGGAAGGGTTTCCCCATGCTGAGGAAGTAACCAAGAGGCAATAGGGTATGTAAAGTCATTAAAGTACTAGACTTGGAATTAGGAAGGTCTGGATTCAAATCCTGCCTCAGGCATTAGCTATGTGGACAGATCATTTCACTTCACTTACCCCATATGCTGTGAAGGCAACAATATATGTGAAATGCTTTGCAAACTTTAAAATGTTCACTTAGCATTGCTCAGCATAAATGTGTTATTATTATTTGAATAAATGAATAAAGAATTTATTAAGCTCTTATTATACGTTGCACTCCCTACTTACCACACAAGGAAAGAGCTTTGTACACATTTGTTGGTTTGTTATTGTTGAGTTTTTTTTTTATGGGGGGGGGTTAGAGCTATGATCTTATCATTGTAGTCAACTCCCAGTGTGGAAATTCCCTCCACCTATGCAGATCATTGCTTTATTTGTCACATCTGGTCTTAGAGAGTTGCTTGGGGCAATGAGAGAAGTGACTAGCCCAAGGTCACACAGCTATAGTCACAGGCAGGATTTGAACCCAGGTCCCGCTGACTCCAAAGTCAGTCTTCTCTGCTCTATCCCATGCTTTATTATTTATTATTCACGGTGGTTGGAGTTAGAGTTGTTGTTATGTTTCACGGACCTGGGTACTAAACCTCCATGTTGACTTCCTGGTTCTATGCTTCCTCAATAATATTTCTATGCAAATGGCTATAGGTATGACTACTTAATATTGGTCAATCAACAAACATTCCCAAAGTGCCTCCTATGTGCCAGGTGCCACATGCAAGGTGCCAGGGACAGAGACACCCCTTATACCGTCTCGCCCCACACAACTACTCCCTGTCCTCTAGTACTTACATTCAGTCAGATGCAAAAGGCATCATGGCACAGTTCCTCAAAGACAGAGAACCTGGGTTTGAATCCCAGGCCTTCCATTTGGGAAGTCAGGAAGATCTACATTCAAGTCCTGCCTCTGACATGCTGGCTGTGTGACTTCAAGTAAGTCACTTGACCTCTCCTACCCCAGGAAATTCTCTGGGGCTGTAAGACAGTAACAAATTGCTGATCTGCAATGGTAGAGGGAGTTGCCACACTGGGAGTACCCTATCCAATAACCTCACAGGTCTGGATACCTCACCTCCACCCCCTCACAAAAATATCTAAGATATTGTGCTAGGTGGTGGGGGTAAGCACAGACAAAAAAGATACAGTACCTGCCCTCAAGGCACTTCCCTTTTTAAAGCACCTACTCTGCACAAGGAACAGACTAGGCACAGCAGATATCAAGACAAAAACCTCTGATAGTCCCTGCCCTCACAGAGCTCACACTCTCCTGTCCATCAGCCTTAGTTCAGCATCTTCCTATTTGACCTCTTCCTTAGGAAGATTTTCCTTCAGGGAAGAGGATTTAGGTGTTCCTTCCACCAACTCTCATTATTTTAATGGAATCCTTTTGGTTTTAGATCACATTCTCTTTCAAATTAATCCCTCCTCCTCATCTTCCCAGTGAATAATCCTGAAGTGTGGATGGCCTCTGATAGATTGTATGACATTCCCCACCCATAGCCCCTACCTATGCAATGAAGAGAGGTCTCCCAGTTGTTTTCCAGTTGACGTTTAGGAAGCTGTAGTTTTCTTCACAGAACACCACGAGGGCATTTCTTTCGCCCTCCAAGCCCGAATCATATCCAGTATTCATTATTACCCCTTACTCCCAAGCCTGCTACCCATAAGCTCTTACTAAGCTCCAGGATCAACAGACTCACTATCTACATATGAAATGTGATAGTGATCCATATTTAAAACCCTGGAGCCTAACTTCAGATAGCCTCTTTACTGGGAACCTTGTCAGTTCTGGGCTCGAAGGCAAAACTGACCAAATGCATTAAACCTGAAACCTGGGGAGGAAGGAAAACTGGCAATTACAACTTCACCCTCTTAGCCTTCTGTCTTAGGGACATCTGGGGCCAGTCTGAGTTCTGTGGATCACCTTTAGATGTCAAAGCATATCTGTGTATACATTTCACGGCTGAATATCTTGGATATTTCCAACTTCACTGAAGAAGACATCAATAACAGATTTTAGCCCATAACCATAGCCATATGAATAATTCATTCAAAACTAATCAATTGTCCTCATCATACCTGAAAAAAGGAAGCGTATCTATAGGAAACTGGAGAACCCAGACTCATTCCAAGACGGCATAGGCCTGAGTCACCCAGATTTGTAGACTACCATGAGAATATTGACTTGGTCTTTACCCACTTCCTTCTCTTACCATCTACTCCCTGCTAGTCCTTCATCTCTTTCTAGCTCTAAAAAAAAAAAATTAAAAAAAGCTATGTTCCTATGACTTTAAGTGAATTATCTCTGTGCCTCAGTTTCTTCCTCTGTAAAATGAGGGCTTTGGACTCAAAGACCTTTAAGGTCCCTTTCAGTGCTAGGCCCGGCATGCTAATCCTATCTACCAAACTCCTTTGGATCATGAATTTTGAGCTGCAAGGGACCTCAGAGTTCATTGAGTCCAAACCCCTCCTTTTATACACGAGAAAACCGAGGCACAGAGAGGCTAAATGACTTGCCCACAGTCATACAGCTAGTAAGTGACTGAAGTGGGATTTGGACATAGGTCTTCCTCACTCCAGGTCCAGCATTCACTCTGCTACCCTATGCTTCCTCCCTCAGGAAAGCCTCCTCTTCGTGCTTCTCCCCCGGTCTAGAGAAGTGCCAGTCCTTAAGTGGCATTTCTTGCTTACCAGCCCTTCCAAGGAGCAGGGAACTGGAACTGGAAGGGCCCTTTAAGGTTAAATAGCCCAACTCCCTCATTTTCCAGAGGAGGGAAAGGGAAGGTATTAGCCCATATTAGTCCAACCCTAAATATCCCATTAGAAAACTAGTCCCTTCCTTAGCTCTCCTGATTCCCCAGACTTAGCCAGTTCCAAAAATCCAATTCACCTTCAAAGGCCGGTGCTTTGCCACCTCTGAGAAGAAGCAGATTGTGCTGTAGGCCTTGAAGGCCATTCTAGAATTATCCTCCTTCCCCATAAATACAGTACTAGGTTTGTTTCCTAAGTTCCATGGCTAAAAAAGAAAGGCCTTGGCAGATTGCCTCTGAATCAGACAACAAGCTTTTCATTGTATCTCCCGTGTAACTGTTGGGTCCCTAGAAATTGCTAGACTGTGAAAGTCCCCATATTTCCCTGTTAACCATTAGCCCTGGGTTAAGATGTCAGTTATCACTTGGCCTTTTGCATTCAAATGACTAGCTGACTACCCAGCGATTCAGGGAAAAGCAGGCAAGAGCCTACTTCTCTTGCTACCTCGCCTTCAGTTAGAGCTGTTCACAACTGGTTATTAATTGCTGCAGTAAACCACTATTCCCACTCAGTGGAGCATGTGTCTGCACACGCAGAAAGGAGATAGAGTGGGCCCCCTTTGCCAAGTGGTAGTTGGGATGCAAATGGCCAGTGGCAAACCAGCTGCCAGTCGCTTGTCATTCACACAGCTTGCGTGCATATTTCATGTCATCTCCCGGGTTCCTTCTGATCAATATTCTAGCATATTTATCGCGCAGATGTACCTGGACTGCTCTGAGCACAGCCTCAACCACATTACTGAATAAGACATAGGTTTGTGGATCAATTACCTTCAGGCAAAGGACGCATTGTGTTCATTCCAAATCCCAGAATTACAGAATTGGAAGGATAGCAGAATTTAGATCGAGACCTGCAGGGCCCTTGGAGGCCATCTACTCCAACCCCTTCATTTTACAGAGGAGGAAACCGAGGCCCAGGGTGGTTCAGTGACTTGCCCAAGGCATCCCCTACTCAGCTTACAACATGTCCTCCCCCTCAAGTGATTGGGAATTCCCTACCACTACTTCCCCCTACCCCACACCCCCCACACACACTTCCAGGTACTCCATGCCATGTTGGGATTCTCCAATTTCTACTGTTTCCTTAGGCCTATCTGCAGCTTCTGCTCATCAGTCCTGGTTCTTCCCTCTGGGAGCCAGGCAGAACAAGCCTCATTCCTCTTTTATATGACATCCTTTCAAATCGACAGTAATAATAATAATAGCTAGCATTTATTAGTGCTTTAAGGTTTGCAAAGCACTTTACAAATATCTCGTTTTATTCCCTCAACAAGCCTGAGAGGTAGATGCTGTCATTACCCTCATTGTACAGAGGAGGAAACTGAGGCAGACAGCAGTGAAATGATTTGCTCACAGCTAGTAAGCATTCAAGGCCAAATTTAAACAAAGTTGTCTTTCTGACTCTGGGTCCAATGCTCTATCCATCCCCACCTCACCCTCCAAGTCTTTTCTTCTGCAAGTTAAATATCCTTCCTTCCTCCAAATGATTTTCATGTGATAGCTAGCAATGCAAATTCAGATGCCTTATTCCAACAAACAGAGTTAGAGTAGCTCGTGGTAAAAAGTAAGTCAGCCAAGTGTCCATGTGTCCCTGGGCAGAGCAACAATAGGACAGACTTTGAGTGTGTGGGCCTTTCAGGGAGGGGGCTATAATTCAGACTATTCCAAGGCCAGTCAACCTGTGACCTTCGGGCCCTTGACAGACTCCCGAATGAATAAGAAAGTGTGGTTGCCAATTGTAGGCATGCTGTAATGAACAGAAAGTACTAAGTACGTAATGGGCAGACTGCTAAAGTCGGGATCAGGGAGCAAGGTGGCACAGTGGATACAGTGCCAGACTCAGAGTTGGGAAGATCCGAGTGCAAATCTTACCTCAAACACTTACTAGTGAGGTAAGTACTAGTATGTGACTCTGAACAATTCAATCTCTCTTGGCCTCAGTTTCCTCATCTGTAAAATGGGGGTCCTAGTGAGGACCACCTTATCTCACAGGATGGTTGTGAGGCTCCAACGACATTTTGCTAACCTTAAAGTGTTATACAAATGCTATCACTTTTGAGTTGTTATCAGGGAAACTTGGGTTAGAATCTCACCTCTGATTCTGGCTGTGTGACCGACCCTGGGCAAGTTCCTCTTAACCTCAGTTTCCTCATCTGTAAAATGGGGATAATACTAGTATCTACCTCACTAGTATCACCTTCTGCAAATGCAGAAAGGAGATAGAGTGGGTGTTGGAAGGATCAAAAGAGATAATGGATATAAAGCTTTTTACCAGCTTCGTTGGGACAGACTTATGATGCCATCAGTATAGGGAATTGTGAGTGAGAAACTTCCCCGGCTGACACAAATCCACATTTGGAACATTGAGAAGTGGTCACTTACCCAGGGTCGTACAGCCAGGACACATAACAGAGAACGCTTAAATTCTGGTTTCCTTGCTATCCAGGCTGGCTTCCTAGCTACCATGACTATATCCTAAAAACCTTAAAAGTGCTACCTAGCCTTGGAGTCAAGAGGACCTGAGTTCAAATCCAGCCTCAGACACTTGACACTTACTAGCTGTGTGACCCTGGGCAAGTCACTTAACCCCAATTGCCTCACCCAAAAAAAAAAGGGGCAAAACAAAAAGTGTGACATACATGTAACTATTATTGGAAGGCCTGAAAAGCAAGAGAGAAACACATGAAACACTGTAATTAGTAAGGAATATACTTCACAGCAACAGAACCACAGCCTTTGTCTGGGAGCTTAGCAAATTCTGCTGGTTAGGTTGGTTATCCTTGGCATCTGTGAAACAAATGCATCCTCTCCCCTAGATAGACAGCCAGGCAATCTGTGACGCAATCATTCTAGATCTTGTCATGGAAGCACAGACTTTCAGAGTTGGAAGGGGCCTCAGCAGCCATCTAATCTAACTAATATTCCAAAAAGGAACCCCCCCCCAGCATCAGATATCACAGATTTCAAGTTGGATAGGATCATAGAGAACCTCTAGTTCAACACTCTCATTTTGCAGATGAGGAAACTGAGGTGTAAAGAAGAGAAATTAAGCAACTTGCCCAAAATCCTACCGTTCATAAGTGGTAGAGCTGGGATTTGAACCCAGACCCCTTGACTCCAGATCTAGTGTCCTTTCCACTTTACCACAACACATTTGACACCTGGTCATCCAACGTTTGTTGGATACCCTCCAGTGAAAAGAAGCTCACTACCACTTGAAGCAACCCATTCTCCTTTGAGATAGCTCTAATTCATAAGATCCTCAATCCAGAGATGAAAGGGACCTGGGAGGCAATAATACTCCAACCCCTCATTTTATAGAAGGGGAAAATGAGGTCCAGGACGGCAAGGGACTTTCCCAAAGTCACACAAGTGGTAAGTATCAGAGGTGGAATGTGAACCTAGGCCTTCTGACCCCAATTCCAATTTAGAGGCTAGAGGACTGGACTTGGAATTAGGAAGACCTGGGTTCAAATCCCACTTCTGACATTTACTAGCTATCTGATAATGGGCAATCACTTCACATCTGTTTTTTTGTCTAAAAATAACAGCACCTAACCTGGGCAAGTCACTTTGCTCTGTTTGCCTCATCTGTAAAATGAGCCAAAAAAGAAAATGGCAAATCATTTCAGTATCTTTGCTGAGAAAACCCCCAAAGGCGTGAACAAAGAGTCAAAAATGACTGAAAAATGACTGAACAACAGCTACCTCAAAGGGTTGTTGTGAGTCTCAAACAAGATCATGTACACAAAGTACTTTGTAAACCTTGAAGTGCTATAGAAACATCAGCCATTATTCATTCACAATCCTTTTCAGTGATGTGAATTATCATTAGTGAGTCCCAGAAGCTGAAACTCCCAATCTGTTTTCGCAACTGCATTTGCTACTTTGAGAAACACTGGGGACAACCCATCCAGAGAGAAGTGGGGGTGACAAGCTGACAAGCAGGGGACTGGGCCGACAGATATATTCTGCTGCCAAAGCTTTGGTTCCAGATACGGCCGATAAATTTCCAAGTCAAATGGTTCAGTAGCCTCTGACCTTCCCTCCCCCTCCACATACTCTGCTATGGCCAGATTGAAATTAGAAGAATAATGCTACCCAGAAATTTATTTTCTGTTCTGTTAACTTACTGTTCTGTTAATATCTGTTCTGTTTCATTCATGAGGTTGTATGTCCATTAGATGGTGGTAGAGGCTCTAGAAGTTAAACATGCCATGTGATCTTTCCCAGGAAAAAGTATTTGATCTGAAAACATTTACAATTGTTCGTTCACTCATTCAATAGACATTTCCTGACCATCTGTATGTATATAGGTGCTGAATATAGGCTTCATAGGACAGGTATACTTAGAAGACCAGAGATTTAGAGCTGGAAGGGACCTTTGAGATCAAACCTAAGGAAACTGAGGCTCAGACAGAGATGTTAAATGAATCTCCTGGGGGCATACAGCTTTTAAGTGTCAGAGGCAGATTAGAACCCAGGTCTTCCTGACTCCCAGTCCAGCATTCTATCCACTGTACTACACTGCCTCTTCTTGCACTCCTCCCAAACCTATGGGATTTTTTTCTGTCCTGCTCTTTTTCCATCCAACAAATTGCCTATGCCCTAACTATAGCCCCTTCTTCTCCCATGATTTGGTACCTCCTCGCTTCTGCCCTGCCAGTCTTTTCTGGAAACCTCCATGTCTGGAATCTTCTATTCCAGGCTAGAAACCTCCCATTTCCTGGCTGATTGGCACCTCACCCATTGTGACATGAGGGGTAGGAAGCCCACCCCTCCTTCTCAAATAGATGAGCTGCTTAAGTTACCTGGCTACATGGAGTACAGTCATCTCCAAAAGACCTAGGGTGAACTTGGTGCAACGATGGGGCCAGTCCTAGGAGCAGCCCTCTTGGACAATGACTTGAAGACCCTCATGCCTCACATTCCCTGGCAATATCTCTGATTGGGGCTCTTCTCTGCCCTTTCACTGTTGAGCTTGAGAGGTATCAGGCGAGGTCCCCATTGAGGCGGGGATGGTCAGGAGATTGCTCTAGTCTGGAGGTGCTGGCCTCAGCCCCAGAGTGGCAGATCAATGGCCTGCTCTAGGATGATGGTGTCAGTCGCAGCTCTGACGGGCAGCATTGGTGGGCTGCACTGGTACCCTTCTCACAATGCCCTGCTTCCCTCATGGGGCTCCTTTGCGTGCCTCCAGTTAAGCTGCATGGCCTTCCCTTAAAGATGCCCAAATTCAAACAGAATGTAGCTAAATTATAATGATCAAACTTGACCCAAAGAAGAGGTAGGAGAAGCCCCTTCCCCTCAATTCTTTATAGAGGTGGGGTTCTATGAGTTGTGGAATACTACATACACAATGTCAGACCTCTTTGATATGTTAGTTTTGCTGAGCTGACTTGTGTTCCTCTTCTTTATTTCTAGCTCTCCAGGAGGGAGATAGGAAAGTGATGTGAAAACTAACGAGAGAAATAATAATAATAATAATATTTATTTAATGCATACTATGTGCCAGGCACTGTGCTAAGGGCTTCTTACAAATGTTACCTCATCTGATCCTCACAACAACCCTAACAAGGTAGGTACTATTATGGTCCCCATTTTACAGGTGAAGAAACCGAAGCAAACAGAGGCAAAGTGACTTGCCCAGGGTCACACAGCTAGTAAGTGTCTGAGGCCAGTTTCAAACTCAGGTTTTCCTGACTCTGGGCCTGGTGCTTTATCCATTGTGCCACCTAGCTACCCAGATCAATGTTTTTAAAACCACTTTTAATGCCTCCAAACAAAAGGGCCCATTGCTTCAGCGCTGGCTGGCTCATTGGATTCTTTTGGGAAGCCCCTGTAGACCCAGCTACAAACCCCAAGGCCACTATTCTTCATAACTGCCCTGAGATTTAACAGACCTACCTTAAAACCCATTCCAAGCCTGTGGTCTCTTTGGTATCACTGAACATTCACTCGCCTGTTGACACCATGTTAAGTCAGCAGGAATGGAAGCTGTACCAGCTTGCTCTTTATTGTTAACCGATTTCGCATTCAGCATGAAGACAGCTGTCAATAGCCATATTTGGAGTTCAGTGACCAGTTGGAAAGAGACATTCTCTCCAACTTACAAAGCAAGCCCTCAGATGGTTACTGCTACTTGTGGGAATCACCTGCTCTGAGTCCTCCCCTCTAATGCATAGACCTGGACCAAACAGTGTAGTACCAGTGGGTCAGGAAAGGTAGCTTACTAATCAGCCTTTCATCAGCAACACCTGCACCCACTCCAAGACCGTCCAGCCAAATCCCAGCATTCATTAGGCACTTACTATACGCTTGTGCTGGGCTAAATGTTGAGGATAAAAGATAGGAACAAAATAGTCCCTGCCCTCAAAGGGCTTACATTCTACCACACAAAGACAGGAGCCAATGCAGAGAGATAAAAGAGATATTGTAAGGGAAGGCAAGATATAGCTTTCATCTCTGCCCATAGCTTTTATATAGCATGCTAAGATTGGCAAAGTGCTTCATTTGAGCTCTGAGGTAGCCAGGTGGTTTACAGATAGAGCACAGGGCCTAGAATCAGGAATACCTGAGTTCAAATCCAGCCTGGACAAGTCACTTATTCCCTGGTTGCCTCAGCTTCCTCAGCAACTGTAAAATGAAGATAACACTAGCACCCATCTCCTAGGATTATCAAATGAGATGATATTTGTGAGTTGCTCAGCACAGTGCCTGGCACATATGGGTGCTTCATAAATGCTTGTTCCCTCCCTAACTGACCCCTGAAACAACCCTGTGAGGTAGGCTCAGTACTGTTATCCCCATTTTATAGATAACAAAACTGCGGCAAATGAGGTTAAGTGACTTATTGAGGGCTACAGAGCTAGATAATAATGGAGGTAGAATTCAAACCCAGGTCTTCCTAACTCCAGATCTAACATTCTTTCTACTATGCCACGACACCTCTCCTAAGATCACTGGAGCCTTTCTCTCCAGCACTATTAGTTCATATTAGTGCTTTCACTGTTTATTGACAAACATCAGCAATTGTGATCATTTCTATATACAAAGAAAAGAAAAAGAACTATATGTGAAATCACAAATTTCTATTACATACGGTTTGTGTTTTTAAGTATATAATAAATTTAACATGACAGTAATAAGCATTTATTAAGCTCCTACTATGTATGAGGCCCTGCACTAAGGGCTTTTTACAAATATTATCTCATTTGATCCTCTCAACCACCCTACAAGGTAGATACTATTATGATCCCAATTTTACAGTTGAAGAAACTGAGGTAAACTGCCCAGGATCATACAACTGGCAAGTGTCTCGGGCCAGTTCTGAACTGAGGGCCTGATTCCAGGTCCAGTGTTTTATCTACTGTGCCACCTGGTTGTCTATAGTGCCATAGTTCCAAAATTGTCCTGCTTGTCTGCGTCTTTTTCTGAACTTCCTCTGTGTATTTTTAAAGCTCCAATGACATTCTTTTCTTTATTTTCTTCTCTTTCTTTGGTATCACTGTCACCTTTTGGACTCATGGTTGGTCATTGCATTGATCATCATTCTTAAGTCTTTCACAGTTGTTTTCCTCTGTAATGTTATTGAAACCGTATCGATTGTTCCCCTGACTCCACTCACTTCATTCCGTATCAGTTCAGACAAGTCTTCCCTGCTTTCTCTGAATCCATGCCTTTCATGGTTTCCTATGGTGTGATTATATCCCACTACATTCGTTTACCATAGTTTGGTCAGCCATTCCCCAATGGATGGGCATCCGCTTTGTTGCCAGTTCTTTGCTACAACAAAAAAATGCTGCTAGAAACATTTTTGTACATATAGATCCATTCCCTTTGTCTTTGAAGTCTTTGGGGTATAGACCTAGTTGTGGTACTGCAGGATCAAGAGACACACAGTTTAATGACTTTTGGGGCCTAGTTTCAAATTGCCATTCACAATGGTTGGACCAATTCACAACTTCACCAATAGTACACATATGCACCCACCTTCCCAAAGCCCCTTCCAACACTGGTCATTTTCCTGTTTTGTCATCTTCATCAATCTAAAGAATTGAGGTGGAACCTCAGAGTTGTTTTAATTTGCAATACTCTTATTTTTAGTGCTTTGGACCATTTTTTCATATGGTTGTTAATCATCTGCACACTCTCCCCCTCTTTTGTCTCACCATTGCCTGGCAAATTGGCTTGCTTATCCTCAGGAGTTTTCTACTCTCTTTAAATCTTTTTTATTTGTCGACTGTACCTTTACAATAGGTTTTGTCTGCAGATAAAGATAAGTTGATTTTTATTGCATTCTGAGTGAGTATTGTGCTATGAATGCTTGGACCAAGCTATGGGGAAAGATAAAGGGAAACAATACATGGACCTATAGCCGACTTAACTGTGAGCCTATATCCAAGTTCTCTCTCTCTCTCTCTCTCTCTCTCTCTCTCTCTCTCTCTCTCTCTCTCTCTCTCTCTCTCTCTCTCTCTCTCTCCACAAAGAGGGCTTTCACAGTCCAACCCCATCACTCTAGATAAGGCCAAGGGAAGTAACTTGTTCAAGGTCACACATGGAAGATGATTGTAGTAACTGTGTGAAAGATGGATGGAGCGGAGAGAAACTATAGGCAATGTATTTCAGCATAATATTAGTGATAAGTATACTTTTATCACATGCCAGTCCTTGGAGTATTGTGTGGAGGACTGGCCTTGGGGCCAGAAAAACCTGCATTCAAGTCCCGCATATACTGGTGGCGTGACCTTGGACAAGCCACTTGACTACTAAGTGCTCTAGGTAACTAGACTAGAAGTTACAGAGAAAGTGCATTGTTGGAGGGAATTTTCTTATCTAGGACTTCCCTTTACTGAAGAAATCACAAGTTTAGTCTCTATCCATATATATATATACATACATATATATATATATATATATGTATATATATATATATATATATATATATATATATATATATATATATATATATATATGTATATATATATATGTATATGTATATATATATGAAATAATTCTTCATCAAATAGAATACTCTATTAACCAGAAGTCTTGGTTCCTTAATCAAGCTCGAAAAGAGACATTTAGTAAACTACAACTACAACATAGAATGAGAGAGCCCCCTTTGCATATCTGTCCCTTCTTTATATTTCCTAAGTATTCTATCACTCACAACTACTTGTAGACTGTGTTTTCTGCCTCACAGGAAGAAATAAAATGTTTACCAACATGAAGGAGAAAGATGGAGGGGAATATGCATGTAGCATGACTTTTTTTTTACTATGTGTGAACAACCAAGTGGCAGCTACTTGGCTCTCGGCCATTCGACTCCTAAATACCATCTGGCAACAGGATTGCATTCACCCCTCCTAGGGTTCACAGATGTGTGTCGGAGGGTTCAGAAAGGGTGTTTCACAGGAGCAATTAGTGCTCTCCACGGCTAAACTGTTCTTTTCCCAGCTACTGTCCACAAAAAAACTGAGACCCAATTCCAAAGTGAATAATCCCCTATTCTCTGTTATTTCCATGTACTACACTCAGCAACTACACAATGAGGATAACACCTTGTGTCTGTTGAGTATTTTTCCAAGCTCTTTCCCATATGTTATTTCATATTTATTTTCACAGTGACCCTTTGGGATGGGCAGGGTAGCTATTACGCATTCTTATTTTCTATATGAGGAAACTGAGACCCAAAGAGTTTAGATGTGAAGAACCAGTTTGGGAAAGAGCCAGATCTAAAACTCATGACTTTCGCCTTCCAGTCTGGTGCTCTTTCCAGATGCTGGCAAGGGAAGGCTTTCTAATTACAACTGAGTAGGAAAGGTAGTGTTTTCCAGTCACATGGTATATGAAATACAAAGACGTGACGTGATGAGTCGTCAGTAATAAATAGCTAAGAGGTCCTTTCAAGGACTATCCTTCCCATCTTGTCAACAAAACATCTGACACACTGGGAACAACTTCTCTGAGTCTCTCCACTGAAGGCTTTCAATCATTAATAACAAGAGAAATACACATTTAAACATCTCTGAAATTTCACCTTATACCCAGCCAATCGTCAGAGGACAAAAGATGGAAATAGTCATTGCTGGAGAAGCTGTGGAAAGACAAGCATGCTAATACATCACAGGTAGAGATGTTCTGGAAAAGCATTTGGAATTATGCAAAGAGTCAGTAAACAAATCATAAACAAACATATCCTTTAATTCAGTGATCCCATGGCTGGGCAAGTACCTCCAAAAAGTGAGGACAGAAAGAAAAGCGCCCCCATACACCAAAATATTCCTAGCAGCACTTTCTGTGGTAGCAAAGAATTGGAAACAAAGTAGATGCCCATTGATTAGGGAACAGCTGAGCAAAAGTACATGAATGTAATGAAATACTATTGTGCTATAAGAAAGGATAAATATGAGGAATTCAGAGAAACATGGGAAGACGTGTATGAACTAATACAAAATAAAGTCAAGAGAACAACGTATACATAGGTTACAATAATGTAAATGAAAAGAACACTAAAAGGAAGGAATAATTGTAATGAGTAATCTTGGTGCCAAAGCACAGATGATAAAAGTCACCTCTTCTAGGTGAACAGGTTGGAGGTTACAGGTGCAAAACATTGCATACACAGTCCAACATGGTTTTCCTTAACTAGTTTTTTTGTTTGTTTGTTTGTTTCACTTTAGCTAGCATTTCTATAGTGCTTTAAGGTTTTCAAAGTATTTTGCATACATTATTTCATTTGGTTTATTATAAAGGAGGACTTGGGGTGTGTGTGTGTGTGTGTGCGTGTGTGTGTGTGTGTGTGTGTGTGTGTGTGTAATGAGGAGAGGACTATCCAGAAATGACTATGATGTAAAAAACAAATGGCATCAACCACAATTATTTTTTTAATAATGACGGTTTAAAAAAAGACCTTCTCACCACAAGGAAACAAAAGAACTATCAGTGCAAATTGGGACATTCCTTTCCAGCCATCCAAAGGGGTGGGGGCTCAATCAGAAAGTGAGTTCTTGTAGACCGTGATGTGCACACCCCCAGACTGTGTTCAGATGCTCACAGTGTGCGGGCCATTACGTTATCCCTGAGATCTCAACACTTCATCTGTCCTTGGGTCTTTGGGCTCCCCTGCAGGAGCCCATCCCCGCTGCAAAGAGAACATTTTGGATCATTAGAAGCCAGGGCAAGGAAAAAAGAAAATGATCCTCAAGAAAAACAGATCGACACATGCACGTGGGGCATTTTCATCATTTCTCCAGGGCTCGAGGCCACTTTGCTCACCTGTTTTTCAGCCCTCCACTGGCTGTTATTTTTATTTAACGAGGGCGCCTACCGATCGATGAACTTTTGCACTGGACATGAGATGGGAATAAAGCACATCCAGGCTATAAAGTGCACACTTTGACAAGCGTTTCCCGAAAGGCCCTCCCCATGCCTGCTAATTATGAGAAACAATTACGAGTCAGCTCCAGCTCTCTCTCTCTCTCCCTCTTTGTGCCTGGACTAATAGCAGTAGTCCTCAGGCAAATTAACAACTGCTTTGTTAGAAGAGGGTGAACAGAGAAGAAAGCAAGGGAGCAGAGGAAGAAAAAAAAAACCCAGGGACGGATGACTGCCATAGCCTCTGCTTGATCAAGAAATTTCTCACCCTAGAAACTGAGTCACTTCCTCATTCTTTCTCCCGTTTTAAGAGGACATTCCATGTGGCCACCATCCAAAATGAGGGTTCTTAGAGGCAGTCTAGGTAGAGGCAATCAGTTCCATCCAGTTCCTTTTTGAGTCAAAGGATTCTGCCCCTTGACGTGACCAATGAAAACACATCCTTCTAGGTATGCAATTCCTGGCTATTCTCTTTTTAGGGGTATAATCACTGACAGTTCTCCATACTTGGGATTTTCATTCATTCTTCTTCTGACAGTAGTAATTCCCAATGGAAAGGGTTCCATATTTCCAAGAGGAGAAGTTGTTGCTTCCCCAAGCATTCTTCCATACCTCCAACTATTGAATGGCCTCACACTTCTGCTAAGTCTCATGATCTTTGATCTTTGCACTTGGGCCCTCTCAGGTCATGGGTTGGGACCAGTAAATAACATTCATTGTGAATCCCCTTTACAATCCAAGATGTCAGCCCTATGGCGGAGAGAAGCCTGTGGGCAGCTCGATGATACCAGACATAGAAAGCTGGACTTGGAGTTCGAGTTTCAATCCTGCCTTAGGATTTAGTAGCTACGTGACCTTGGACTTGACACTTAACTTCCCCACAGCCTCAGGTTCCTCATCTATAAAATGAGGAGAACAATAGCATTACCATCTCAGGGTTGTTGTGAGGATGAAATGAGATACGTAAAGAACTCAACAAACCATAGAACGCTCCATAAATGCAAGCTCTTAGAAGCCAGGGCCTCCCAAACTTCTCCATCATTTCAGTGAAGCAAGAAGCCATTTAAGCAGCAATTAGCTTTATTCCCTTTGATGCTGGAGAAATCTTACCAAGTTTTTGCTTACGTTACCATCATGACTATGTTTTAAGGCTATCTATTTACTCTCCAAGCTATTTGTCATGGAGATTCCTGGTTTCGTGAGAAATCTACTTTTTCTGTTCCATTTTGTATGAGGGAATGTGACTTTGGTTTGGTGTCTGCTGGGTTCTGAATTTTTAAAGATTAAATTAGAAGAAAAAGACTATCTACTTTCATAATATTCTCCTTTTCATGCCCAAACTCCTAGAAAAAGTTATCTACATTCATTGCTTCCCACTTGCGCTCCTCTATTCATTTCTCAGGCCCTGGCCATCTGACTTTTGACTTCATCACTCAACTGAAACTTGTCTCTCCAGCATTGATAATGACCTCTTCATTGCTCCAGCTGGTGCTCTCTTCCTCCTCCTCCTCCTCGCCCTCTCTGAAGTATATGACATTGCCAATGACCCTCTCTCCTCAGATGCTTGCTCGTCCTTACCTGGTTTTCCTACTCACTGTCATCTCTTTTCTTTCTACGTTCTCTCTCTCTCAGGGAATCTCATCAGCTCCCATTTGGTTATCACTGTCTCTATGCAAACGACTTTCAGATCTATATACTAAACCCTTGTCTCTCTTGAGTTTCACTCCTGTGTCACCCAGGTGACTATTGGCTAAATGTCCTGTAGGTATCTCAGACTCATCATGTCCAACATGGAATTCACTATCTTCCCTCCTAAATTTGTCCCTTTTTTTTTTTGGTGGGGAGGGGGAAAGAGGCAATCCGGGTTAAGTGACTTGCCCAGGGTCACACAGCATACACACCTGAGGCAGAATTTTAACCCAGGTCCTCCTGACTCCAGGGCCGGTGCTTTGCCCACTTTGCCACCCAGCCACCACCCCCAATTTACCCCTCTTCTAAGCTTCCCTGTTCCTACCTAGAGGGCCATTATTCTTTTAGTTACCTAGGTTTACAACCTCAGCAACCTCTTTGACTTCTCTTTTTCCTTTACCATCCCCCACCCATATCTATTTACTTTCCAACTCTACTTCCACAAAACCTGCTCACATGGCTAACACCTTGGTATCGATCCTCCTTACTTCTCTTCTGGACAACCTCCTAACTGTCCTTCCTGCTTCCAGGCTCCCCTCTTCTCCAGTCCATCCAACCCATAGCTGCCAAAATAATATTCCTAAACCACAAACCTGACCATGTAACTATCCTTCTCGAGATCCTTCAGTCATTCTCTATTGACTTCTGTAATAAAACAGAAGCTCCTCAGATTAAACCGCAAAGCCTTTCACAATCTGCTTCTGGCCTACCTTTCCCAGCTTATTATACATTATTCCCCTTCATATGCCCCACATTCCAGCCAAACTGATTCATTTGTGATTCCTTAAACTCGCCATTCCACCTCTTGCCTCTGTACCTTGGCCCAAGCTTGTTCCTCCTCACTACCATTCTTAAAATCCCTCACTTTCATCAAAGCTCAGCTCGTGTGTCACCTCCTGAGGAAAGTCTTTCATGATCCCCCTAGTTTTTATTGCATTCTCATTTGTTCTCTCTTTCTCTGTGTCTCTGTCTCTCTGTGTCTCTGCCTTTGTCTCTGTCTCTGTCTTTCTCTCTCTGTCTCTCTCTGTCTCTCTCTCTCTCTCTCTCTCTGTCTCTCTCTCTCTCTCTCTTTGCATATATATACTGATCTGTGTACATGTTGCATGCCCTAGTAAGCTCCTTGAGGGCAGGGACTGCTTTTGTTTTATATCCCTGGAGCCTAGAACAGCATCTTGCACATGGCAGATACTTAATAAATGCTTATTGGAATGAAAATCATAAGAAAATTAAACAAAGTTGAATGCTGTGTGATTATAATGGCCAATTTTGGGCCCCATAGCAGAGATGGGAAAATCCATCTCCATCCTTTCATTGGAGAGGTGTTTTCATTGGTCACCTCAAGGGGCCTATAGATGAGGAATGTTGCATATGTTATTATATATACATATATATGATGTGTCATATATATGTTATTATATATACATATATATGACATATCATATATATGTTATTATATACACATATATATGATATATCATATATATCAGTTGGATTTAACATTTTTCCCTTTGTTTCAAGAGAAGTCTCACTGGTGGAGGTGAGTGGGGTTAGTGGAAATGGCTAGAAATGACTGTGATATAAAAGCAAAAGGCATCAATAAAACTTTAATTTTTTAAAAACCTTCTTAAATAAATAGAAAAACAAATGCATGTTGGATTGGTCCCGATGTGTCAGTACTACATCACCGGGCCACAAAATCATTAGAACGTAGATTTAGGACTGTAAGGGACCTCAGAGGTCATTTAGTTCATGCCCCTTATTTTAAAAAGCACTTTTTCAATGAATAAGCATTGATCATGCTTGCTAATATTATATGTATATCATATTGGTTTCATTTTAACGATGAGGAATTGAAGATCAGAGAGTCTAAGTGATTTGCCCAAGTGTCAAAGTCAAGATTCCAACCCAATATGACCCCATGCAATTGTTTGGAAATAAAGCCAGTCCTTTCCAGGTATTGTGACCTAAGCAATTCAGGCAAAAAGCCAAAATAACTTGCCCTTTCCTCTATAATTTCTTTCAGCTCCTTCCAAAATCTGAATCCAAAACAGAAAATAATATTTGAAAAGACTTAATCAGTGCTGACACAGTACAAGAATTATTTCTGATCCTTATATGTTTTCTTCCTGTCACTCCAACACAGCCTCACATTCATTTTAAAAATAACAAAACATCATTGTTTGGGTGATTCAGTCTGTGGTCCACTCTGAACCTTGGCTATGTTTTCCCCCTTTGAATGACATCCGCAAGCTGTGAAAGGCTTATTTCTCCTCTCTTTCCCCTTCCTGTACATGTATAAAGCATAATCTCATAGTACTTATGATCCCACTCCACCAAAGGATGCAGCATAGGATGGAAGAGAAGCGATTCAGGGCTTCAAATGCTGCCGCAGACACTTGACAACTGTGTGATCTTGGACAAATCATTTGACCATTCCCTGTCTCAGTTTCCGCAGCTGTAAAATGGATGTAACAATAGAGCTACCTCCCAGAACTGTTATGAAGATGAAATGAAATAGTATATAGCTATATAAATGTTAACTATTAACATAATTACGAGCACTGCAGGGGCTGGATAGAACTGCCTTTGGCCTGCTCACTATTTCCTATGATTGCCATCCTCTTAGGGTAAGCGAAGGCAGTTCTAGCTTTGCCCCAGGCCAGGCCAGATGGCTGGAAAATACCTTCCTGACTTCTTGCCAGTGCCCACCACAGAATTCAGCCCTGTTTTCTCCCCTAAGAACTTGGTGGGGGGGGAGTCCTGGGGCGGCAAAGTCCACAGCCTTGGGGGTTTGAGCTGACACACCCCTGTCTATACACCCTCCCCACTCCACCCCCCCCCAAAAGTATCTACAGATTGAAGCCAAAAGATTTTGTATCCTAGGGAAAGTAGGAGCTACTCTGTAGCAGTCAGATTGCTGGACATGGTCTGAAGTGCTTAATCACAGATCATTTCATGGACCTGTGGGAACCTAACGAGCCTGCAGGTGTAAATTGGACTCGCTTGTTTGTCTTTTCTTTTATAGACCCAGCAAATGGCCATAAAACCCTATTAACCAACGTTTAGCAATGTTCCCAAACTCCCACTCCATGTTGCTCTTCACTTCCTCCTTTCAAATTGAGAAACTGTGAGGCTTGAGTTCAATTCTGTAAGTATTCATTAATAATAGCCCTTTATACTAATAATAGCCCTTTATTTTTATTAATATAGACATTTGTATTGCCCTTTAAAGTTAGCAGAGCATTTCACATGTTATCTCCTAGCTAAAGTCATTTTTTTTTTACAGAAGAGGAAACTGAGGCCCAGGGTGGTGAAGTGAATTATCTAAGGTCATACAAGCAGTAAGCATCAGAGGTAGGATTTAAACCCAGGTTCTCTGACTTCAGAGCCAGTATTCTTTCTACTGATTTTCACAAAGACCCTAGGAGGTAGGTGCTATTATTATCCCCATTTTATAGATGAGGAAACTGAGGCCGAGAGAGGTTAAATGGCTTGCCCACAATCACACAACTAGAAGTGTCTGAGACTGGATTTGAACTCAGGTCTTCCTGACTCCAAGACCAGTACTCTTTCCACTGTGTCACCTAGCAGCCTCTGCATTTGGGAATGATCTCCTACCACCTGCAAGAGCAGCCAGACCCCTCCCCACCCCCCACCCAGGGACTCACTCTTCCCATCCAGAAGTGATGTTACTATAGCTATAAAACCAGCACAGAGATTGCCTATCACATAGGTCTTCAGTGTCCTCCACTGTATTATGAGTGTGTATGTTTCTTTCCAGGTGGGCCCACAGGACATATGTCACATCCTTTGTGTCTCAAGGACAGCGACAGCATTCATCCCTTCCGTGTGTTCTCTGCTCTGTGTGAGCCTGAGTGGGGAAAAGAGAAATTGAGAATGAGTCCAGAGCTGATAAGCTGATCAGGGCCACTGAGAAAAACAGGTCATGGGCTACACTGGATAGACCTACATTTGAGACCCGGACGGGGCTTTGTTGGGTATCCTGACCCTTCTAGCTGTCTGCTAAAACCTATGGACCCCTTCTCAGAAGAATGGTTTTAAATGCATAAAATAAAATAAATCTGATTGCAAAGGAAATTAATGATATTAAAATGCAGTTATCCAAATATTAAAATAATAAATTCATGGACCCCACATTAAGAACTCCTGGTCTAAATGAGTGAATCTTATTCTCATTGAATTTGGCTTAAGGAGGGAATACCATACACACTCAATTGGGTATGGAAATCTATCTTACCCTATGGGAAAATAGGAGGAAGGGGATAAGAGAGGGGGGAGATGATAGAGGGAGGACAGATTGGGGGAGGGGGTAATCAGAAGCAAACACTTCTGAGGAGGGACAGGGTCAAAAGAGAGAATAGAATAAATGGGGGGCGGGATAGGATGAAGAGAAATATAATTAGTTTTCCGCAACATGACTACTATAGAAGTATTTTGCATGACTACACATGTATAACCTGTATTGAGTTGCTTGCCTTCTCAATGAGGGTGGGTGGGGAGGGAGGAAGGAAGAAAATTTGGAACCCAAAGTTTTAAAAACAAATGTTAAAAATTGTTTTCACATGCTACTGGGAAATAAGATATACAAGAAATGGGGTATAGAAATCTATCCTGCCCTACAGGAAAGTAGAAGGGGAAAAGGATAAGAGAAGAGAGGGAGATAGAAGGGAAGGCAGATTAGGGGAAGAGGTATTCAGAATGCAAGCTGTCTTGGGGTAAGGGAGGGACAAGATGAGGAGAAAATTTGGAACTCAAAATCTTATGATAGTTAATGTTAAAAATGAAAAATAAATAAATAAACAAACGAATGAATGAATGAATGAATGAATAGATGAATGAATGAATGAATGAATGAATGAATGAATGAATGAATGAATGAATGAATAAAGAGAACTGGTCTAGAAGAAGCAATCAGGGAAAAGGTAAACCTTTCCACCATGGTGGAGAGTCAGTGATTCTTGATGAAGTAAAGGAGGGCAGGGGCAGTCCCAGGAGGAACTTTCTAAAGGGTCTGGGAGAAGCTGGAACATACAAAAGCAATCAATAAACATTCACTAAGTGCCTACTATGTGCCAGGCATTTACCTAGGATTGGGCGTAGATTGTGTGGCTGGGCTTAACTCGATTGAACCTTTATTAAGTCCCCATTCATCCTGTCTACATCTTCTTTGCACATAGTTTTTGGCATGCTGTGTGTGTCCCCCTTTCAAAGCTCCTTTGAAAGCAAGGACTGTCTTTTGGCTTTGTACCTCCAGCACTTAGCACTGCACCTAGCACAGAGTAGGCACTTACCAAATATTTGGTGACTGATTGACTGAAAATCCCTACTATGTGCTAGAACACACACACACACACACACACACACACACACACCCTCACATTAGCCAATGAAATAGCAAACACAGAAAGATGGCTAGCCTAATACTCCGATACTAAGCCCTTGAGCCCTGACCAATAGATTTCACCTTCTGCTGGCTGCTCTGGATGTGACTGTGCTCCTGGTTCCAGTCCATTCTTCTTCCCCTCTCCCCCTCACATTCTCTTTAGGCATCCCTTCTGCCTCTGGCCAGTCAGCTCTGCAATCAGTAATCATAGATACCAACCTCACATACCACTTTACACATCACCCCCACCTTGCCTGGAACTCTGGCCACCACACCTTCGCCCAACCATACTTTGAGCCTGCCTTCTACTTTGATCCACAGCTAATACAGTGCCTTGTACACAGTAAGCACATAATGAATGCTTTTTGAATGAACACATGAATGGCTTGCACCAGAATGTCCCAGATGAAACTTACTCTCTACAGGGAGCCTTTAGACAGTATCATGGAACACATGTGGCCATAGACCCTGCAGGAACCCCAAGAGTTAAGTTGTGGAGCAAGTCATTGAGCTTCACACATGGCACGTTCAGGAGACAGGGAAGCCCACCACTAGAGGAGGCTTTGAGTTGGAGAAGGGAACTTAGGAAGCCAGGATGAGGAGTCTGGACTTGATCCAAATTGGTAATAGGGACCCATTATTGGTTCTTGAGCTGGGGAGTCTCAGGACAAAAACAATGCTTTATGAAGAGCAATCTAGTACCAGTGTGCAAGGTGAAATGGAATAAGAACAGGCTGGGGGCAGAGAGAACAGTCGGCTGAGGTTTCAGAATAAATAACTACTCACTTTTCTTCTCCCAGAAAATTTGTCAGACATAATGGCTTAGGTGTTTTGTTTCTTTCTCTGTCTCTTCCATTCCAGCCAGAGGCTATAGAATCTAATTCTTTGAACTCTTTAGAAGAGGGTATTTATAAAATTCTCCAGTGGTGAAGGCAATGTTATTGAGAATGCCAAGAAATAACCCAAGTCAAAGGCCTCTGAGCTTATCCTGATTGGGGGGAGGAAGTTGAGGTTTGTTTTTTGTATTTTGTTAGGGTTTTTTTTTTTGGCTTCTTGCAAATCATTTCAATTCCCAGACATCTCCTTCTTCATCTCCAATATGTGATCATTCCTGTCTCCCGATGATCACTTATTTACTTGGGACCCTATCAAGGATATTTTCCCTTAAACAGACTTAGCAAATTAATCTTTTTTATTTCATATTTCATATTAAATGCATGAGTACATTCCATGCATTATTAAACGTGGCAGTGATGGCATCCATTAATATCTAATCAAAATCTACCATTGCATGGCAGACAAGAACTATGTTTGCCTCTGTAAAAAATAGCAGCTAGCACACAAAAAATGGGATTTGCTCAAGGGAATTGGAAAGGAAAGAGGACATTTTAGAAGATTGTGTAATATTTCATGCATCTCCAGTGCTGACTTTTTCTGGGCAACATTTGCAGCAGTCATTGAAACAGAAAGTTTGATAAAAGAGTTTCAGAGGTCTGTCTGGGTCAGTTTACTTTATAGCCCAGCATTTCAATGACTCTATGGGTACTCCAAGGATGTGGGGATGGCCTCCATTGGCTTGAGACACAGCCTGTGCACCCTTGCTGGTCCCGTGGGGTTCTTCCTCAGATCCTCTGTATCCATCTCCCCCCAGCCCCTGCAGCTGGAGGTATTCATTTTGTGGGTACCAGGACAGCATTTGGGCTTCTCATGTGTGATGTCTAACCTTGCCACATGACCCGCCCACTTCTCCCATCATATGCCATACATTTCCAACTGGATGTTCCATGGGCATCCCAACCTCAACATGTCCAAAACAGACTTTTCCTCTCAAGGATGCTCTACTGACTCCTTTCCCCCACACCTTCTCTACTATGCAGTAGAAACTCTTCATCCAGGAAGCTTGTTCTACTCTTGGACTACTTCTCCTATTGGAAGTACCCTCCCACCCTTGCTGCCTCTCCATCCTACCGGCTAGTTCCTCCCCAAACCTCCATTTTGAGGAGGCCCAGGCCAACCAACTCTT
Organism: Phascolarctos cinereus; assembly: GCF_003287225.1. Taxonomy (NCBI): domain Eukaryota; kingdom Metazoa; phylum Chordata; class Mammalia; order Diprotodontia; family Phascolarctidae; genus Phascolarctos; species Phascolarctos cinereus. The sequence continues at coordinate 40,190,333 of NW_027556291.1, forward strand.
TATCCTTCTCTAGCCTGTACTGTTGACTCATCTCCCTAGGAGTTTCTCTACCACTGGCAGGGTACCTTCTACCCCAACTCTCCTGCCCGCAGCTCTGTTTAATGTGTTGCCTTCCCCTATTAAAACGTAAGCTGCCACAGGGTAAAGATCGCCTTTCTTTTAGCTTGTATTTCAGGTGCTTAGCATACTACCTGGCACACAGCAAGCACTTAATAAATGCTTACTGACTTGCTGATCTCATTCTCTTTTCCCCAAAACTCTCCTCTCTTCCAAACTTTTCTGTTCCTGTTAAGGATACCACTGCTGTATTCTTCTAGTCACCCAGATTTGCAACATAAGAATCATTCTCAACTCTTCAGCCTCGCTCCACAGATGCTTCCAATCCATCGCCAAATATTGTTATTTCTAGCCCTGTAGCATCTCTTGCATCCATCCCCTTCTCCCCTGTGGAGAGGCACCTGGAGAGACACAGGCACCACTCTAGCTCAGGCCCTTATCACCTCTTGCCTGGATCATTTCAATATCCTTCTTTTGGGGGCTCCCTACAGCCAGCCTCTCCCTTTACCAACTTGTTTTCTACCCAGCTAGGAATGTGATCATCAGAAAGCATGGTCCTGACCATGTCTCTCTGTTGCTCAAAAAGTTCCAGTGGTTCCCTGTTGCCTTTAGGATCAAATGCCAGCTCATATGTTTATGAAGGCATTTAAGGGCCTTCACAAGCTGGCCCTAGCCAACGTGGCCAAGCTACTTCCCCATCACTCTCCCTCCCCCAGTACATGGGTCAGCCTCACTGGCTCTTTGCTTTTCCCCAGACATAACATTCCATCTTCTGCCTTCATGCCTTGGCCCAAGTTGTCCGACATGCCTGCCATAGTCTCCCTCTTCCCCTCTGGTCTCTTGGAGCCACTAACTCTATTCAAGCTAACTCAAGGTCAACCTCCTCCAAGAAGCCTTCCCTGATTCCCCCAATCGTTAATGCCTCCCTCTCAAAATGAGCATTTATCTCTATACCTGTCTTAGATTGGCTTATTTGTGATTGTGTTGCTTCCTCCTATAGAATGTAAGGTCCCTGAGAGCAGGGACTCTCTCATGTGTATCTCTAGCACCTAGCCCAGTACAAGGTAGATGCTCCATAAATGCTTGTGGACTTGAAGTGAATTGAATTGGTCCACCTCCTTATCTATACACACATCTCCTGGAGGATATAATCTCTTACCCTCCCCTCCTTGTGCACAGGCCAGCACTGGAAATAGGCTGCCATATTCTTGCACCCACCGTGCCCTCGGTGAGCACCTAATGAGGAAAAGGAAAGTGAGAGGAGAGGAAGGAGATAGCTTTTTCCAGGATTTTGGTTGTGGCAGGAAAGTGAACTATAGGATGGTAGCCTCAGGACATGGTAGGATCTAGCAAAGATTTTTCCAGAAAAGGAGAGTCTTTGGGATAGAAAACAGAAAAAGGAGATAGAGAAGTGCTCAGGGAAAAGATTGCAAAATGACTGGAGGGATGAGGGCTTCAAGTACATCTACTGGAATCTCTCTCTCTCTCTCTCTCTCTCTCTCTCTCTCTCCTCCCTCCCTCCCTCTCTCCCTCCCTCCCTCCCTCTCTCCCTCCCTCCCTCCCTGTCTCTCTGTCTCTCTGTCTCTCTCAAAAACAGAGCCATTGACAACTTCTGGATTTGCCTAAACAACAATTTCATCCTTGAAAAGGTAGAACCAACAAGACGAGATTCTCTGCTGGGTCCGAGTCTCACCGATAAGGAGAAATGATGACAACTTGGGGAGAAAGTAACCATTCTGTCTTAGAGTTGTGGGAGAAGTCCAGCAAGTGCGCCATGCATCCTGCATTTGGGAAGGACTGATTTCAAGGAGTTCAGAGGAATGATAGGCAGGATCCTATGGAAGTCTTCAAAGCGAGTCAGATCAGTTGGGACAGGAAATTCTCAAGCATCATGTTCTGAACAAAGAGAAATGATTCTGATGAGGAGGAAATGGGGGAGTTGCCTAAAGAGATGAATCAATGTGAATGTCCAGGAAAGATTATGTGGCTCTGTACTACCACTAGGATAAAATACAAACTCCTCCTGGGCATTATTTTAACCCCCTTCACAATTTGGCTCCTGCCTATGTTTCAACACTAATTTCACACACTCCCTCTCTTGTACTCTAATTTCTGGCAAAACTGGCCTACTGGCTATTCCTCATACAGGACATTTTATTTCCTGCTCCTGTGCCTTTGCACAGGCATGAAATGTCCCATGCCTGAAGTGCCTTCCTTGTGCACATCTCTTGGAATTCCTGCCTTACTTCAAGGCTCAGATCAAGTGCTATCTCTTACCTAAGGCTTTTTTTCTGATTCCCCCCCCCAGTTGTCAGTTTCAGCCCCCCGACACACACACACATCCACACATACACACTGAAATGGAGACTGGAAAGAAAACAAACCTCAGCCCCTCTTTTGATTCTGGTTTTGTTTTTTTTTTCCCTTTATCCCTGCCCTCAAGAAGGTTAAGTTCTATTGTGGGGATACCATATTTGATAGATAAATAAATACAGGATAGACTGAAGAGGGAACCAAGGATTCTAAGGAGTAGAGGTCAGAGTAGAGATAGGCAAGGCAGATGACCTATATGAAGGAGGAAATGCAGTGTCACTTGGGGGAACAGCTAAGAGGAGCCAGGTTAGCTAGATTGGAAAGGTAGGTCAGGAACCAGACTATAGAAGAGTTTATAGTTTATCCTAGGGCCAATAGGAAACCAGGGAAGATTTTTGAGTAAGAGTGATCTGGGATTTACTGGACACCAGGCTGTTTTATGCCTTCCTTTCTTGTTCCAAGTTATCTAACCCTTTCCATGGATCTGGTATTTTATGGTTTTCTAGTATTCCAAAAATATTCTATTGCTTAACCAGCACCAGATAATTTCAGTAATTACTGCTCTACTACATTATCTGACGTCCACCCACACCACTACTGTTTGTGGGTTCTTCTTGGGGGCTGTTACACCCTCTCTCCAGCCATCTCTGAAGCCTGATGATGCTCTGCACCAGGCTGCTCGAAGAAACAGGCCTTCCCCACCTGCTCTACTCTCTGTTTGCAAACCATCGTCTCCTGTTCCGTCAATAGACTAGGTCTAGGAACTCAGCATGGTCCAAGATTCATTAAGAGAAAGCAAAGAGCTCGCAGAATCATTGAGAATGGAGCTTAGGCAAAAACAATGCCAGTGTTACTGATCCCCAGGGACCAAAATCGGAAACAAATTGCCTCTTAAAGGAAATCTGGCAGTGACCCAGCTGCAGTCCAAACCCAGTATATCCGTTATCAATATACACTTAGTCTATGATTGGAGACAATCCCAAAGTAATGCTGTTGGCAGCGAGCACTTGGCCACAGCCTGCCTGCACCCCAAACTTTCCTAAGGCCCGAGTGATTTTAGGGTGCTAGGGGAAGTGGTCTGCATGGGGCAGCCTGCCCAGTAAAGTCCATGATATGGGCTGTGCCAGCTGTGGGGGGAGGGCGGAATAGGATGGAAATGAGGCGGGGGGGGGGGAGACAGAGGGAGGGGAATGCGGGTTGAGCTCTCCCCAAGAAGGTTTGTTTTCCTCGTCTGGTAGCTCCCTCGCCATAATGATATTAAACCAGCAGATGGCAGTAGTGTCAATGCTAAAGACCCCCAGGGCTGGCCCCAGGGAACGTAATGGCGGCTGCAAACACACACACACACACACGCACACACACGCACACGCACACACGCACACACGCACACACGCACACGCGCGCGCGCTCTCTCATCAAACTGCATTGTCCCAAGTCAAGGGCAGCCGGCTGGGGAGCGCGCTCGGGCGGGGCTCCGCCCACATCCGCAGGCAGCCGCAGCCACTGCGGCTGTTGCTACAAAATGGAGGTTGCCCCACGTGACCGGCTGGCAAAGGCACGTCTCCGGGGAAAAACAAAGAGATCGGACACCCCACAGCCACCCCCAACCTCCCACAAATACCTGCCCTCCCTACCCCCATATCCTGTAGCCAGGTCAACAGTCAATGTGAATTGTTTTGCCCTTTTTTATTTTTTTTTAATGGCAGCCTTTCGATGAAAGTGAGCCAGGAGACCCTACTCCCCCCCTTCCTCCTCCTCCGCATTTAACTAAGCAGCCATGTTGTGTTGGTACTAGGATGGACCAATCGTATTTGTCAATGGAGGGGGAGAGCTGCAGCGACGTGTCGTGGACGCCAGATGGTGCTATGCCCACAGAATTGGCGTTCTTCCCTCCCATCCTCCACTCCGAGGCCAGCTTGGCGCCCTGGTTTCCACCTGAGCCATCCCAGGCACTGCGGGTGGGGGAGGGGCAAGGCCTGAATCTGGGTTTCCGGGCGGGCCCTAGGCCCCCAGCCCTGCTTTAGGCTGCCCAGGTGAGAGCCCTAAGCAAGAAAAGTAAAGCTAGCTAAAGTGGAAGGAAAAAAATTGCACAGGAGACGGCAATTTGAAGAGATACCAATAAACCCCAAATCTGAAGGGGGGTCATAAGGGGTAACATCCCTAACAAACCACTGAGGCCATCTGTATTTCAGTTATGAATCATCTCACCCACCCTACCTAAAGCAAACTGGCACAGATTTCATTCCCCACTCCCTAAGGGTTCTCTCCTCCCCCCACACACCCCAGCATCAGAATCACTCCCCTTCATCTGGCTGGGGCATCTGCCCACCTCTGTTCACCGCTCCTCCCATTCCAGCATGAAACACCCCTGCAAACCCCAAGACTAGCCAACTGAGCCCTGGCATCCTCTCCCTGAGACAATGCAAGTATTTGGTCTAAGCCAGCCAAGCGCGGCAACTACCTCATAAAGCATTGTTACCTTATCATTTCAACTCAGAGAGAAAACTGCTTGGGGTCAAGTTACTTACTGGGGACACATGTCTAGTAAGTGTCAGAGGTAACACTTGAACCCAGGCTTAGCACTCAATTCACTATACCAACACTCCACAGGAAACTGAGGCCCAGAGGACTTAATTGATTTGCCCATGATCAGTAAGTGGCAGAGCTGGGACTTGAACCCAGGTCTTTTGATTGGAAATCCAGCAGTCTTTCCACTGTACCACACTGCCTCTCCAGGAAAAACACTGGATCAAGAGTCAGAAGATCTGGGTTCAGATTCTGACTCTGCCACCTATGTGACCTTGGAAAGGTTACTTTAGCCTCTGGGTCTCAGTTTCCTTATCCATAGAAAGGGAGGGCTGGATTTTTTGTTGTTGTTCAGTCATTTTCAATCATGTCCAACTCTTCCTGACCCCATTTGGGGTTTTCTTGGTAAACATGTTAGAGTAGTTTGCCACTTCCTTTGCCAGCTCATTTTACAGATGAGGGAACTGAGGCAAACAGGTTGAAGTGACTTGCCCAGGATCACTCGGCTAGTGAGTGTCTGAGGTCACATTTGAACTCAGGTCTTCCAGACTCCAGCCCTGGCACTCTATCCACTGCAGCGTCACCTAGCTGCCTCTAGCTGCAGTACATCACCAGGCTGGACATAGCCACCTGGCCGCCCACAGGCACTTCAAACAGCATGTCAAAGACTAGAATCTAATCGACACTGCCATTACTTCTGGAATGGATCAGTATCAATTGACTCCTCCACTCAAATGTCCTTGTGACTTCCTAGACCAAAACACCCTTCCCTGGCCACCAGTCCCTTATATATGTCATCTTCTATTAGAATGTAAGCTCTCAGAGGGCAGGGACTGTGTCCCTTCTGTATTCACATCCCCAACACTTAGCACAGTGCTTAGCATGAGGTAAGTTCTTAGTAAATGCTTTTCATTCATTCATTCATTCATTCATTCTTCCCCAATCTGCCCCCCTTCCCATCTTCCCTATCTCCGTCAAGGGCAACACCCTCCACTTAATCAAGTTCACAGCCTCTGAGCAATCCTCACTTTCTCACTCTCCCTCACACACACAGCCCCCCCATGCTATCAGTTGCCAAATCTTGTCAATTTTACCCCTCCAGCATCTCTCACACCTGTCCCCTTCTCTCCATTCACAGCCACCACCCTAGATCAAACCCCAATCACCTCTACTCCTGGACCATTGGTGTAGCCTCCTAACTGGTCTCCCTGCTTCTAGTCTCACCCTCTCCAATCCATCCTCCACATAGTTCTCAGAATAATCTGCTTGATAAAATGTTCTATGTCACTCCTCTGTCCAAAAACTTTCCATAGCTCCCTATCACCTCTGGGATACAAAGTAAACTCCTCTTTATGGCTCCAATCTACCTTTCCTGGTTTATTTTATACCACTCTTCTTCATCCAACCTAGTTTCAATCTCACTGAAGTAACTCTTCCTCATTTCCCTCAAGCCCTCTCCCAAGCCACCACATCATTTCCCACCACATCATTTCCTGGCAGATTCCCTCACTTGACCTTCAGGGTCTCATGAGCCATCTCCTCCTTGATGGCTTTTCTCCTCCCCTGCCCCTCCCAGCTGTATCCTCTCCCTCCTCAGATTCTCCCACAGCTCTCAGGCAAACTGCCTACCTCAATCACATGAGTCAAGGTTGGGCAGGATCTGGTCCTCCTCTGGAAACCAAAGATATAGAAGATTATACATTATACATAGGAATAAAGGAGAACAGCACCCATAGAAAATGCTGTAGGCAGTACCTCTCTACCTACCCTACCACCTCACCCTCAATCTAAGCCTTCACTTCCTCTAGAGTGATGCAGGAGGATGGAGGTAGAACCCTGGGCCATCTGAAATGAGAAACAGAAGGTCAAGATACCAAAGAGGCCTTGTGGAAAGTAAAGTAGAAGTCATTGTTGAAGGGGCTATGGAAAGACAGGCATCTCCAACTGATGAAGTTCTAGACTGGTCCACTGTTCTGAAAAATCATTTGCAATTATGGAAGAAAGTGACTAAGGTAGCCATACCATTGGACCCAAAGAACACAGTAAGAGTTGTATACCCCAAGGAAGTCAAAGACAGAAAAAGGCCTCACATATGCCAAAGTATTTATAGCAGCACTTTTTTGTGGCTTTTTTTTAAAGCAATTAAGTTATTCTGACATGACTTGTTCTTGATGAAGCCATACTAGCTCTTGACAATCATTGCTTCCTCTTCTAGATTTTCACTATTGATCACTTTAATTAGACATTCTTGAGTTTTGTCAGCAATCAGAATCAAGTTCACTGGCCCAGAGTAGGCAGACTACATCTCTCCCCATACCTTAAGATGTGGCTCCTGTAGGGCAAGTACTTGACTTCATCAGAGTTAGCTAGTGCTCTTACTCCCTCCTTATTTATATTGAATGATGGGCTGCCTAGTAGCCATGTTGTCTGTCTTTTGTTCCAGAGAACATTCTATGTGACAGACAAAACAGAATTGATCAGCTTTACCTACTCTCTGTTGTCAGTTCTCATTGTTCCATCCATGCTAAGCAACCTAGTTCCAATGTTAATGGTTTGCAGTTCAATCCAGCTTGGATTGTAAAGTAGAAGTCATTGTTGAAGGGGCTATGGAAAGACAGGCATCTCCAACTGGTGAAGTTCTAGACTGGTCCACTGTTCTGGAAAATCATTTGCAATTATGGAATTGCAAATTCCATTGGATTGTTGGCTTGGGTGCGAATGCCAGGAGAGCTGGCTCTGATCCTCCTTACCCTTCCTGGAGCTCCTGAATGAAACTATCTCAAGACAATGTGGTTTTTTTCACTGAAGTTAATTTTAGTTTTTCTTTTCAGGTTTTTTTTTAAAGTTCTATTAATGTTTGTTATTCTTTGATCACAACCATTCCAGATACTCAAGATATCTACACAAACATGATATCCCACGAATATGAGACCAAAGCCAGTCCCCAGTGAATAAGTGGTGAACGGATCTGAACAATCAAGCCTCAAAAGAATTGCAAACCATTAACAATCATGTGAAAGACTGCTCTGAATTATTAATAAGAACAATACAAATCACAGCAACTTGGAGGTTTCAGATCATACCTAGCAAATTGGCAAAGATGACAACAGATGGCAATAGTTCATGCTGGAGGGGCTATGGAAAAACAGGCACTCTAATACAGTGTTTGGTAGAGCTGTGAATTGGTCCAACCACTCTGGAAAGTCATTTACAATTATGTGAAGAAAGTGACTAATGTAGCCATACCATTGAACCCAGACATCCCATTAATAGTTATATAGCCCAAGGAAGTAAAAGACAGAAAAAGGTCCCACATATGCCAAAAGATTTATAGGAGCACTTTTTGTGGTAGCAAAGAACTGGGAATAAAACTGATGCCCATCATTGGAGAGTGTCTAAAAAAAATTTGTGCTTTATGAACATAATGGAATGGTGCTGTGCTGTAAGAAAATTACATATAAGAAGCATTCAGAGATGTATGGAGACATTTTTATGAAATAACACAGAGTGAAGCTGGCAAAACCAGGGGAACAATTACACAATGACTACAACAAAGTAAACAGAAAGACCTGAAAAAAAGGAAACTCACCCAATGTAACCATGTAAGAAAATGTACCTCTCTCCTTTGCAGAAGTCAGGGACTATGGGTGTGGAATATTTCATAATTGGCTTTTTTTTCCTTTTTAAATCTTTGTCACTAGGAATGGATCACTGGATGAGGGAAAGAGGAGGCATACATTCAGGAATGACTGATAAAAAGATGAAAAGCGTCAGTAAAAGCAAAATGAAATTGTTTTAAATTTTATTAGTATCTTTCATTATAACATCACAGCCATACCTCTCCTAGAAGTGAGCCTTCCTCTGGAACACAGAAAAAAAGCAACTGAGAAAAACCAACCAACAGGTTGACCACATCTGCCATATTCCACACCACTAGTCCCCAGCACTTCATCCAAAGAGAGGAGAAGCATGTCCTCATCTCTTCTAGCCCTAGGATAATTTGAATAGTTCCACCCAGATGCCCCATGGGCAGATAGAGGGCATAGAAAGCCAAGTGGGGAGAGAAAGGGGGTGCCCCTCTGACCCCAAGACTGAGTAGGAGGTGCTGCCGCCACAGAGAGGCCTACATTATTAAGCTGGGAGAGAGGTGACTGACTCACCAGGAATGGAAAATACTCACTCAAGGGATACCAGCAGGGAGGCTTCATTCCCAAAGAGATCTTTGGGTGAAAGAGCTGAGGGATGAGAAACTCCAATGTACAAAAGAGGATTTGTCTTTGCTTGGCTTTTGGGGTTCCCAAAGTGAATTTTCAAAGGAATGGAAGCCCTCAGACACTGACTTGGGCCCAGAGGTGTGCTTGTGAGCTGTAAACAGAGACGGAGACTCCCGAGGAGTTGCTCCATATGGGCCAGCAGCTAGAGAGCTGGTCCCCAGGGGAAGGCGATGAGTGCCATCTGCTAGAGAGTGTCAGAATTGGGAGCGTCAGCAAGGGAGCTGAGAGGAGTTTCGCATGGGGGACCAGTGACTGGTGGCTCCTAGGGAGAGCTGTCTAAAGAAAAAAAAAGAAAGCCTGGTGCCTGCAAAGGCTCCCTGGCCAAGAGATCCTGGAAGGGAACCCCGGGTGGAAACACTAACCCTGGGGCTGTCATGGAGGTCATTGGAGGGAGGGTGGCCCACTGGGGACCTCTCCACCTTCTATGGGCTCGGATGCTAGAATACAAATAAAAACTGGCATTGACCTAGGGCCTGAGTGTTTGCCTAGCACTTGCATTGGTGCCTCACAACAACCCTGCACGTTATGAGTGTGGTTAGCCTAGTTTTTCCAGTTGAGGAAACCGAGGCATAGAGCAGCAAAGCAAAGTGCTCATCATTACACAGCTTCTAACTCACAAGTAGGATTTGAACCCAGATCTTTCTGACTCTGGGTCCAGCACTCCAGCCACTGTACCCTACTGCCTCTCTGAAGAAAATGTTTATGTTTTGAGTCTTATGAGGTTGCATGCTAATAAGGGCAACTGGTGGTTATCCTTGGGGATGGGGGGCAGATACCAAAATTCTGGGGTTCTGCCTAGGCAGAGACAATGAGCCAGGGAAGTGGCAGGTCCCCAAATGCCAACCCCACCCCCACTTTGGTGTCAAGAAGGAACCTCTGACACCAGGATTCTGGAGCCGTACAGTATATAAGAACAAAAACTTCTCCCCATCAATAAGGATTGGGCACCATGCCAGAAACTCAAGAAGGCAAAAACAACAGTGGGCAAGCATATTGGGCCTCCAGCTTATCAGGGAAACACACGAGTTGGGCCTAATGCAGCAAAAGCTGAAAAGAGAGTTACATTTAATTTCCTTTCATTTCATGTAATTAATTTAATAGCTGGCATTTATGCAGCACTTTCCACACATTATCTCATTTGCACCTCACAAAAACCCGGAAGGGGGAGGGAGGCAGGGTACAGGTGCTGTTAGCCCCATCTTCTGAAACCCTTTGAAGGAACAGAACTGCAAGGGGCCTTGTTATTTAATAGACCCTCGTTTTATAAAGGAAGAAAGGAAGACCCAGAGAGATTAAGAGACTTGTCTCAGGCCATGCAGCTAGTACCGAGCAAAGTAGGGATTCAAAGTCCAGACTTCTGACTCCAAGGAAATGTGGAGTGAAACTGTGATTTCATAGATACAGGGAACTCCCAGGTCAGAAAACTTCTCCCATCCATATAGATCACACCTTTTGTGCAACCTTCTCTACTAGACTGGGAGCTCCTCTCAAGGAGCAACTGGTTTTAGTTGGGTTTTGCCTTTCTTTTGCCTGTGGCCTTAAAGTAGGCCTTTTAAGAAATACTTGTCGAATCACTAATGTGAAAATACATTTAATAGGAATGTATATGTATAGCTTATATCAGATTGTGCACTGTCTTGGGGAGGGAGGTGGGGAGGAGGGAGAGAAAAATTGAAAACTCAAAAGTTTATGGAAGTGATTGTTGATAAATCAAAATAAATTAATTTAAAAAATAAATATCAATGAACCACAGTCAGGATGACATAAGAAAAAAAAATACTTGTTGACTTACTAGCTGTGTGACCCTGGGCAAGTCATTTAACCCCAATTGGAAATAAATAAATATTGAATTTAAAAATATAAATATGATTTGATTTATAGCCTATAGATTTTAATGAATAGAGACTGGACCTGTGATTTCATTGGGAACTCATAGGTGAGGAGATATCCTCTACTAAATCAGATCAGCACCCTCTCTGCGATTTATAGTCTGGGGAGAATTGCCTAGAGCAGAGGTGTCTAACCCAGGGCCACTGCCCACAGGCCACATGCAGCCCGCAACACTCCTGAGTCTGGCTTGGACCAGATTAAAACATCATTGGGAGATATTTGACAAAATAAATAAAATGATAACAAAAGAGAGATAACAGCCCGTTTTCAAACTAAGTCAGTATGCGGCCCCATAGGGAGCCTTCTGTGTGGTTTAGTGACCCCTGTTTCTATTGGAGTTGGACCCCACTGGCCTAAGAGCACTGACAGATCACACAGATTCACACAACCAGCACGTATTAGAGGTAGAGCTTAAACCTAGAAAATACTGCTGGAGCCCAGAATTGTCCATGGTGCACTGGGAAATAGACTGGGCTCAAATCCAGACTCTGCCATTTCTTAGCTGTGTGGCCTTGGGCAAACCACCCAACTTCTCTGGGCCTCAGTTTCTTCATTTATAGAACAGGTTGAACTTGACGACCTCTAAGGTCCCAACTCTAAATCTGTGTCCTCTGGGCTGTTTGTTGTTGTTTTTTTTCTTTCATCACATCAAATACATTGCATTTTTCCCAGCCCCTGTCTCTGTGGCTTCCTATTATTAACCCATCCCTAATCAGCTCCCAAAAAATGGTGTGTTAGCTCTAGAAAAGCAAAGTGCTTGGCTTGAGCCAGCCAAGAGCTTCCCCTGTCCCCAACCTGCCCCTGCCCCTGCCCCAAGCCCTAGTGAGGGCTTTTACACTAGACACACCATAGCTCCTAATCTCTACCCTATTCCCTGTTTTTCCAGGGTCAAGAACAAAGGGAAATCCATTATACCAAGCAGATGCTCCAAGCTGACATAATTAAGTCCAATTAGCTTAGCCTTTTCCTCCTCCTCTGTGGGCCCCCAAGGAGCTTTGACTTGAAAGGTTTGGGTTTTTTCCCCCAATACCCCTGAAAGAGCCAAAGTTCTCCCACTAGCTCAGTCTCCTATAAGCTGCATCCCCTCGAGTGGTTCTGTGTGAGTGCCAGCAGTCACCCATAGTTAGCCTTCTAAAGAGTCTCCTTCTGAAGACCAGGAAGACGGAGTCCAAAGTAGGCCACTGGGTCTGGCCCTACTTTGGCCTCAACTCCCAGAAGGCCAGGGCACCACCACGTGGTTTATCCACATGATACTTATTTTTTCTCTCTTGGCCTACCACCACCCATAGCGCTAATGAGAGAGCTTCATTGGGGAAGGAGAAAGAATTGTCTCTCTCCTTCCAACAAGAGGCAAGATGTGGAGAGCATTTCTCTTCTACTCACAGCCACTCCGTCCTTTCTAGGTCAACACCTTTTCCAAGCTGTTCTGAGCTCCAGTCAGGTCTTCACCCTCACAAATGCCACCATGTTGCATCTGGACATACTTTCCCCCTCAATTGAGCCTTTGTCTTACTTGCTTTTATTCCTGGCTGCACTCCATTGAATTTGGCTGGCCTAACAGAAACCCATGGATTCCCCTCCCCATTTGCCAGCCAAAGAAGTATTTCCCAGCCACACCTCCCCACCAACCCCTGCCCCTCCCCCCAAAAAAAGAATGCTTTTGGCCTAGGATGCTGTGAGAGTAGGCCTGGTGGGAACCTGGGTTTCACATTCTGTTACAGAATATAGACCTCCAGGCTTAGAGATGGAAGGGTCCCTAGAGATCAGAAGCCCAGAGAAGGGAAGAGACTTAGCTTATTATTCATTACTTTTTAAATTAATCTGCTCTTGGGCTGATTCACAAAGGGAAATGTTCTTGCAGGTGAAAGCAAATTTGGATATCAATTAGGTGGCTGGCTGATAACTTCATGCTGGAGGTAATTTGTAAACTCATAGAGCCAGAAGGAACCTGAAGAGATCATCTGGTCTGAGCCTCCAAACACTTTCTTCTAGAGAAATGCTATGATTCTCTGTGGCAGGTTCATACAGTGCAATTTTAGAGGTAGGGAGGGAGAGAGAGAGAGAGAGAGAGAGAGAGAGAGAGAGAGAGAGAGAGAGAGAGAGAAGAACTATAACTAGCCATGACTACATGGAGAAGGGGGGGGTTGGGCAGTGACACAAAAGACAACCAACTGTGGATGTAGGCATGCCAAGACAGGGGTAGCCTGTCCCCCAGAGAGTCTGGCACTCATACCGGCAAGGGCTAAGAGAATGGAGAATGGGAGAGTGAGCCCAGAAAAGGGATACCACGATGACGGGAGCCTGGAAGTGGTAGCCTACCAGGTTGGTTGCATCACTCAGCACCAGAAAACATCGAAGTGAGGCACGAGGACAATAGTTGTCATGGGGAGCAAGTGTGCTCTGCCTCAGGTTTGCCCAAACCCTATTTGTCCTGCACTAGTGATGGCTCTTCCAGAGACTGGTAGACAGGGCAAAGTAAAAAGGAGATCCTTACATTCCCTTTTTACTGTTCCACCATGTCCTCCAACACAGCACTTGGCTTCCCAGCCCTGCCACTTAATCCCCAACCCAGAAATGGGGGACCGTTAAAAAATGCTTTCAGTTGTGTAATGGAAGGACTAAAACCAATCCTTATGGCAGGCCTAGTCTGTCCCACCCCAGCACTTTTCCCACGACCAGGGTAACATGTTTGGCAGGACCCTGCTGATGGGAAAAGGTGGCCATCCAAGCTCAAGAACAGACTGAATCCTTTCCCAGTCCTTGACCTTGATCTGCCCCCCTCCAACCAAACAGCTGCTTGGCATCATTGAGTATGCCCAGAATCCTAGAATGTTTGAGTGGGAAGGGCCCTTTAGACCAGAAGATCATCTAGCCCAACCCTTTCATTTTACAGGTGAGGAAACTGAAGCCCAGAGTGGGAGAGGGCTTTGCCCAAGGATATGCAACTGCTTCTTGGTAGAGTTGGGGACTATATACCAGGCTTCCTGCCTCTCAACCCAGATCCCTTGCCTCTGTGCCATGCTGAAACTTGAGTTGAAGCGAGACAAACTCACCCTCAAGTTCCAGCCCACAGAACTGGTCAAGTATGCAGGCTCCTCCTACCATGTGTTTCCCATCACTCACAGTTCCTCCTTGGAGCACCCACAGCCATTCCCAGAAACACATGCAGGCTCTGGGAGGAGAACAGGTTGGTGATGGGAGGCAGGCTAGTATGGTAGATGGAGTTTGGGACTTGGAGTTCTGGGAGGTCTGCCTCAGATGCTTCCTAACTGATTGACCCTAGGCAAGTCACAATTTTTTGGAACTTTGCTCTCAACTCTTCTGTCAAATGGAGATCACAATTCTGGTAAGACCTATTTCATAGGGTCCTTGAGGGAAGCACTTTGCAAGACTCAAAGCATTGTAAAAATGGGACTTAGGATAATTATGGACCTTGGTTCTTCTGGTCTTGAGGGACACCTTCATTTTTTTCCTGAGAAATTCTTTGTGGCATTCTCATACAAGGATATGGCCCTACCTTCTTCCTGTCCCCAAATTCACAACTGGTTGAGAAGTCAACTGGAAGAAGAAAGTGTGACAGCAAATGTTTCCATGGCAGGATTGGGTGGCATGGGCCCCACTTGACTGACTGAGTTCGTTTCTGTGATTTCATTGGTGTGGGGGAATTCCCATTGTGGAAGCTCCTTCCACCAATGCAGGTGGTCATATCCCCTGTAACTTGTAGACTGACTCAGCTGTCTGGGGGCACTGAGAGAGTCATTGGCTTTTTGATACAGTAGAAAGAAAGCCTGGGCTCTTATCCCAACACCGCCTCTCTATGATCTTGGGGCTTCAACTGCCCCATCAGTAAAACGAAAAGGTTAGATCTGATGACCTCTGGTGTCACTTCCAGCTCTAGATTTATACTTTCTGATCCTGTGACCTATTTGTTAGCTGTGTGACCTTAAGTAGGTCATAGGATCCTAGATCTACATGTGGAAGGGGATCAGAGAGGGCACCTAATCCAAACTCCTCATTTTACAGATGGGGAAACTGAGGTGTCACAAGCAAGACTAGAGCTTCCTGATTCCAAGGCCAGCTTGCCATCTGCCATCTTCCACTGCCTCTCCTAGGACTACTGTCCCTAATGATCCCATCCTCCTTTTTGTAGAAAGACCAGATGCTTTAAAAGACCAAGCACTGCCTAGACCTAGAGTCAAGAGACACCTGAGTTCACATCCTGCCATCCATACTTACTAGCCTAGTTGTGGACCTAGGGGCAAGTCACTTAACCTCTCTCTGCATCAAATCCATTTTCTCAGCTCTAAAGCAGGGATTATAGGGGCAGCTAGGTGGCGCAGTGGATAGAGCACCGGCCCTGGAGTCAGGAGGACATGAGTTCAAATCCGGCCTCAGAACAAACACTTGACACTTACTAGCTGTGTGACCCCCAATTGCCTAAAAATTAAAAAAAATAAAAATTAATAAAAAAAAAAAAGTAGGGATTATATTGGTACTTACCAGTCAGGGTTGATATAAGCCTCAGATATTTTTCATCACACTCTAATGGCTAATGGAAACTCCCACCACTGCCTGAAATTTAGAACCTCAGAGGGTATCCTGGGCCACTGAGAGGTTAAATCACTTGCCTGGGGTCATAGCCAGTGTATGGCCAACATGAGATTTAAACCCAGGTCTTCCTGGCTCCCAGGACAGCCCTCCAATCACCATCCTGCTGTTCTCCCAGTTCTTGAGTGAATTTTGGGGCTGTATGAACTGGTACTCTGATCAAGGTCCTTTTCCAAACTACTCTTTCCATGTGATCCTCCCAGCCACTTTTTCTCATTTAGGTGGCAATAATATAAGACCTGGAGAAGGCAATGGCAAACCATTCCAGTATATTTGCCAAGAAAACCCCAAGCAGAGTCATGAAGAGTCAGATACAGCTGAAAAATGACTGAACAACAACATATATATATATATATCTATATGTGTGTGTGTGTGTGTATACATATTATATACATACATATTATATATATGACTTCCTTTCAGCACCTTAGGGTATACAGGCCACTTCCCTTTCAGCTGACACATATTATTATCTTTTCATTTCACAGATGAGGAAACTGAGGCTCAGAGAAGTCGAGGAACTTGCCCAGGGTCATAGGGTCATAGATTTAGAGCTGGAAGGGGCCTTTGAAGCCATGTGGTCCAACCCCCTCATTTTCCTTATGAGAAAGTGACTTACCTAGGGTCACACAGCCAGTAAGGGACAGAGGTACCATTTAAGCCCAGCTTTCCTGTCCCCAAATCACTATTCTTTCTTTTCTACCACAGCCAAGCAAGCTTCCTTCTCATTTGTGTTTTGTTTTTAGTCTCAAACGGTGATTTCAGCAGTGCCATGTGGGCACGCAAAGTCTCTCCACAGAGGCAGATTGACAGCAGTAATTTATAGTTTTAGAGAGCTGCGTTGGGCCTAGAGAGGTTAGGAGACTTGCCCAAGGTCACATAGTCAGAATGTGTCAGAGCATGACTTGACCCGGCCTCCCAGGCCCTCCTTCTCTCCCTGTTGTCTCTCCCAGTCGCTGCCACTTGGGAATATTCTCTCTTTTTTCTGGCTCTTTTCTAGCGGGGAGGGGGAAAGAGTTACTAATCCAATTAAAATGTTGAGCCGATAGGGATGGCTTTCTCTCTATTACTGCTATCAGAGCGTGACAGAAATATTTTCCTAAATGAAAAAAAAAAGACACACACACAATCTCCTTTTCGGTAGAATCTATTTCAAGCTCTTTCTGCAGCTTCTTTCCAGCAAGTCAGCCAGCAACAGCAGAAACTAAAGCAGGCACCTGGGAGCCGTTGATGAATCTGTCCTTGTATTATAAACCAAGGGGCCCCAGGGCCCTATTCTGATTGCTCCCACTGCTCTGTGATGTCAGCCAGCCCCGGTGTTCCTTATGGTGAGCAGAACATAAATTACCCTGGCTAAGCGCGCGTTGAGTCTTCACGCCACCTCCACTAGCCCTGGAAGGCGCCAAGGGGGGGTCTGCATTAACCATTCAATACTCATTCGTATACATGAGCTGTTACAAAGCAATGCCTGAATCCAGAAAGGAACATATTATCTGCTGGGGACCGGAGCTGTCACCATCACTCCGGGTACCAGATGTTGAGCCAGGTCTACGCTGCCAGATTTCTCCGAGGCAGCTCATTCTACTTTTGGATGGCTGTACTGATTGGGAAGTTTCTCCTTCCATCAAGTCCTCAATCTGCCTCTCTGCAACTTCCAACCCATTATTTCTGCTTCTGCCCTCTGGGGCCAAGTCAAACAAATCAAATCTCTCTTCCACTGAGAGCTCTTCAGCTATTTGAAGACAGCATGCCTGCTAACTGCCCCTCCCTCCCCCTCTCCCAGTTCTGCACCTTACTACTTTTGTGACCTCAAGCAAATCACTTTATCTCTCTGGCCCAAAGTTTCCTCATCTGTAAGATGGGAAGATTGGGGGTGGGGGGGTGGGGACCAAAGTGGCCTTCCCAGCTCAGATTTTCTGAGATGTTGTCTGACTAGGGCAGAGGATAGCAGGACTCTACTTTCCTTATTCCTGGAAGCTTCCCTTTGGCTGCCACATCACACTGATGACTTTGAGTTTCTGGTCCACTAAAACTCCCCGATCAATTTCGGACAAATTGCCAGCTAGCCCCTCCTTCCTGTCATACTGACGATGTTGATTTTTCTGAACCAAAATGTATCCTTTTAAAATAATATCTTAAGTGTTTTGCATGACTACACATATATAATCTGTATTGAGTTGCTTGCCTTCTCAATGGAGGGTGGGTGGGGAGGGAGGAAGGGAGAAAATTTGGAACCCAAAGTTTTAAAAATGAATGTTAAAAAAAATTGTTTTCACATGCAACTGGGAAATAAGATATACAGGAAATGGGGTATAGAAATCTATCCTGCCCTACGGGAAAATTGAAGGGGAAGGGGATAAGAGAAGGTGGGGGGGGGA